>NW_006399763.1:9385083-9410741 GCF_000299155.1 Elephantulus edwardii
GAAAACAGAAAGATTCATGCTAGAGAGGGTTAATCCAGGCAGCTCCTTGGAGGCAAGGATTCTGGGGCTTCATCTGACATACTTTGGACATGTTGTAAAGAGAGACAGGTCTTTAGAGAGGGACATCATGCTGGGTAGAGTAGAGGGACAGCGCAGGAGGGTAAAACCCTCTATGAGGTGGATTGATTCAGTGACTGGGGTACTCGGGATCGGTGTGTCAGAGGCATGAGATTGGCACAGGATAGAGCACGGTTTAGGGCTGTTGTACATAGGGTTGCTATGAGTCGCAAACGACTCGAAGGCACATAACAACAACAACAACAACAGTTACCCTGTACTCCAAAACAGACTTCTGTGTTCTTTTGGTAGTCCATGGGTTTTTCAGTCCTGATCTCCAACTTCACAATTCCAATGAATCAATTTTCTGTTATTCATTATCCAACTTTCAGATGCACAGAAAGCAATTAAAGCTGTCATTACTTGAATCACGCATAACTTATTCTTTAAACTGCCATCTTTGCAGTGTACCTTTTTTTTCTTTACTATTACTACCTTAGGAGTTGACTGTGGATCCAGCTAACATGAAAATTACTGACAGCTTCAATCTTTTCTCCATCTATTATGATGTTCCCTACTGGTTGAGCGGTGAAGCTTTTAGTTTTCTGGATGCTCAGATGTAATTCATATTGAAAACTCAGGCTAGGTAGTACTGATATGTGTATTCATGTTATTTTTATAAGTGTATACATATTTAAAATACTTTATAATATTAAAATTACCTGGACAATCTTCCTGGCTTCAGGACCTTGTTGTAGGAAGTTGCCCTACTAACCACAAGGTCACAAGACCATGTCTCTGAAATCTGCATCCAATGAGAGAAAGATGGACCTTCTTCTAATAAAGATTGTTGGTATCATCTATTAAGACTTCTTATTAAGGTTTTTTAGTACCATTGAGTCAGTACCAACCCATAGTTGACCCGCCAGCATGGTTTAAGAGGCATTAAGCAGCTGGTGGATTCCAACCACGTGCCTTTGGGCTGGCAGCGCAACTTCTTACCATTAAGAAACCAGATTTTAGCATCACTATATGTTGAAATTGACTGACTGGCTGTAAGAAATTTTTTGTTTGTTTTATTAACTTATCTTTAGTAAACTTTTAAAAAATTTCTAAATGCCATTGATTCTGACCAGTATTCTACTCCTTTTATGTTTTGCCATTTTTCATCTTTTCATTGTGTTTCTTAACACAGATTTGAAAAAATAACACATGAAAAAAAAGTTTTACTTTTAAGAAAAATTATTCAGGTCAAGGTATTAGAGTCAGTTTTGCTTATACTTTTGTTCCTTTATCCTGTTTTGTTTTTGTCTGTATGATCTGGAACACATCTGTTCTTTAAGTTCAAACAAAAGAAATGTGACTTTTAAAGGGACTGATTTGTAATACTTTTAAAGAAAAATCAAGCGCAATTAAGTGCATATAATTGACATCAAATGATTATAATAAATGGTTGCATAAAATTCATCCTAGCATACATATTGGATGATGTGACATAAGCTTCTTTTGTTTCTTTTCTTCCTTTTTTTTTTTTTTGGACCTTAATTTTCAGTTAGTCATTGGCTTACATCTTATCTCCTACCATAATGGCAGAAATTAATGGGATGAAAGTGCTCTATTCAAAGACAAATTATCATTTCTCTGATCTACTTCAGTAAGTGCAAATTCCCTCCGCACCCATTAAAAGGTTTAGAACAGAAGAAAAGTGCTAGTTAACTAAAATTGTGTTTCCTTTCTTAGACCATAAAACTTTCATTTATTTTGTCTGTTAAAACCTTTTGTAAATATTGTAACACTGAAGACTTTCGCTATTGTGTGATGCATATTTTGGCATTGCAGCTGTTCTGGATTTCTTCCATGGTACTTTAATTTTGTGGTTCAGTGAGCAAAACTAGGAGTTCTCCAGGAGGACTTGTACTTGAAACAGCCAGAGACCCACTGCCTGATGAGACATTTAATCTTTTCCCTTGATGATATGTCCAGTAAGATGTGCTTTTTCTTCTTTTTTGTTTTGTTTTGAATAACACTCTATTATTTTTACCTTTTAATTGAAATTAGAGTAAGTTACAGAGCCAACTGATTTTCACTCAACCAGTGATACACATTTTATTTTGTGACATTGATTGCAAGTTCACAATATAACAGCATTCCTCCCACATTAATCTTGTCTTTCTGGTTTCCATTTGTCTTTCTTTCCCCTCTCTTCTTGACTTCTGGAGCTTTATCTCTGGACAAATGCTACCTTTTTAAATTTTTATGGTTGATCGATCTAAAGAGAATGTATGCTTCTCACATTTCACCTTATAGGCTTATATATTTGACTGAAAGTTGACCCACGTGGGTGAATTCAATCCAGACCAGAAATGTGCCTGAGGTGGATAGTCTCGAGGATCTATCAGTCTTTGTCAGACCCATAAGCATGGTCTTATTATTGTTATTATTTTGAACTTCCCTCCACATCTTCTCCTTTTCTGCTCAGGACCTTCCTTTTTAGTGATCTGCAGGCATAGTTATGACCCATTTAAACACATATCATTAATTGTTTAAAAGAGTATGTTATTCATTTTTATATTATTTCTTTTATAAGCCAATCTGACCATAATTGATAAGACAATTTGACTGATAGATGACCTGTAGAAATAATTTCAATTCCAAGTTAACAGGCAATCTTAGAACATTGTCTTGAAATTTCTCTAGTCTCTATTGATCCTGTGGGCCTAGATTCTGCCTGTTTCACCCCATTTGTTTAAGTTCAGTCTGTAGATGTACATAAGAGGGGAAATCTTCTATAGTTTAAGCCCATTGACTCATGGTGATTCTTTCCTGGGTTTCTGGAGTTGTAAATCTTTATAACAGAAGACTGCTTCATCTTTCTGCAAGAGGAGGTTGGTGAATTGGAGCCACCAGTCTTTGATTTAGCAGTACAGCATGTCACATGCTCAGCCAACAGGGTTTGGTTTTGTTTTTTAAAGATACATTTTTATCTTAATTTTTTAAAATTTTATACTGATTTATTTACAAAGTTTGAATCATTTTCCACAAAAGATCCTTCCTCTTTCCTTCACCCCTCTAATCGAATTGGGAAACCCTATGATTAATAATCCAGCTCGCTACTCATCCTGACCCTTCTGCTTCTACCCTCAACTGCTTTGATGCTCATACTCATTCTACAATATTGATTTTATACAGTATCTGTCATTGTGGGACTGAGTTAGTTCACTCAGCATAATGCTCTACAGTCAACAGGGTTCTTTTAACTGTAATAATGTTATTGACTGTATTTCAAGTTTTCTTGTTTATATCTTCAACAATTTCTAGTCAACTAATTCACAGATTTGTATGATGTTAGTATTGTTATTTTTTCCTCCTTGTTTTAACACAGATTTAAACTTCTTTCCCTGGGCGCCTGTGGAACATGAACCCTGACCATGAACTCCTTCTCGTTACTCTTGCATTCTGACTCTCTCCCTTGACATACATTGTCATTGGTGGTATTGGTGTAAGATGCTCTTGAAGGAGCACTGACTCATAGCTACCTATGCACAACAGAATGAAACCCTGCCCAATCCTGGGCCATCCTCCCAATCTTTCCTGTGCTTGTGCTCATTATTGTTAGGGTTATTTCTTCAATTAAAGGACATGTCAAATTCTTTACACCAATTTGAGACTCTTCCTGTATTAGCTTAACCCTAGTGATGGGAACTGCTACCATCTAAAAGATAGGACTCTGTGTCAGTCACCTCAGTGTATTTCCCCCAACATTTTTCTCATAACAATCCCAGTGTGCCCCTATATATTAATTTTCCCTAGATAAAGCCAAACCAGTTCGGTCATTGCTAAGGAATGGTACTTTTGTGTTTTGTTTTATTTAATAAACAAACTAATATGTAGGCCAAGGATTAATTTGTAGCAAAATATGTAAGATAGTCCTAACTTAACTTACTGATACTGGTGAGAAGGAAAGACCTTATGTTTGTCTGTCCTACCTAATTAAAAGTTTCTTTATTAACCATGAGAAAAATCTGAAACATACAAAAAAGAGAGAAATGTTTATGTAGCTAATGTTGAAAAGTGGAGGATGAACAATTTTCTGTTCATTGGTCAGGTTAGAACATTCTAATTTAAAGAATAAACCCTAATTACCTAATTAACAGGTCCTTTCTTAAAATGGTTTAGACACAGAACAAAAAGAAATGCTTAACTGAGCAGAAACATTAAGAAGGTGGTTTAGAAGTCTCATAACCCTTCTGGGTATTTTTTTTATTCATCTAGTCAACGAATTCCTTACACAAAGTAGTCTTCCACTTTAATAATCTGTAATTCATTCTTTAACAAGAAGAGTCTCTAAAAGCTGGACTTCCAGAAGAATATCATTATTAGACTTTACATTTATTTAACAAAATGTCACAGGATGTGCTTTTATAATATTAATTAATGGGAAAATTGAGGTAAATTTCAGTATCTACATCTTTACTCCAATGAGCAGAAGACTTGATGCTTGTTGTGTTGGCTTTCTTTTAATAAATTTTATTTATACTGGTTTACTTACAAAGTTCATGTACATTATTTTTCATACTGGATCTTTCCCATTTACTTTATCCACACTTTCCTCTACCCATCATGTTGTGTGACCATATGATTACCCCTCTGCCCATCCTCACTTCTCTGCTCCTACCCTCCACCTCTTGAATCCTCATACACCTTTGACTAGTTACTTTTCTACTTCTACAATAATGGTCTAATACTGAATTTGTTCTTATGGGACTGAATTTGTTCACTTACCCTAATGCTCTTCAGATTCTCCCAAGTTTTCAAAATCATGCCTCCTACATCTGTATACTATTTCATTGTGTGGTTGTACCATAATTTCTCAATCCATTCAATTGTGATTGGATATATGGACTGTTTCCATGTTCTTGTGATGATAAACAATGCTATTATGAACCTTGGTATACAAATCTCCATTCGTGCCTCAGTTCTAATTTTCTCAATATATATTCTAAGCAATGGAATATCTAGGTCACATGGAATTTCTATGACCAGCTTTTTGAGGAAATGTCAAACTGCATTACAGAGTGGTTGTACAATTTTACAATTCCACCAACAGTGTATAAGAGTTTCTATCTCTTTACATCCTCTCCAACATTTATTATTTGCTGTCCTGTTAAACATTGTGACTTTTTACTGGGAGGAAATGGTATCTCTTTGTGGTTTGATTTGCATCTCTCTTATAGCCAGTGATTTTTAGCATTTCTTCATGTGTCTGTTGGCCAACCAAATATCTTTCTGTATGAAAAGTATTTCCATGTTGTTTGCCCATTTTATAATTGTGTTATCAGTCTTTTTCTTGTTGAGGCCCTATAAGTTTCGATAGACTTTTAATATGAGACTCTTCTCTGAAATGCTACTGCCAAATTTCGGAAAATATTTTTTATGCACACAGGGATTTTAATCTTTCATGATTGTTTTTAACACATTTATCCACTGGGGGGAAAATTGTATTATCCAGTCTAAAGGACACTAAATAAATAAATTTATATTTTACTTATTTATGTTATATGAGTGTGATGGATATTTGATTTTTCATTCAGTAGTGCAATATAAAAATTTGGCTAACAAAGGTGTAAAATAAATTATCAAGTATATTAAGAAATATTTAGCTTGTAATGGCAAAAGGTAACATAGTATTGAAATTAGAAAGCTCTTGTAGATCCACAGGAACAATGGATGAATAGAAATTACAAAGGGACATAAGAAAAAGAACATACTCAGAAACTGAATGTCAAGAGATCCATTCAAAGGAGTGTAAATAGTGCAATTGGGCTACAACAAATAGTTAGTGGTAGAATTCAAGAATCAATGTCTGGTTATCTTAAAGGAATAATATCTTTTATCTCAATGTGGTTGTCATCATAAAGAAATCAATGGGTTTTGAAAGAGAGGAGATTTACACTTGACGGCACTTAACAACAACATCAACAACAACGAACTCAGTTCATCTAGTAGTGTACAGAAGGTGATGCTACCAAGCCAAAGGCGGGTGACTTTAACCTGCAGCCCTCAAGCCTGTTTTTAATTGTTTTTGGTCAAGCATTCTTTTAGATCATATTGCCCTGGTCTGTCCACTTGCCCGTACAGAGGTAACTTGTGATTGCTGTGAAGCTGAACACTATGACACTTATATGTCAAATTCAATAATGGTTACCCATGGTGGACAGTGTTGAGTGGAGCCCCCCGATTAAAACAAGCTTGGAAGCAGGAGTGGCATCCACTTCCATAATAGCTTGCCTCCAGAAACCCTATGAACGAGGAGAAAGGATGAAAGTCACACAAGTGTTGAGAACTTTCATTCATAGGGTCGCTATGAGTTGCCTATGACTCAACAGCACTTAACAACAACAACAACGTAAAAATAGATAACTTTTAAGATAGATTGGAAAATGGCTTACTAGAAATAGTTGGGGTGAGGGAAGCAAATTTTCAGAAACCTTAGGCAAAGATTCCAAGAGGATCTGGAAACAATAAAGGAAATAACTTAGATATAGTGACTAACAGCAGGTACAAGGATGTAGGAGTGAAATGTTTCAAAAGTAGATGTTGTTGTTGTTGTTGTTGTTGTTGTTGTTAGGTGCCCCTGAGTCACCTGTGCTCATAGCAACCCTGTGTACAACAGTTCTGAAGCCTTCCTTGTCCTGAGCCAGTTGTCCTAGTTACAGTATCAATCCATATCATCCAGGTTCTTCCTCTCCTGAACTGACCCTCCACCCTTCTGAGCATGAAGTCTTTCTCCAAGGAGCAGTCCTGCCTGACCATGTTCCCAAAGTATGTGAGCTGGAGCTTCAAAATCCTACCCTCTAAGGAGAAACTTGGTTTCACCCTCCTCAAGACAGACCTATTTGTTTTCTTAGCAGTCCATGGTATGTTCAAGACTCATCTCCAGGACCACAGCTCAAAGGCATCAATTCTTCTTGTATCATCCTTAGTCACTTTCCAACTTTCTATGTAAAGCAAGTAATGACCAAGACTATGGCCTAGATCAGGCACACTTTTGTCTCTAGACTAATATCATTGCTTCTCAGTACTTTGGAAAGGTCTCTGACAGAAAATTTAGCTAATGCAATTCATCTTTTGATCTCCTGACTGCTGGTGTTAAGAGTGCTGATTGTGGAGCCAAGCAAGCTGTAACTGTTAACAAGCTCAGCCTCATCTCCTTAATGGTGCTGCCATTTGGCCTAATGGTGAGAATCTTTCCCTTCTTGATATAGAGCTTCAATCTATTTTGAACACTGCAGTCCTTGACCTTCTGCAGCAAGAGCTTCAGATCCTCAGTTTCAGAAAGCAAGGCTGTGCCATCAGCATAATCTGGGTTGTTGATGAATCTTCCTCCAATCCTGATGCCACATTCTTCCTCAGCCTCCTAAATGATCTGTTCTGCATATGGATTAAAAAGGTATGGATAAAGGACACATCCTGATATGCTCCATTCTTGATTTTGAACCGTGCAGTGTTTCCTGCTCTATTCTGATAGATGGGAAGAAGAAAATCTTTAGGAATGACAAGCAGATTGTTACACATGCAAACATAGACTTAAAAAGACTTTGCCTTGATTAATTTGAAAAGATAAATATTTAACAGGATTGTTCATCTTTTATTTTTAGGATGCAATATACTGTTACAACATGAGTTAAGAATACTTTCACCTCAAAATGAGGAAACTAAAGCTCAGGTAGAACGTATGGCTAGTTCAGATTCACACAGCCAGTCAAACATTACAACAGATATTTATTTTCAAATGTAAGCTATATCATGGAATTCTTTTTCTGAAATTCTTGATTAAAAAAAGAAATACTAATAGCTTAAGCTTTGATGACTGTGTTGATTGGCCTGCTAGTTATAAAAAAGAAAGACTATGTATGTGAAATACATTTTTATCTGCTGATGTCCTCAAACTTGGGAAATGGGACCAAGCTGTATGCTAGTTTTGTGAAGGAGAAAGAACAATTTTGCTTTTCATATGTTATATGATCCAAAATTGGAAAAGAAAAATAAAGTATGTTGACAAACATGGAAAAGTTCATGATACTTCTCAATGGAGGATGATTTTTCTCTCTATATTAACTCTCTGGTATCTAGTCAAAATTGATTCATATCCTATCCTCTATTGGGTTTCTCAGGCTATAAACTACATGGGAAGATATTATCTATCTTTCTTCTTACAGAATGGAATTGAGTGTATATTCAAACTGCTGGAGATCTGGAACCTTTAGCATAGCTGTGTGGCTCAGTACGGACGAGGACACCTGAGATTCCTGCTCTCTGTAAGGCAGGGTGTGAAAGAGTAAACTGGTGTTTTATCTATCAGACTCAAGACAAAATATTAAATTGTATGGATTAATAAATTAAAAATATTAATTTACAAGAAAAAAGATACTAGATATGAGTAAATGGCCTGTTTTTATAACAATAGCGATTTTATTGTTTATAAAATAATGAAATATCAAGAGACAAAATTATTCAGTGAATAGCAGATAAAGTAGTATTATGATACCTCTAAATTAAAACTATTCTCATTCATAACAACATTTGTTTTACCTACTTTTCTAAGAGTAATACTTTATTTTCCAAGCTCCATTTAAGACTGATCTCTCACTGTAGCTTCCCTCAGAGGGATTTGTTCTTCACGGTCTGATTGGAGGTATTGAAGCTCACCAGATTAAAGTATTCTCCCTTAATGAGCTATGCACATTTTTACTTCCCATAGTTAACAATACAAAAAATAGATTAAACAGAAAAGCAGTGGCCTTATTAGACACCAGTGACATAGCCTACAGGGAGCTACACTTTTAACCCAAGGTGGCACCTTTCTGACGGTACAGACCCGTAAGCAGCTCTGTTGGAGAAAGATGCAAAATCACCTCTCATGCAATTTATAGCTTCTGAAAACCCACTGGCAGCTCAGATATGAGTTGGTTCCAACTCCACAGCCACAAATGAGTTAGTGAGTTTCATAAAATGTAGGCTTTGTTTTTCATGCAATGATAATTATATATACTTGACAACACAGGAACAAAGGGCAGGTTGTGACACTGAATTATTAATTTTAAATAAAGATAAATTTCATTGTATTAAGGTAATCAAGACACATTCAGAACAGGCTATAAGTGCTGTTGAGTCAAGTACACTTCAGAGCAATCCTATGGACAAAAGATCTGAATCCTGTTCTATCCTTCACTATCCTCACACTTTCTGACACAAGAGCCCATTGTGACAGTCCCTGTGTCAATCTACCTGGTCGAAGGTCTGCTTCTCCTTCACCAGACCCTCCACCTTTCCTAGCCATTCTTGGATGATCTTCAGGAATATTTTGCCCACATGTGATGTTAATGTTACTCTTCTATAACTTCTACACTCTGTTGGCTCACCTATCTTGGGAAAGAAATACAAAGAGATATTCATAGAAATACTCAATTTCTCCAGCTTGCACATTAGTGGTTGATGCATACATTTACACAGTAGTAACATTAATGACTCTTTCTTGTATACATGCAGACATTATCCTATCACTGTGTTGATACAGTGGCCCAGAGTAGAGAGTGCCTTGCCTGGCCTTCACTAACTTCATGAAAGGGAACAGTTCCCATCTACAACATTCACAGCACAAAATCTTTCTGTCAGATCAGGTGCCACTTACAATCCTGATATCTGCTTCTACCAATTCTGATACTAATTTCCCTGACCACGCCACTCTCTGCTCTACTGCTGGCTCTGCTAATTAATTGCAGTGGCTACATAGAACTCATATAACTGTACTTATGATTGTGGGGTTTATTATGGTGCTAAAATTTTATAATTCAGGTGAGAAGCAAGATAGAGTCCTTTAGTTAAAACAACGCCCCAAGTTTGCATGCAGGCCCCTTGACCTTGAGTGGCTTAAATTTAAGGAAATGTTGCAAAGTTCTCCTAGTCCTGCCACTTATTGAATCTTCCTCAGATCCATGGAGGGTAGATCATGCATCCTCCCCGCTTCTGTTTTTAGTCCTCTCACAAGCTTGGCCAAATGCCTTTGAGTCTGACTTTGGTTCTATGGAGGGATAGTTGCCTGTCAGCTATGTCTCTCTGGTTTCTGGTTTCTGTTGTTGCTGAAGTAGCTTATCTAGGTCCCAGTCTGTTTGGAACATGAATCTCTGGTCCAAAATGGACTGTCAATGAAGTCTTTGCTGCTTCCACCCACCTACCCCTGTAGTAAGATTCCTCTTTTCAGCTGCTCAACTCACTTAATTTAAACCTGGAAAAATAACAACACTAACCAATTTCATAGTTAGCTGTTTACTTTTTTTTGGGGGGTGGGGTATGTTTTTAGCCCAAAGACCTTATTTACCTCGCTCACAATATTAGCATTATCACACCTAGCCACGTGGCAAGTCATAGTCAGTAGACTAGGATATTTATCTGATTCAAGATGGCCAATTCTAGTTCAGACCACTAATACCTAGGATGTCAATTTTTGCATATTCCACTTCATTTTTTTTACAAACTTTAATGTTCCTAGAGTAATATAACATGCATTCTATGTTCTAATTATTAAAAATTTGTATAGCTCTGTCTTCTCATTTTTAATTATACCACATAGGAAAATGATGACCTTTCATTGACTGAAAGCTTGACTCTAATAACACTATTCAGGTAGATTCTAAATTATGACCTAACTTGGTAGGGACTAGAGAGCATTATGTTGAGTGAACTAACTCATTCCCACAAGGAAAAATATTGTATAAAACCATTATTTTTTTTCTAAAATTAGTATAAGGATCCAAGAAGGGTGGGAGAGGGTCGAAGCAGAGGCATGGGGATATTCAGGGGAAGGGGGATTAACCGTGAGGTTGTACAGTTCCGTAGGGTGGGGTGAGGGAAAATGAAAGAATTTGTTCTTGAAAATAATGTATTTGAATTTTGTAAATAAACTAGTAGAAAATTTTTAAAAAGACAAGTCTTTGACAACGAGTAAAAAAACTGAAAGAAAAAGTCTTCACCAATATTTGAAAAATTGAAATCTGAAAGGCATTTTTTGGAATGAAACCAAGAGCGCGAGAGGAAGAATTATACTATATTGATACATTTAGATTTAATATAATAATTATGTTGATTAGATTAAATATTGAAAGTAGCTTGTAAAACTGTTATAGAAAAAGGATATGATAAGACAGTAAATATATAAATATTAAACTTCTAAGAAGTCAAAGTACATCTGTGGCAATCTGAGTTATAAAAATGAACACAACTAAAATCAAGTTGTTTAATAGTTTTAGCATTATAAATTTTTGTTGTTTTTCCATATTATATGACAGAAAGTAAGATAGATTGTGTCATTACTTAGGTTACAAAAATCTCAATAAACTTGACTGTGACACAATATAGGTGGAGAGTGAAAGAAATCATTGAAAAGGAGATGCATAAAGAAATTTATTTCATAGACCAAAGGTGGATGAATTATTGAATGAGGTTTGTAGAAAATTGGGCTAAAATTGGCAACAAATATCCAGGAGAATCTTAACATTCAGTAAACAGAATACAGAAGAAATAAGTATCTTCCTTTTTAGAAGACATTCAGGAGGTGATAACAGAAGAACTATGTCAGGTTATGAACAGAGAATTTTAGTATATGACTAAACATGCTGAAGGATTTCATGAAAATTAAAGAAAATAATGAACTATCCATACTAAAAATTATGCACATTCAGAACTACACTAGACTAACAATTTTAGAAGGCTAATGAATCATCATACTACCGTCCATACACTTACAATCCTTGATGGTACAGAATTATCAGAAGTTCAGCAGATAGTGTGCAGGGCTAATTGGAAGAGAAGTATAAGGAAAGCTATCCACTAGAAAGCTGGATAGTGATTGAGTACTTTAAGGGCCTTTATACATTAAATAAATAAATGTCTAGTTTCTAATTAAAATTCTGGGTAAAATTATTACCTGAAATCTGTAAACTTTCTTACCTACATGTCTTATCAAAAATTAATAGTTAAGAATTCTGAAGTTTGATTACAATTCAAGCACAAACATGTCTGGCTGGTCAAAATTACCTTGAAGTTTCCTTTAACTGAAAGAATCCTTATTTTTATAAAACTTGTTTTCTTTACAGAATACGAAAGCTTGGTTCAATTAACTTCTCTTACTAATTCATCCTTTGACACATTTTCTAAAAAAAATTTTACTCATTATTATTGTGTGAATAAAAGTTTCAGACTCTTAACATATAACAAAGACTATATTGAGAAAAATTATAATACTGTCATCGCATGACTCTCCAGTTTCCAAGGCAGTAAATCTACCAGAAGTTGTTGCTGTTGTTATGTGCTGTCACTAGTCACCTGTGACACATCACAATCCTATGTACAGTAGCTCTGAACTCTGGCCTATCCTGAGCCAGCCTCATATCTCCCACATTCCTACCCACATTACCTCAGTTATTGCATCAATCCATCTCATCTGGGGTCTTCCTCTCCTGTCCTGTCCCTCCACCCTTCTCTGCATGATATCTTTCTCCAAGAACTGGTCTTACCTGGTCATGTGCCCCAAGTATATAAAATGGAGCTTCAAAATTCTTGCCTCCAAGAATTCTGCACATCCAATTATTTATCATTGCAAATACATTTTATAAGGAACACAAACATAGGCTTTACACATGGATTTCACCTGATGGCATGCATAGGTATCAAGTCTATTACATTTGTGGAAAGACTTGCTGGAGAAGCTCAACATCAGCTGTGAAAACCAGGTCAGGTGCTGACTATAGGGCAGACCACCAACTACTCAAATGCAAGTTCAAACTGAAGTTGAAGAAAATTAAATCCATGGGAACCAAAATTTGACCTTAAGTCTGTCCCACTCAAATTTTAAAACCAACTCAGGAACAGGATTGAGGCCTTTAGCACCAATGAACAAAGACCAAATGAGTTGTGGGAGGATATCAAGAATACTGCCAATGAAGAATGCAAAAAATCATTACAAAGGCTGAAGAGGAAGAAAAGACCAAGATGGATGTCAGATGAAACTCTGAATATTGCATTAGAGCAACAAGAAGCCAAAACTAAAGGAAGAAATCAAGAAATCAAAGAGCTGAACAGAAAATTTCAAAGGGTAGCTTGGGACTACAAAGCAAGATACTATAATGAAATCTGCAGAGAGATGGAGTCAGAAAATAAAAAGGGCCAAACTCACTCAGCGTTTCTTAAGCTGAAGGAGTTGAAAAACAAAACCAGTCCATGGGTGGCAATACTTAAGGTTGCTTTGAATAGAATGTTAAATGATCCAAGAAGCATTAAACGAAGATGGAAGAAGAACACAGTCACTGTATCATAAGGAATTGGCTGACACAGAAGAATTTTATGAAGTAAAATATGATCAATAGCCCATGGTGATGGAGAAAGTTCAAGCTGTTCTGAAAGAATTGGCAAAAACAAGGCTCCAGGAGTTGATAGCATACCAACCAATTGACATATTTCAACAAACAGATGCTGCCTTGGATGTGCTCACTAAGTTGTGCCAAGAAATCTGGAGGACAGGCAGCTGGCCAACTGAATGAAGAGATCTGTATTTGTTCCCATTCCAAAGAAAGGTAACCTGACATAGTGTGGAAATTACCAAACAATATCATTAATATCACATGCAAGCAAGATTCTGTTGAAAATTATCCAAAACAGACTAAGACAATATGTCAGTGAAGAATTGCCATACACGCAAGCTGGATTTAGAAGAGGTCATGGTACCAGGGATATTATAGCTAATGTTAGATGGATCTTGGCAGAAAGCAGAGAGTATCAGAGGAATGTCTATCTGTGCTTCATTGACTATGCAAAGACTGTGTGGATCCTAACAATCCATGGCTGACTCTGAAAAGAACGGGAGTCCCAGAACATTTGATTGTGCTTATGAAAAACCTATACTTTGACCAGGATGCCATCATCAAAACAGAGCAAGGAGACACTATACAGTTCAAAATTAGTAAGGGGGTCTTCCCAGGATTTATTATGTCTCCATACCTTTTCAATCTGTATGTAGAACAGATCATCCAGGACACTGGGCTGTACAAGGAGGAATGTGCCATCAGGATTGGTGAAAGAGTCATTAACAACCTGCGTTATGCAGATGACACAATCCTGTTTGCTGAAACTGGGGAGGACCTGAAGCACTTGCTGTAGAGGGTCAAGGATTGCAGCCTTCAATATGGATTGAAGCTCAACATTAAGAAAACGAAGATTATCACCACTCCACCAATTGACAGCATCTGAATGGATGGTAAAGAGATTACGATAGTTAACAGTTTTAGTTTGCTTGGCTCCATAGCTTGGCTCCATAGTCAACACTCTTGGTACCAGAAGCCAGGAAATCAAGAGATGAATTTCATTGGGAAAGTCAGCTGTCAGAGACCTTTCTAGAGTACTGAAGAGCAACAATATCAGGCTGGAAACTAAGGTGTGCCTGTTCCAGGATATAGTCTTTACAATTATGTGCTATGCATCAGAGAGATGGACAGTGACTAGGGCTGATATAAAGAGAATTGATGCCTTTGAGCTGTGGTGCTGAAAAAAGAGTGTTGAATATATCATGGACTGCTAGGAAAACATCCACTTCCATAAAAGCTTGCCTCCAGAAATCCTAGGAATCTGGAGAGGGGATAAGAGACGCACAAGTTGAGGACTTTCCTTTATAGGGTCGCGATGAGTAGTCTGTGACTCGACGGCACTTAATGACAACAATGCTAGGAGAACAAACAGGTTTGTCCTGGAGAGGGTGAAGACAGGCTACTCCTTGGAGTCAAAGATTCTGAAGCTTCGTCTGACATAATTTGGTCACATTGCAAGGAGAGACCGGTCCTTGGAGAAGGACATCATGTTTTGGGAGAGTGGAGAGACAGCGTGCAGGAGAAGATGGCCCTTGATGAGATGGATCAATTCTGTGATTGGGGTGGTGGGAGTAAGTGTGTTGGAGATGGTGAGGTTGGTACAGAATAGAGCGTGGTCTAGGGCTCTTGTACATAGGGTCACTATGAGTCACAAACGACTTGACCACACATAACAACAACAAAGGAGAAACTTGGTTTTAACCTTTCCAAGGCAGTAAAAAAGTTTGTTTGCGCTCTCTCTTTTTTTTTAAGTTAGTATTACAATATTTATTAAATAATGCTATGAGTTAATAGAAACAGCAAAGAACCAAAAATTTTTAATGCAAGCGATGTAAATTCCCAACTAAAATCCAAAAGAGTCTAATGTATTCATTCAGTAGCTAACTAAGAGCCTAAGACAGACACGATACCCATATGATAGAGTACAGCAAAAAGATTGGTAATTTTCAGTCATCAAAATTGTTGATTTTGCATTTTGTATCCTTTTCTCAATCAAGAAAAAAATTTTGAATGCTGTATAACGTGTATATAAAACAAGATAGAAAAATACCTTAAACACTTGAAACAATGGCTGCAAATACATTATCTTACATGTTTCTCATATGTAAGGTACACACAGCATGAGATTATTAAAATAATAAAAAAGAGACTAAATGCATGTCAGCTATACAGGGACATACAAGCAACACTCCCACCTACCCACTGTAAAAAATTGCATAATACTGTCAGAAAAAATGTGTCAAAACTACATATTTTAATAAGAAATAAATTCAATAAAGAATGGTAGTACTGAGAGCAAAGGCATTCAGAGATTTCAAAAGTCATGCTTTGTCTTTCAGTTGATTTAAAAAGCTTTGTCAACTAAGTTTTCGAAAAGTTTGTTCACACATTTATGTAATACATTTACTTTCTTCTAAAATGTTCAGGTATAACATAGCTCAGATGAAACTGGTTCCAATACTGGTATATATCGCTTTTAACAACTATCACCTCAAGTGTTTGAGTGTCACAAATTTATTCAACCAAACAATCAAAATGGCACAGCATGTATGGAAAAGAAATCAAAACAAGTGTCTGTGTAACAGGAAGATGAAGCAGTGGCATGTTTACCAAACTCAAGACAGTTTCCAAGGGAGACAAGGTGATGGCTGAGGCTACCATGTGCGGAAGTGCCCAGTGAACACACTGCAGACCTTGGACGTGGAAGGTCAGAGGGACCGAGTTGATGAGCTGGGAATCCACTGGTACTTGAGATTTGCCACGTCTGGTACTTAGCGGTTAAGTATCAGCGACTTAGGTGTAGGAGAGTTGGTGGAAGCCTTCACCAACTGCTTCCCCTGCACCACCAAGCATTCCACCTTCACAAGGATAGAAGCTTGCCTGCCACGCAGTTGATCCTTATATACACACTGATGCTAAGTTCTCCACATTTTTTTAAGTTAAGAAAGCAGAGGAAAGGGTCAGGGGAAAGTTGACTAAAACTACCAAAGAGGTGGACTCACAGAAGTTATCTGGTACAGAACCAAGAAGTTTGATTAAATTTGGGTCATCATTCTCAGGATGAGAATCATAAAGATTCATTCATGTGAAAAGAGTAGTCAATACATGATATTACCACCAATTAATAAGGGAGAAAAAATATCCAAGACACCCACCCACCCCCGCCCCCCCGCTTTTCTGAGTGTCAGAAAAATGCTCATTCGCTCAGCATGGCTCTGACGTCTGACCTCCGCATCTTCTGGGCTCACACTGAAGGATGAGAACAAAAGATCTATGAGGAGTATGCAAGGTGAGACTTTAAACTGGACTAGTCAGGCATTAGAAAAAGTTATCAACTCTTGTTCACAGTAGCAGATTTGGCAAATTTGCATCGAAGTGACGTGGCCTACAATGGTCCAAAACCGAACCATCAACTGGTGCCTGCAGCCCTCTCCTCACACGTGGGGACCTAGCAACATGCACTGCGGCATCCGCAGGAAATAGCTCAGCTGGACATGGGACTAAATGACCACGAGGAAAATAAGGCACTTTCTTTTCTTTAGGCTTATTCCAATACTTAAAAATATACATTAAAAAAAACACCAAAGAAACCTTTTATTTAATTAAATTATTTTTTCTGGTGGTTGTCAAGAACAGAAGACCAAGAAAGTTTGTTCTTTTGATGATCCATGGTCCATTGTCAATACTCTTCTTCAGCACCATAACTCAAAGGCATCGGTTCTTCTTCTATCATCCCTACTCATTGTCCAGCTCTTTGATGCTAGGAAGTAATTGTGAAGACCATAGCCTGAAGTAGGTGCACCTTAGTCTCTACACTGTCGTCGTTGCTCTTCAGCACATTGGAGAGATCCTCTGACAGTACATCTCCCCAGGGCAATTAGTCTTTTGATTTCCTGCCTGCTGGTACCAAGAGTGTTAAGTATGGAGCCAAGCCAGCTGAAATTGCTAACAACTGCGTGTCTTCAGCTATTGTGGTGCTGAGGCTGCTCATATTTCCCTTGCAGAGCCCTTGGGGGATTTGACCTGCTAATACCACCAGAACTTCCTGTTTGGGTGATGTTTTTCTGTGTGTTCACTAGACAGTAATAAATAGAAGGAAGTATTTTTCAGTTTTTCTGATTTAATTCTTTCCCAAACACCCTGTATTGTTTGCTTACCCCCTCTTTGTACTGTTTCTTTTAGATATTTGTTGTTGTTGCTGTTTACAATCAAATTAGAACCAACCAATAGCTGAACCCTCTGATGGGTTTTCAGAGGCACTTAATCTCTCAGGAGGAGATTGCCCATCCTTCTCATATGAGCAGCTGGTGAACTTGAACCATGTGCTTTCGGATTGCAATGCAATTTCTTGCTAGAATAATTTGCTACCTGGGGAACCCTGGTAGTCTAGTGGTGAGAAATTACATTTCAATTCCAAAGGTATATTGTTCAACTCCATCAGCTGCTCCATGGGAAAAGGATGGACAATCTCCCTTCATGCAGTTTGTCAATTATGTATAAGTTCTGACTTGAGGGCATACAACAATAATAATTTCTTATCTTGCAAAATAAAGCTCAAATCTTTCTTTTAAGTTCAATTCCTTGGTCATTAACACTGATGTCTTTGCTCTTTTTTTATTATAGTTCAAGTTTCTTTTTTTTGTCCAACACAAGTTCATAGGCCTTTTCATCAGAATCCCTGTACACACTCCAAATTTCCAATAAATTCTTATGTAGCTTCCATTAGCATGGACACAATTTATTGGTTCTTTTCCTTTAGTCTCAAAGCACAGTTTCTCTTTTCTGTGGCCTCTTACCTCAGCAGCAGTGTCTGAGAAGGTAGACGTTGTGGAAAGCTTAATTTGTTAAATAAAGAGTTCCAAGTCTCACCACCTATTTATCAAAAAAAGTATCTAAATGTTATTTGTTATTGCACTGATGACTAAACAAAGACGCTTGCTTCACAAGGTATTTTTAAAACTGTCTTAATTGACTCTTTTTGAAAATGGACAGTAGCTACATCTCCAAGACAAAGTACCAGAGACGCTGTGATTATAGTGAGAGTTGAGCTGGAAATGCTTGCTGCCAGAATAATGAACATAATGAATGAAATATGGGAGGTGCCCTGAGAGGCTTTTAAGTTAGATCTTTTCTATCTCAAAAAGACTGCTTGTTCATTTTAAATTTCTGGTTTGAAAAAAATAAAGAAACAATGATCTCTTAGCACTGTTTGTAAGATGACCTTTTCTGTCTTCAGTTTTTGAGAAGAAAACTAATACTCCCTTGAGCTGGAATCAAGGGAAGGTTTGGGGGAGCAAAAGGAGGGGGAGCAGTCAAAAGTCCCCAGGCAGATCAGGGCTTTCACCATTATTTCCAAAAAAGAATATAAACAGAAGTTTCAGAAATAACATAAAGTCAGTCTTCATGAACTATTCATCACATCTGATTTAATGGGATCATTAGAACCAGCATTCAGCATATGTTAATAGCATCTAATAAAGAGATTTTTTTAAAAAGTATTTATTTTTTACATTGAATGAATAATGATCCGTGATTTAGCTTTTTTATATAACCCCCTAATATTAAGTCTTTTGGCAAGAGTAACTGGTAAAACGAATACGCTTTTAAGTATTACAAACACTCAAACTGCACATGTTCATAATCAAGGCAGATTTTTATATTGATTTCTCAAGAAAATTGGATGGGAATAAGAAGTAAATTTTCTAGCATAAGAATCAAATAACAGAATATTGACCAGCAATGTGAGTACTGGGGTACTGTTGCTGATCATAAAGCAAATAAGATCTCCTGTATTCCAAAGATCAATCACTTTAGGAAACTTCTCAAAATTATAATTTTATATAATAGAATTTGTCCCTTACATGCAAGACATATGTTCTGAACAAAGTAAAAATGCAAAACAAACAATAAGTCTCAACCACAGAGATACTAACTTATTTTTGTCCCATTAAAACTTATAAAATTGAGACCTTTAAACTGTGGTGTTGGAGGAGAGTATTGAAGACACTATGGGCTGCCAAAAGTAAAAACAATACATCTTGGGTAAGGTATAGCTAGAGGAGTCCTCGGAGGCAAGGATTGCAAAGCTTCATCTCACATGCTTTGGTCATGTTACTAGGAAATGTTATTCCTTGGAGAAGGACATCATGTTGGAAAGGTGGAGGGATGGAGAGGAAAACCCTCAACCAGGTGGATTGATACAGTGACTGCTACAATGGGTTTGAGAGTGTCAGAAATTGTGATGTTGGCACAGGAAGGACAAGGTTCATATCTGTTGTTCATAGGTCATTATGAATGCTGCTCAACTTGAAGGCACTTAACAACAACAACAAAAACAATATCACTTGCAACTGTAAAGGATATATTTTCTATTTTCCACTGTGATGTTGGATGAGAGCATATTTTTTTAATCTATTCATAAGAACATTTCTAAATATAGGGGGGCTATATCTGATTTAATAATAAGACAAGATTTATTATTGACATAAAAGTAATTTTACCTCAGAGAGACTCAGTGTTTGATAACAAAGAATCAACTCTAGAAAATAATCAACACTCTTTATGATATTGTGAGTTGTGACTACATAATTTGGTGTTAGTATGAGAATATAGCAAGGAGCTCTGGTGGCCTAGTAGCAAGAAGCTATACTGCAATCCCAAAGACATGCTATTCAAGGCCATCAACTACTAGCAGAGGAAGAATGGACAATCTCCTCCTGTGCAATTAACTGCCTCTGAAAACCCACTCAGTGGATTAACTATGAGTAGGTTCTAAATCGAAAGTACACAACAACATGAGATTACAGCATATTCAAAACCAGATCAGGTGACAGTTATGGAACAGACCACTGATAACTTATGTGCAAGTCTAAATTAAAGCAAAAGAAAATGAAAACATGACCTTGAGGCTATCCTAATTGAGTTTAAGAATCATCTCAAGGCAGGTTTAAGATTTTGAACATCAAAGATCAAAGACCAAAGGATATGTGGGAAGACAGCAAAGCATCCATGAAGAGTGCTAAAGAACATTGCAAGGAAAGAGAAGAAAAAACCAAAATGAATGTCAGAAACAAATGAAAAATAAATTCAAGCCTCAACTTGCAACATTGGGAGATGCTATTGGCATAATCTTGAATTGTCTGGGAATAT
This sequence comes from Elephantulus edwardii, assembly GCF_000299155.1. Taxonomy (NCBI): domain Eukaryota; kingdom Metazoa; phylum Chordata; class Mammalia; order Macroscelidea; family Macroscelididae; genus Elephantulus; species Elephantulus edwardii. The sequence continues at coordinate 9,405,705 of NW_006399763.1, forward strand.
GAATGGTCAAAGATGGAAGGAAAACAGAGAATCAATGTATCAAAAAGAATTAGGTGACACTGAAAAGAATTCAGGAAGCAGTATAAGAACAAGAGCTAATGGTAATGGATAAAGTTCAAACAGTACTGAAGGCATTTGTAAAAAATAAGACCCTCGCAATCGATGGAATACCAACTGACATGTTTCAACTAACAGATGGAGCCCTGGACGTTGCTCACCTGTCAGTGCCAAGAAATTTGGAAGACAGCTGCCTGACTGACTGGAAGAGATGAATAATTTTTTTCCATTCCCAAGAAAGATTACACAACAGAGTGTGGAAATTATAGGGCAATATTATTAATATCACATGCAAACAAAATATTGCTCTGGATGCTGAAGATCATGCAAAAACAGCTAGAAAAGTACATGGACAGGGAACTGCCAGAAGTTCAATATGGTTTTAGGCAAAGTTGGGGCACAAGGGATATGATACCATTATTGATGTCAGATGGATCATGGTTGAAGGCAAAGAATATCAGAAGATTATCTAACAGTGTTTTAATTGACAATGCAAAGGCATCTGTGTAGATCACAACAAATTAAGGCTAACATTGAAAAAACTAGAAATTACAGAACATTAAATGTGCTCATGAGAAATCTATACCTAGATCAAGGTCTTGTCCAAGCAGAGCAAGGAAGTACTGCATGGTTTAAAATCAGGAAGGATGTGTTAATAATATATCCTTTCTTCATATATATTTAATCTGTATGCTGATTAAATAATTTATGAAGCTGGATTCTATGAAGAAAGGTGTGCCATCTGGATCTCAGGAAGACTCATCAACAATATACCACATGCCAATTAGACAATCTTGCTTGCTGAAAGTGAGAAGGATATGAAGTGCTTGCTTCAGAAGACTAAGGACTGCAGCCATCAGCATGAATTGTATCTCAATATCAATAAAACAAAAATCTTCACTGCAGTACCAACAGTCAACATCATGAAAGATGGAAAAAAAGATTGAAGCTATCAAAGATTTCATTGTGCTTGGATCAATAATCAACATCTTTGGTACCAGCAGTCAAGAAATCAGAAGATGTATTACACGGGGCAAGTCTGCTGTCATGGATCTCTCTGAAATACTGAAGATCAATGATGTCAGTTTGAAGACTATTATGTGCCTGATTCAGGCCATGGTCTTCTCAATCACCTGCTAGACATCAGAGAAGTAGACAATGAATAAGAATAACGGAAGAATGGATTCCTTTTAGTTATGGCGCTAGAGAAGAGTACTGAATATTCCAAGGATTGCCAAAAGAACTAATAGATATATGTAATGTATTCAAGGAAGTATAAGTAGGAGGAAAGATGGTAAAATTGCATCTCTCATGCTTAGGACATGTAGCTAGGCAAAGGTATCCCTTGGGAAGAGACATCATGCTTGGAAAGATTGAAGGTCAGCAATGGAGAGGAAGACCTCAATGAGATGGATTGAAATACTGACTTCAGTAATGGGATTAGTGTGTCAAGGATTATAAGAATGCCATAGGACAGGAGAAGGTCCATGTCTGTTGTTCATAGGGTCATTAGGGTCATTATGAACATACTCAACTTCATGGCAACTAATAACAATAAAGTGAAAGATAACAGATTTAAAATTGTTTTTTCCTCATTTTGGGTTATATAAAAAATACATATGTTTTTAATATTTTACTGGAATACCTTGACATATATAAATTCCCTTTTTTTCCCTGCCATTCTTTTTGTGATAATCTTGAGTCATCTGGGATATTTACAACTACCTTTTGGACTCCTTATAAAAATGTATACAGTCTTGTTTCCTAACATATCTAAATCAACATTTCACTTTCTTCTAATAGAGGAAAATGGATAATATAATTAGCATTTCTAAATTAGATGAACCAGTTCATTTCACTTAAAATCCTTGACTATAATCCCCATAATTATGCTCTTTCCTCCTTCCTCCTGGTTTTCTTTTTCACTAATATGCTTCTCAGTATGAGGATATGTTTTTTGTCCATTTCCATATAAAGTTCCTCCTAAGATTACCAATATTTTATATCCTGTCTACCTGCACTGGCCTTGTAAATGAAAGCTAATTACAGTTATGATCATTATTTTATATGTACACTTACTTGACTTCTGCTTGTTGTTCTTATTATGTGTCATTGAGTCTCTTGTGACTCATAGCAACCCTATGCACAATAGCCCTGAAACCTGCTCTATCCTGTGCCAAATGTACTGTCTCTGACACACCTACCCTCATTACCCCAGTCACTGAGTCAATCCATCTTATTGAAGGTCTTCCTCTCATGCAATGTCCCGCCACAGTCTAACGCATGACATCCCTCTCCAAGGACTGGTCCTCCTTGTAACATATCCAAAGTATATCAGATGAAGCCTCAGAATCCTTGGCTACAAGAGCAGCCTGGTTTAACCCTCTCTCAGATGAACCTGTTTGTTCTACTGGCAGTCCTTGGTATATTCAACACTCTTCTCCAGCACCACAGCTCAAAGGTATCAATTTTCTTTCCACCATCCTAAGTCATTGTCCAGCTCCCTGATGGATAGCAAGCAATTGCGGAGACTATGGTCTGGATCAGGTGCATCTTACCCTCCAGGCAGGCCTCGCTGCTCTTCAGTACTCTGGAGAGGTCCTTGAGAGTTGACTTTTCCAGTGCAATTCATGTCTTGATTTCCTGGCTGCTGGTAGTAGAGTGTTGATTGTGGAGCCAAGCAAACTAATGCAGTTAACAATATGAATCTCTTCACCATCTATCATAAATGCTGCCAATTGGCCAAGATATTGTCTCTAAAAGTTGCCATTAATAATTAATCCTGTGCCAAGAAATCTGAAGGACAATCACCTGGCCTACTGACTGGAAGTGATCTATATTTGTTTCCATTTCGTAGAAAGGTGATCAAAGAGAGTGCAGAAATTATCAAACAATATTATTGATATCACATGCAAGCAAGATTCTGCTGAAGCTCATCCTAAAGAACAACTAGAACAGCACATAAACAGAGAACTGCCTGAAGTGCAGGCTGGATTTAGAAGAGGCTGTGGCACTAAGGATATTATAGCTAGTGTCAGACTAATCTTGGCTGAACGCAGAGTACCAGAGAAATGTCTATCTATGTTTCATTGACTATTCAAGAGCATTTGACTGTGCATCACAACAAACTGTGGCTTGACTTTGAGAGGAATGTGAATCCCAGAACACTTGATTATGCTTATGCAAAATATATACTTGGACCAAGAGTCAGTCATCAGATCAGAGCAAGGGCACACTGTATGGTTCAAAATTGGGAAGGGTTTGCATCAAGGTTGTGTCCTATCTCCTTATCTTTTCAATCTATATTCAGAGAATAGATTCTTTGAGAGGCTGGGCTCTATGAGAAGTGTGGTATCAGGATTGGAGGTAGTCTTATCAAGAATCCTTGTTATGCAGATGACACAACTCTGCTTGATGGAACTGAGGAGGACCTGAAGCACTTACTGCAGAAGGTCAAGGACTGTAGCCTTCCCTATGGATTGAAGCTCAACATCAAGAAAATAAAGATTCTCACCACTGGGCCAATTGGCAGCATCAGGGTAGATGGTGAAGAGATTAAGATTGTTGACAGCTTTAGTTTACTTGTCTCTACAATCAACACTCTTGGTACTAGCAGCCAGGAAATTAAAAGACAAATTGCATTGGGAAAGTCTTCAGGAATCTCTCTAAGGTCCTGAGGAGCAATGATGTCGGTGTGGAGACCAAGGTGTGCCTGATACAGCCATGGTCTTTGCCATTACTTTCTATGCTTCAGAGAGATGGACAATGACTAGAGATGATAAAAGGAGAGTTGATGTCTTTGTTGTGCTGGAGAAGAGTATTGAATACACCGTGGCCTGCTAGGAGAACAAACAAGTTTGTCATGGGGAGAGTGAAGCCGGGTTGCTTCTTGGAGGCAAGGCTTCTGAAGCTTCATCTGACATACTTTGGACATGTTACAAGGAGGGACCAGTCCTTGGTCCTTGGGAGAGTAGAGGGACAGTGCAGGAGAGGAAGACCCTCAATGAGATGGATTGATTCTGTCACTCGGGTAATAGGGATAGGCGTTTCAGAGACAATGAGATTGACAAGGGTAGAAAAGGGTTTAGGGCTGTAGTACATAGGTTTGCTTTGAGTCACAAGTGACTCAATGGCACATAACAACAAGAATAAGAAAACAACAACAAATACTATGAAGTCAAGGAAATGAAGATTAAAAATTGCTAACACTTGCTCAGTGGTCCTCAAACCTGAGTAAGCATTATAATCAATATTTTGTTGTGTGTTAAGTGTAGTCAAGCTGAGCATAACTCATAGCGACCCTATAAACAATAGACCCAAACCCTGTTCTAGAACTATTGTCATTATTCAGTGTTCGTAGTGTTTCCGGAAGCATGTGGTTTAGGAAGCAGATGTCACTCCTACTTCCAAATCTGAATCATTCTGGATCTTCATCAAATACTGTACATCATTAGGCATTTTACACACCTGTGGCACAGGATTCAGCTTCATAAACAATCCCAAGTTTGTTCAGCACAGCAAATTGACAGACCATTGTTGTACCACTTAGAAGAATGTTTATCACAAACACAATTAACCCCAGGGCCAACAGCTACAGGCCTGAGGGCCAACCACCTTTTAACAAAGGCCCACCCACCAGGTCCTGGTTGACTCTAAACAATAGACTTCAGGCCACAGCACATTGTTAGCTAAATCTGACAAATCAAATCAGCTCACAACTGATTATTGTTGTTAGGTGCCCTCCAGTCGTTTGCGACTCATAGTGACCCTATGTACAATAGCCCTCGGTTCATATCCAGGTGCCCCCTGCCTAGCTTTTGGGGAGCTCTGGTGGCCTAGTGGCAAAGAGTTGCAACTACAATCCCAGAGGCACAGGGTTCGAATCCACCAGATGCTCTGCTGGGGAAGGAGGGACAATCTCCTCCTGTACCAGTCAGATCTGATTTGACGGTTACACGCACACAAAAATAATAAAAGGGG
>NW_006399763.1:9410841-9413032 GCF_000299155.1 Elephantulus edwardii
GAGTATAGTTTTTCATAGTATTCTAATGTTAGCTTTTTTATTTTAGTTGGGTCTGTATCTTCACAGAATAAAATATATTTTTAATAAATATGGAAACATACAAACATGATGCACATCTTTCTTGACTTTAGACTATGTAATATTTGCTTGTTCTGTTGGAACCACTACCTCTTAGACTATGTATATTGTTTTTCATTGTCTATTTTTCTTTGTATAGTTTTTATGTGTATAGTTTCAAATATAATCTTGTGGCATCTTTAAATTTAATTTTTATTTACTCAATGTCACATGTTTGTTCTGATGTACTTGCTTACATTTCTTTCAACTTTTAAAAAAATGCACTGTTAAACAGTATAAATGGTAATTATGCACATGTACCATGCCAGCTGTAATATACAAGAATCAAATAAATGAGATCAATGGAACAAGAAAATGAAGAAGCTTAATAATATAATCAAAATAGAAAAAAGCCTCATTGCTGAATAGACATCAATTACTTCTATATAAGTTCAACCTTAAAATAGAGTATGCTTTTGGGGCTTAATTTTACTGCTAGGGACTTTGACGATAATCTAATTAATGAAAAGAGTGTTTTAAACAAAAATTACTTAATATGCACAATAATAGCATTGTTGTTGTTGTTAAGTACCTTCGAGTCATAGGCAACTCATAGTGACCCTATGAACCAAAGAGCAGAACATTTGTGTAACTTTCATCCTTTAAGTTCATAGAGTTTCCAGAGGCAAGCTATTTCAAAAGTGGATGCCATTCCTGCTTCCAAGCCTATTTTAATCTGGGAGCTCCACCAAACAATGTCCACCATGGGTAACCATTAACACATTTGACACATCAGTGACACAGTGTTTAGCATCACAACAACCACGAGTTTCCTCTGTACAGAAAATGGGCAAACCAGTGTTATATGACTTAGAAGAATGTTTACAAAAAGAAAACAAAACCTGAGGGCTGTAGGTTAAAATGACCCATAATTGGTTTGGTACCATAACTTTCTATAACTTAGGCCAACAGAACTATCTCTATGACTCAACAATTTTATGTACAACAGATCTAACCCTTCCCCCAACCTACAGCATCCTCATAATCTAAGGCATTCTCGAGCCATATCAACCCATCGTGTCGAGGATCTTCTCTTCTCTTCTCTTCTCTTCTCTTCTCTTCTCTTCTCTTCTCTTCTCTTCTCTTCTCTTCTCTTCTCTTCTCTTCTCTTCTCTCTTTCTCTTCTCTCTCTTCTTCTCTTCTCTTCCACGTCTCTCAGCATGATGTAATTTCCCAAGGACTGAAACCTTAACTGTTAAGAGCTGTCAAGTTGTAGAAAACTCAGAGTGACCCTATGAATGAAAGACCTAAACACTTGTACAACTTTCATAATTTCTCTAAGTTCATAGAGTTCCCAGAGACAAAGCTATTTTGAATGTGGACACCACTCCTGTTTCCAAGCCTATTTAAATCTGGCAGCTCCACCAAACACTGTCATCACGGTATAGTTTTAATGAATTAAAAACCAATTACCAAAGACCATAACATTTGTAGAGTGGTGTCAAAGACATCATATATCAAGAAAGCAAAAAGTCATTAAACAGAAAAAAATGTAGCAAAACCCCTAAATGAATGTCAGAAAAACCTCTGAAACTTGAGATATAAAAGAGAGAAGCTATAGCAAAGCAAGAAATGATGACATAGAGAACTAACCAGATTTTTAAAGGAAGACAAAAGTCTTATGATAAAATATGAGAAGATTTGGAGTTTGAAATCCCAAAAAAGAACAATTTGCTCAGCCTTTCTCAAATTAATAGAACTAAAGAAAAAAAAAAAACCTCAGGTGTTGACTCATATTACTGAATGATTCTATGGACAAAATATTAATGATACAAGAGGCATCTGAAGATAATTAAAACTGTCACTGAAATGATTGGCAAAAAATGTTGTTGTTGTTATGTGCCGTCAAGTCGCCTGCGACTCATAGCGACCCTATATACAAACAGCCCAAAACTCCGCTCTTTCCTGTGCCAATTGCACTGTCTCCGACACTCCCATCCCGATTATCCCAGTCACTGAATCAATCCACCTCATAGAGGGCCTTCCACTCCTGCGTTGTCCCTCCACCCTCCCAAGCATGATGTCCCTCTCTAGGGGCAGTCTCTCCTCACAACATGTCCAAAGCATGTTAGAC
>NW_006399763.1:9413132-9419806 GCF_000299155.1 Elephantulus edwardii
TCAGGTGAAATCCATGTGTATAACCTGCGTTTATGTCTCTTAAAAACGTATTTGCAATGAATAAGTCATTGATTGTGCAAAATCCAATCATTCTAGCTCCAGCTTCATTTCTGTCACCAAACCCATGTTTTTCAACTACTGATTATTCTCCCCTGTTCCCTACTTTTGTGTTCCAGTCACCCATTATTATCAATGCATCTTGATTGCATGTTCAATTGATCTCTGACTGTAAGAGTTGGTAGAAATCATCTATTTCTTCTTCTTTGGCTCTGGTTGTTGGTGCATATATCTGAATGATAGTGGTATTCACTGGACTTCCTTGTAAGCGCATGGATATAATCCTATCACTCACAATGCTGTACTTCAGGATGGATCTAGAAATTTCTTTTTTAACTATGAAAGCAACTCCATTTTTCCCTCACCTTTTCATCTCCAGAATAATATATTATATGATCGTCTGACTCAAAATGCCCCATGCCAGTCCACAACTGATTAGGAAGGGGGGGAAAATTAAAATTAAAACCCCAAACAATTGCTCTAAACAAGAGACAACCAGAACAAGAGAAGCCACCTTCCAGAATCTAATTGCTTCACACATGAGCTCCCACACTGAAGACTTAGTTAGTTGGACCCAACTGCCTTTTAAATACAAGCCTACTCACTAGGTCCTGGTTGACTCTAATCCAAGAATTTTCAGCCCATAGCTCTTTGTGACAATGATAATCAATGTGGAAGGATCTATTTAATATGTTTTTATTTTAAAATATTCATTTTAAACTACTATGTTGTTTATTGTGAGTTGTTAAATTGACTCTGACTCATAGCGACTGTATCTACAACAGTTCTGAACCCTGATTTATCTTGAACAAATTTCATAGTCTCTGACATACCATTTTCCACTACCCCAATTAGAGTCAATTAATTTCATCCAGGATCTTTTTCTCTTGATCTGTCCATCCACTCTTCCAAACATGATATTCCTCTCCAAGGACTGGTCCCTTCTGTCAACATGCCCAAGTATGTTATATGGAGCTTCAAAATCCTTGCCTCCAAGGAGCAGCCTGGTTTCACCATCTCCAAGACAGACCTGTTTGTTCTCTTAGCAGTCCATTGTATATTCAATACTCTTCTCTAGCTCCATAATTCAAAGGCATCAATTTTTCTTTTCTCATCCTTAGTTATTGTCCAGCTCTCTGATGCATAGCAAGTAATTGCAAAGACCGTGAACTGCATCAGATACACATTAGTCTCTAGACTGAAATCATTGTTCTTCAGTATTCTGGAGAGGCTCCTGACAGCAGATTTTCCTAATGCAATTCATTGTTTGATTTCCTGGATGCCGGTACCAAATGTGTTAATTATGGAGCTAAGCAAACTGAAGCTATTAATAATCTCAATCTCTTCACCATCTACCAAAATGCTGTCAATTGGCCCAGTTGTGAGAATCAGTTCTCTTGATGTTGAACTTCAATTCATATTGAAGGCTACAGTACTTGACCTTCTGTAGCAAATACCTCAGATCTTCCCCAGTTGTACTACTCACTGTATCAATCCATCTTATTGCAGGATTTTTCTCAGATTTTTTATTCTCTATGTTGAGACTGTGCTGCAGTTCCAAAGACTTGGGATCCTAATCCCACCAGCTTCTCCACAGGAGAAAAGACAATCTCCACCTGTGTGATTTACTGAAAAGCTGCTTGAGGGTCAGCTATGAGTCAGTAGCAATTACACAGTAGTAAGTGAGAGAAAGAGGCAATGTGATACTACTGGTATATACCATAGAGTCAGAACTGACTCATAGCTGACCTTCCAGTGGGTTTCTAGAAGTTAGAAATCACGTGAGAGGAGATTGCTCACCTTTGTTCCTTGGAACTTCAAGTTCCTGAGAAGTATGGCCTCTGAGTTAGCTGTGTAACCTCATTTCATTTAGACCATAGAAGCCCTTTTTACCCACCATATTAGCAACTACAATATCCATTTCCAGAAACTGGTTTTTGTTAATGCGGTGAAAAGCAAGACAAAGCCTCATCATCATCTTTTCTAAGGAGTATAATGGTTTTATTTCTAAGACCAATTTATTCATCCTTTTGGAGTCCATGGTGTATATTCAACACTCTTTGCCAACACCAATATTGTTTCAATAGATGGGGCTCTGGAAATTTTGTTTTTAAGAATCACTTCAGGTGATTCAGTGCAGTTAGTTATAAAATCTACATTTTAGAACTGTTATCAGAGTGTGTAAATGCAGAGATGGTGGCATCTATTTTGTTTTTCTATTTCATTTCGGTGATTACTCTGTTACAATTCAAAATTAGCTTCCAATCAAGAATAACAGTTTTATTTTAAGAAATGTTAAAAATGAGAACAGATTTTTTTTTCTTCCCTCAAGGCAATTTTCTTTCATCTAAAACTGAGTAAATCAGCATTCTTCAACTAAAGCTCTGTATTTTAAATTCTTGAAACAGGTTTCCTTTTTTTAATGCTTTGTTTGTCTTCATTTTTTAATAGTTGATACCATATGAGAAGTGTATATTAATCTTTAATTTTCTCTGTTATTGAATTAAATTGATGTATTAGCTACACGAGAGTCATTCACATCCCTGAGCATTAATGGTAACATCAACTCTCATTAGAACAAACATTAACATTGATTTTATGGTAAGAAGAAATAAAAATGTATTGTTTATACATATTGAAAAAAAATAGTTACTATTGTTGTATTGTTGTTATGTACTGTTAAGTATGTCTCATAGTGACCGTTTAACAACAGAAATGAACTTTGTCCTATTCTGTCCTATCTTCATCATCTTTTACACACTTGAGCCCATTGCTACAGTTACTGTTTCAATCCATCTCATTGGGGCTCTTAGTCTCTTTTGATTACCATCTTTCCAAACATGATGTCCCCTTCCAAGGATAATACTTATGTCTTAAACACCTATGTATAAAACATGTATCAAAAATAAGAACTCATTTGGATGCTTGCATGTATCCATATGTTTTTAAAATTAATATAGATATATAGTTGCCGTTGTTGTTGTTGTTGTTAGGTGCTGTTGAGTTGGAGACAACTCATAGCGACCCTATGAATGAAAGGCCTGAGCACTGTTCATATAGTTTCCGGAGGGCATTTTGGAAGTGGATGTCACTCCTGCTTCCAGGCTTGTTTAAATTAGGAAGCTCCAACAAACACTGTCCACCATGGGTAACCATTGTCACATTTGACACATCAGTGTCACAGTGTTTAGCATCACAGCAACCACAGAGTTACCTCTGTACAGCAATGCCCAGACTAATGCTAGACCACCTAGAAGAATGTTTGACAGAAAAAAACAATTTGAACCAGGCCTGAGGGCCTCAGATTAAAATCACCCACCTTGGGCTTAGTAGCATAGCTTTCTATCCACTAGGCCAACGTAGCTCTCTCTATCCCGTCATTGTTATTGTTGTTAGGTGTCACCAAGATATATAGTATATGAAGAAAAGTGTTTCCTTTTACAATAGAATTTGTTACTTATAAGACTTTTAATGATAAATGAAGTATTTGGAATACTTTCTCAGTCCCTATTTTCTTCCAACACATTAAACATGTTCATTCCAGTTCAAACTTTAACTGAAAATATACATTTCCATCCCAATGTACTGAATCAGAACCCACACTTTAATAAGAGATTCTGAGTAAATATTTCCAAGGTAGAATCAGTCTTCTTCCATAAAGATTTATAACCTTAGAAACCAAATGGAGGATCACGGTGCATTTGATCTGGTATTTGGATGTGGAAAGGCAAATTCTCAATGGAAGAAAATAGGATATCAAATCAAACTGAGCTAGTTTGATATTGTGATTTTCTTTGACATGAAATCTTTTTTCAATAGATAGCACAAAAATAAGTGAATTTCTGAACCACTTTGTTGCCTGTCTAAACTTTTTAAAAACACTGCACAGATTTTAAATATTATAAAATTGAAAGCAAATGCTTCTGAAATGATTAAACAGTTGGCATTAAGATATGTATAAGCAGAATTGGAAACAAAGCATACATTTAAAAATTATGTATAGAACAACCATATCTCATTATAAAAAGAGTGCTCAACTATGTATTTCAGAGTGAATATTAAGTTCAAGTAGTGCTACAGTAAGGACATTTACTTTGTTTATGTTAAATTAGATTTATATTATCCCAAGGCAAATCAGTGGGTCTTTCTAAAACCATTAGTATGCTCTAACTACAATTTAACTAAAGGCATAACCCATTAGTAAGGCATGAATAGTTCTGTGTGAATGGTGTTGATCTTGATGAGTGCCTTAAGATATTAACTAGAGAGATAAGGTTATAGGCAGGATTTTGTAAGGATTTCATTTCCCCCAGCTTTTTAAAAGATATTAAAAGAGCAAGCTTGATATTTATGATAAAATTCTAACATTTGTTATTGTTAATTTATTATAATAATGAATGTATGTATTATTGTTATGAAAATGAATTGAAATCAAACAGATAGTAGGTGTGAATGTGTGTGTGCAAGGAAAATATAAATAAATAAAACATACATATGCTTATTAAGTACTTAAAAATGCTAATGGAAAGTTAGAGTCATTTGTGAGAGTAATTTGAATTGCTGATTAAATTGACATTGTTTATAAGGAAAATATTTACATTTTGTAGAAAGGAGATAAATTAAGAAAAGATGAATACATTAAGAGAGCATCAAAATAAATAAAAAAATTAACTATTTACTAAGAAAAGTCTTCACAGTGTGTCATAGTACAGGGTAATAGACATTCTGTGGATTCCTCACAAATTAAAGTCTATTCTTTCCTACATCATTAAAAAAGCTTGTTTATTCCAATTGGTTAAGCTGTAGTGGGTTTGTTAAAATTGTCCAAACTATTAGTAATGCATTATTTGCAGTGTTAGCTTATGTATTTGTAATGAGAAAAGGTATGAAGGTGAAGTGTATGAATTTATAGCATGGGTACTGTATATTGTCATTATGTGCTGTCAAGTAGACTACAACTCCTAGTGACCCTATGTATAATAGCTCTGAACCCTCTTCTACCCTAAGCCAATCTCACTGTGTCTGACATAACTAGCCTCATTGCCCGTTACTGTATCATTCCACCTCATCTGGTTTCTTCCTTTCTTGCACTGTCCCTCCACTCTTCCAAGCATGCTTCTGTCACTCAGGACTGGTACCTCCTGGCAACATGCCCAAAATATATAAGATTGAGCCTCAAAATACTTGTCTCTAAGGAGGAGCATGGTTTCATCCTTTCCAAGACATATTTGTCAGTTATCTTGGCAGCCCATGGCATCTTCTCCAGACCCCAATTCAAAGGTATCAGTTCTTGTTTTGTCATATTTAGTCATTGTACAGCTCTCTGATGCTACAAAGTAATTGCAAAGACCATGGCCTGGGGTAGGTGCACCTTGGTCTCTAGACTGACATTGTTGCTCTTCAACACTCTGGAGAAGTCCATGACAGCAGATTTTCATAATGCAATTTGTCTTTTAATTTCTTGACTGCTGGTGTCAAGAGTGTTGATTGTGGAGCTGAGCAAGATAAAAGTGTTAACAACCTTAATCTCTTCTCCATTTATCATGGTGCTGCCAATTGGCCCAATGGTGAGAATCTTTGTTTTCTTAATGTTGACTTTCAATCCATACTGCTGACAAATGCTTCAGGCCCTTCTCGATTTCAGCAAACAAGGTCATGTCATCTACATACTTCAGGTCGTTGACAAATTTTCCTCCAATTCTGATGCTACATTCCTCCTCACAGGTTCTTGAATTATCTCATTCACATATGAATGACAGAGAAATTAAATCTTAAGAACTTCAGTATTTTATTCATTATCCATGATGTTGCTATTAGTCCAGTTGTTAGAATGCATTTCTTTTTATGCTGAGGTACAATCTATACTGAAGGCTATAGTCTTTGAACTTCTTTAATTAGTGCTTCAAGTTCCTTTAACTTTCTGAAAGCAAAGTTATGTAACTATAATGAAGGTTGTTGATGAGTCCTTTTTGTGTTACTAATGTCACATTTTTCTTCATATAGTCTTTTTTTTTTTTTGGTATAATCAGGTTTTTTTTAATAATTTTAATGAACATTTACAGAGATTTTGGATTTCCATTCATTGATTGCCAGACTTCTCTCCCCACCCAGCCTTCCCCCCATAATCAGTTTTTTTAAACAAACACAATTTCTATATTACAAAAGCATAAAAAACAATGGCATTTTGAAGACTACTTGCATTCATTGAATATGATTCTTAGATCTGCTTTAAGTTAGGTGAATCTCAGGTAACTTATTTGTGATGTCATCCATTCTCAATATTGATAGAACTTCGTTTTATTCAAGAATTCCATCTGAAGCAGATTTCAGAAGATTCATAAACAAAAAAAATGTATTTAAAAAAATTAACACCACTAGCTAGGCCTCTTATCTTCTCTGGGTTATAGAAAACAAACCAACCAAAACACCAGCAGCCAAACCCAACCAATAAAACTTGCTATCACTTCTGGGATTTAGAGGGACAAAGCAGAACAAAGTGATTAGTAAAACGTAAACTTTCAGATTCAAATTAAATCTCTTCTTATAAATAAAATAAATTGGTTTTTTTTTTTTAGGAAATACATTGTGTCTTTTATTATGATAAATATCCTTTTTTT
>NW_006399763.1:9425886-9433543 GCF_000299155.1 Elephantulus edwardii
CCTGCTTTCAGCCAAGATCCATCTAACATCAGCTACAATATCTCTAGTACCAAGACCCCTTCTAAACCCAGCCTGGACTTCTGGTAGCTCTCTGTTGATGTGCTGGCAAAAAATAGGCTCTAGAAATTTACAGAATAAGTGGTTCAGCAAATCGATGTAATCCTCATGAATGAATGAAAGTAAATGAAAGCATAAGGGAAACCAAAGAAGAATTAATGTCCTTAAATTGTGTTGGCAAAGAATATTGAATATACCATAGACTGCACAAAGAATAAAATAAATCCCTTGTAGAATAATTGCAGCCAGAATACAAGAATGGTAAGATTCCTTCTCAGAAATTTTAAACATGATAACAACAGAGAACAATATTTAGAGTAAAGCAATCATGTTTAGTAATATAAGGGTCAATAAAAAAGAAAGGTCTCAAGAAGTTGGATTTAGACATTGACTGTACCAATGAACTGAGGTAAAGGAGTGATTATGATGTTGGTAGATTGTTCAGGGATGTTTCATTCTATTATATAAAAGGTCTTTATAAATCTGAGCCAACTGAATAATACCTAACAACAATATTGATAATTTGTTATTATAGTAATAATATTGCTTATTGGTGTTAGGTGCATTTTAGTTGCCTGCAATCATAGCAACCCTATGTACAACAGCCCTAACCCCTGCTGTGTCCTTTGCCACTTATTGTCTCTGACACACCTATCCCAATTACTCAAGTGACTGAATCAATCATTCTCATCGATGGTCTTCATCTCCTGTAATGTCCCTCCACCCTTCCAAGCATTTGTCTCTCTCCAAGGACTGATCCTGCCTTGAAACATGTCCAAAATATATCATACAAAGCTTCAGAATCCTGCCTCCAAGGAGCAGCCTGGTTTAACCATCTCTAGGCTGAACCTGTTGGTTCTCCTAGCACCCCATGGTATATTCAATTCAATATTCTTCTCCAGCATCACAGCTCAAAGGCATGAATTCTCCTTCTATCATCCCTGGTCATTATCCACCTAATTGCAAAGACCAAGTCCTGTATGAGATGCACCTTAGTCTCCAGACTGACATCATTGTTCTTCAGTACTTTGGAGAGGTTTCTGACAGCAAACTTTCCCAATGCAATGCATTTTTTTTTAAATTTCCTGGCTGCTCGTACTATATAGTAATAATATTTTAGGGGAAAAGTCAGTAAAAATTTGATGAGAAGTCAGATTTTTTATAATTATGAGTTTAAAAAACTCTCTTATCATCCCCATTGACTCAGACTCACTGTGACCTTCCATCAACTTTCTAAGGCCATTATTTTTTTTATTTGTTTTGTGTATAAAATTTTCATTTTATATAGGTTTACTTACAAAGTTTGTATATATTTTTTCACACTTTATCTTTCCCATTTCCTTAACCCACCCTTCTTCCCTATCAAATGTGTGACCCTATGATTACTCCCTCTACGCCATCCTCACTCCTCTGCCCCCCCCCCTTTAGGTCCTCATACATGTTTTACTAGTTATCTATTTCTACAATAATGGTCTTACACAGTATTTGTCCTTATGGGACTGAGATAGTTCACTTGGCATAATGCTTCCCAAATTAGATAGTAATTTACAAAATCATTGCTCCTGCCTGCTGCACTGCTAATTTTTTTTTTTTCTTCTGCAAAGCCATTGATGTACACAATCCACTCAAGACACATAACATGTAGCCATTTGGGTTGTAGTGCAACATTTTAAGAATTACTCCACTAAGCTCCTAATTTCAAAGTAGCCCTCTACAAAATATTTACAAATCTTATCACTTCTTAGGTAATTAATACAAATAATAGCAAAAAGAAAGTAATAAGTATAAACACTTACTAATATAGTGTTTGCAGAGAATTGTGAGAGACAGTTTACTCAAAGACTAAAGTTTTCATTATTACCAATGAGACGAAGTAACACTATATGCCTCCTGATAAAATGCTCCGAGAACATACCACTTGTTATTTTCTCTGATATTCCTGGCAAAAAGACATAACCTGAATCTACTCATGAGGAATCATAGATAATTACTGCATTTCATCATGAAAATTTTCTAAAGTTAATCTTACTGTGGTGTAAAGACCTTTAAACTGAAAGGCATTTTTCATTTTCTTTTTCACATACATTTCTTCCCTAATGGACTACACAACATAAATGTTTTACATTATATTCAGTGGAATTCTAAATATCACTAATACCTATTTTCTTGCAGTCACTACTTCTGGCATTATTCTGGCTATTTTTTCCTTAGTCTTTCATTTCTTATCTTTTTCTTTATTAACTTCACTTATTCCACCTGAAATGGTTTTCTCCTTTAACTGTATCAGAAAATCTCCTTCCCATATTTCATGGCTCATATTTATAGAAACTTCTTGTCAATCACACTTTTCATAAAAACAACTTGTTCCTCTGTGCTTCTATAATTTATTGCATGTAAGTAAAAAAAATTCAAGGTATTGAACATTTTTCCTTCATTATTGGGTTTCAAGCTTTTAAAAGCAGAGTATAAATGAGAACCCTTTTGTAATACTCATAACTACCAGGACTATTACTCCTAGAAATAAAAGAGGATAACCCTTTTGAACCACTTTAATGTGGTTGGAATTTGCTAAATAGAAGTAGTAACTTGTTTTCTTGAAAATTACTATTATTTTAAGCTGTAAAATGCAGTTACATAATTCCATTCCAAAATAGTTGAACCCTAGACATTAAAATCTCCTACACTCATTTTAATGGTTATACTTCATATAAAAATAATTTTTACTCAATATTTAAAAATACCACCAAGTTTTTTGAAAACTCAGAGCCTCAAAATGCCTAATGTACTATATGAGGTTGTGAATATCACTTTAATAGATGACTTCTCTAAGGGCAGTCATCATTCACATTCATTCATTACCAAAGAGTCAGAAACTGACTCATGGTTGATCCTCCATTGAGTTTCTGAGGCTGTGTTCTGAAATGAAGGCAAATGCTCATCTTCCTCCCTCGGTGTTACTAATGGATTTGAACCGCCAAGGAGGCACTGCTTTGCAGTTAGCACAGCAGTGTCCATCAAAGGCTATCGGAACTACCTACCTAAGTCCATGACAATGAAAAATACAAAGGAAAATATCCTCCAGCCTCCATAAAATTGTTCTGAATCAATAACTTTAGATTTAGTCCTTCATGAGACTTCCAAGGAAGTATATATTAATTAATTCTTCAGAAATAAGCTAAGATTCCTGAATTATGAAAGTAACTTCTGTATTATTTTAGCTATATATATATTTTAAAAAATATGTACCATTATAGAAAAAGAAATTAATCTTTTCCTAAACATGCTTCTGGGAATTCTAAAAGTTGATAGTTATAGAAAGGCTTCAGGCTTTTTGTTCATAGGGTCACTAAGAGTCGTGCTCAACTCAAGGCAATCAACAACAGGAAATTATATTAAGTAATTAGAATCTATTTTGATCTCCACTTGTACATGGAACATATTTTTGCTTTTTAACAAGTGTTACTTTCTTCCTTTTCTTGAAATATAGTAAAACAAATATTTACTTAAGTAATTTTATATTATTTCATGATTTATGTTTCTATTTTAACTTGTACCTGAAAATTTGCCTATTTACTCAGATGCTGTTCTCATACAATGAAAACCTATATGTGTATTTCTCAGATTATTTTATGAAACAGTACACATAAGTTAGAAAATACCATTGAACGATTAAAAGGAAAACAACAAGAAGAAGAAAACAACAAGGAAAAAGGGGAAAATTTCTGAGATTGTTGTATATGATACAATAGTTGTAATTTTAATTTGCTTGATTAAATATTTTTTCTGCATAATTTTAAATTGTGAAAATGTAGTGTAGTGTCTATGTAGTTTTTCTGATTATTTTGTGAAATTTAAAGGTATTTTGCTGATGATACCGAACTGAAGGGTTATTAGTGAAGCCACAACAAACAAAATAAGATGATCTTTCTATTTACCATGAAAATGATAATACTAAAAAAAATATTTTCTTTTTGTAGTGGAAGTACTATGACAGCCTAGATCCTGGTGACTATTTACTATATCTTTCCTTTAAAAAAATTATTTATTTGCTCTATCTTTTTTGATGTTCACTAAAGGTATAAGTGAAGAAATAGTAATTTCCTTGGAATTCTATTTAATAGTTTTCATTCACATAGTCAGTACAACGTATATAAAGTAAATAAAATTATTGAAAAGATTTTTTGACTGTAGTGGGATGTTTGGTCCAGTCATTGAAAGATGGATAGCCTGAAGACTTTTTGCTCACTGGCTAGAAGAACACTCTTAGTGTATGATCTTTTTGTCCTTTGTAAAAACTTCAGAGATTTTCTTTAGGTCATCTATGCTGTTGTTTAGCTGAACGTTTTTTTTTAAAGATCTTGTGATGTAGGGTTACAGCCAGATCAGTTTATGTCAGCATTTCCACCAAGAACCCTTGACCTTTTATTTATTTATTTATTTAGTTAGTTAGTTAGTTAGTTATTTTTTATTTAGTTAGTTAGTTAGTTAGTTATAGTTATTGAAAACAGCCATCTACACAGAATCTTTGAGAGATGTGATAATTGTCATATAAAAAGAAAAAACACTAACTAGTCAACATTTAATTCCACTATCAGAGTTGGGATTGTGGTAAGACATTTTGCTGTCAATCCAGTGCAGATTGTTCAAAACCAGCTGTTGCTATGGACAAGAAAGATAGGCAATGTCCTTCTGTGCAGATTACTGCCTCTGACAACCCACTAGACGGTCAGTTCTGCATCGATTCCAACTCAACAGTCGATAACAACATTTATTACATGTTCTCTGGCTTTTCAATTCTACTTTCTATCCTCTTACTAAATTTTCAATAGATGTATATCTCTCAAGCCAAATGACTATCCTTTCTGTTATATAGACTTTTACTTATCCATCCCTTTAAAATTTGATTTATATCTTCTATCTTCTTTTCCCCCCTCACATTTTATCATAAGATTCCTAAAATCAGGCTGCACAAAGCTGCTCAAAATTTCCAGGATACTTACTGACACTCCAACCCTTTATATGTGATAGCATTTCTCCCTGGGTTGTCTTTCCTTACCTTTCACACATGAGAAACTCCTACTCATCCTAAATATCCACTTCGGGTGTAAACTTTTATGTGACTCTTCTAGATTTAATACTCTCTTCTCTGTCCAAAACAAGTTTCTTAAGTATTCTATTTCTATTCATTGTTCTCTCATTTAATTCTTATGAATAATCATTATGTATTATTGATTTTACACACTGCCCACATTACCAAAATGCCGGTGTTATAGTCTATTGGGTGTTTTGTTGCTAACCTAAAGGCCAAGTTTCTCTAAAGCTTAGAATTCACCAATGACTTGTCAGGAAAAAAAAAAGCCATCTCCACCCATGGGATTAACAGCCTCAGAAAAAACTCTTCTGGAGTCCACCATGAATCAGTCCTTACCATACTGCAATGAGTTGACTGCACATACTAGATGCTAGATGGAATTGTATTGAAAAGTATGAGTTATTACCCCGTATATATTTCCCGTATATATTGATAGTAGTCTTTCTCCTAGAGAACAAGTTCTTCTAACAGTCTATTGACACAATTTCAGGTGTGGGTTTTGTTGTTGTTGTTGTTTTGTTTTCATTTCCAGTGCTTTAATGTTCCATAATTTTCTTTTTTCACCCCTCTAAAGTTTAGGAACAACACAATTAGTATAATTATGCTTCTCTAATCATAAACTCAGGTCTAAATAACATGTCATGTTGAAATAAACCAGAATACAAGGAAGTGATTGTTGTTGTTGTTGTACTAGAGAGACAGAACTTCTACTAGGTTTTCAGAGGCAGTTTAATTACAATGCAAATGATTGTCCATCTTTTTTTCCTACAGAGCAATTGATGGATTCAAACACCTGGCCTTTGAGATGGCAGCGCAGCTCCTTATCACTAGACCTCCAGAGCTTTCTAAGAAACTTCTACCCACCATTATTGCAAACCCAAAGTCCATTTGCCACACACCTAAATATTAAATATGAAAAAGGAAGGCAGAAAAAGACCTGAGTCATTGTGGGCAGATTGTAATTTCACAATGAAATTACTGTAGTATTCATTTTCCCTGTATAATATTTAAAATATTAATTTAAAAATGTTCAAAAATGTATTTTATTTTCTTCACTTTTATGTATGTGTGTGTGTGTATGTTTTTTTGTGCTGTTTCAAATTGAAATGGGCTCATACCTGACTCTTTAATGGGTTTTCAAAGGTAGTAATTTACATAGAAGGAGATTCCTCATCTACACATACACACATAGTCACATTTTGGCACAAAATGTAGTCAGAACTCAATGGCAACTAGCCAAAATACAAAGAAGATGCAGAAGAGAAAGGAAAACAATGTCATGATGCTGCTGTTTTTGAGTGCTGTTAAAGTTGATTCCCCCTTATGGTGACCTATTTTAACAGCATGGGACTGGTCCAAGTAATCGTTTTCTTTTTTTTTTCTGTTTTAAATAAAATTTTTATTTTGTTGATTTGTTCACAAAGTTTGTATACATGCTTTTTCACACCACATCTTTCTCATTTCCTTTATCCACCCCATTCTCTACCTATCAAATTGTATAATGCTATTATTGTCCCCCTGCCCATCCTCACCCATCTGCTCTCCCCTCCCCCCTTTGGCTTTTCATACACATTTTACTAGTTATTTTTCTATTTCTACAGTAATAATTTTATACAGTATTTGTCCTTTTGGGGTTGACTTAGTTCACTTAGCATAATACCCTGAATCCCTCCCAAGTTAGGTACTAATTTTCAAAATCATTGCTCCAACATACTGCATAGTATTTTGTCATGTAAATGCACCATAATTTCTCAATCCCTTTGATTGTGGTTAGACATTTAGCCTGTTTCCATGTTCTTGCAATTGTGAACAATGCTTCTATAAACATTGGTGTACAAATATCTGGTTTTTTTCCTCAGTTCAAATTTCTTGAGGTATATTCCAAGCAGTGAAATAGCTGGGTCATAAGGAATTTCTATGTTCAGCTTTTGGACGAATTGCCAAACTGCATTCTAGAGTGATTGTAGTATTTTAATACCCCTCAATAGTGATAAGAGTCCCTAACGCTCCACATCCTCTCCAATATTTGTTATTTGCTGTTCTGTTAAACTCTGTCTCTGCTAATGGAGTGAGATGATATCTCATTGTGGTTTTATTTGGTATCTTTCTTATTGCCAGTGATTTCTTCATGTGTCTGCTGGCCATCTGAATATCTTCCTCTGTGAAAAGTCTTTCCATGTCTTTTGCCTATTTTGAAATTGTGTTATCAGTCTTTTTCTTGTGGAGTACCTATAGGATTTTGTAAATTTTTTATCTGAGACCCTTGTCTGAAAAGGTATTGCCAAATCTTTTTTTCCCAGTTAGCAGGATTTCTTTTGACACATATAGGGATTTAATCTTTAAAAGGTCCTATTGATTAATTTTGTTCTCTCCTATTTGTATATTTCTGACTGTGTCTGCATTTTTATACCATAACTAACCCTTCCAAGCTTGGTCCTATCCTATATCTTATGATCTTATGGTTTGGGTTTTATCCCTAGGTCTCTGATCTACATTGATTTTTTTGTC
>NW_006399763.1:9433643-9447089 GCF_000299155.1 Elephantulus edwardii
TGGTTTGGGTTTTATCCCTAGGTCTCTGATCTACATTGTTTTTTTTTTTTTTTTGTATAGTCAGAGGTATGCATCCTTCTTCAGCTTTTTGCAGGTATTAGTACAGTTTGCCAGCACTGAAGACATTGCTGTTTCCCTACTTGATAGGTTTTATTTCCTTGTCAAATGCCATTTGACTATAGATAGATGGACTGATTTCTGGGTTCTCTATTCAATTGGTCTCTGTTTGTGTCGTCATACTACTAGTGCCATGCTGTTTTGGTTATTATAGCTGTGTGATAGTTTTTGAGATAAGGGAGTGCTGTTCTCCCCCATTTCATTTTTGTTTCTCTGGAGTGCTTTGCTTATTTGAGGTCTCTTTCTTCCCCAAATGAGTTTGCCAACTGTTCAAGGCAATCTTTATGGGAGTAAATTGCCAAATTTTTCTTCCTTGGAGCAGTTGAATGGATATGAACAACCAAATAACAGTGATTAGCAATTAAGTGCTTCACCATTGCATCACTAAATCTCCTTAAATAATAGTGTGGTTGTAGTTAGGGGTCAACAAGTTGATCACAGTAGATTGCAATTCTGTGAACAGTAGATCTGATGCTGGCCCTACCTTTGCTTGTAAGGGACGCTCTGGTTACACTTCCTTCAGAAAAGCATTAGGATGGTCCATTCAGTATTCTTCTCATACACCACAATGGAAAGCATTGATTATTTTCTGTCATTCTTATTCATTGTACAACTTTCAGATGTATAGGAAGCAATTAAAAATACCACAAGTTGGATCAGGGGAAACTTGGTCTTTACACTGACATCTTTGTTCTTTAGCATTTTGGACATGTATTTGACAGCAGATTCTTCCAAGGCAACAAGTCCTTTGATTTCTTGACAGTTGTTATCAAAGATGTTTATTATGGATACAAGTAAAATTAGGATACAAGAAAATTAAATCATTGACAATTTTAATTTGTTTTCCATCAGACCTTGATCGAAAGCAGAGATTAACGTAAAGATGTTTGTTTGTGCTTTATTGTCTTGCCAAGATATTTTGACAGTGTAAATCACAATATTATTGTTAATATTAACAATCCTGAGAATTCCAGAACACTCAATTGTGCTCATCCAATATATAGATCAAGATGTTGTTGTCTGACAGAGCATAGGAACATTGCATGGTTTAAATTCAATAAAAGTATATATCAAGGTTGTATTATTTCTCCCTACTTATTCAATACATATACTGAGAAAATAATTCAAGAAGCTAAATATATGAGAAAGAATATGGTATCAAGATTGGAAGAAGACTTAGACTTATCAACAACTTGTAGAAATTGACTTATCAACTACTTGTAGAAATTGAAGAGGACTTGATACACTTGCTGCAGAAGATCAATCTATAGCCTTTAATAAGGATTACATTTTTAACATCAAGAAAATAAAAACTCTCACCACTGTACCAATAGGCAACACCATGATAGATGGAGGAAAGATTTATGTTGTCAATAATTACATTTCATTTGGATCCACAATCAAATTCCATGACCATAATAGTCACTAAATAAAAAAGTTTCTTAAGTTGGAAAAATCTGCTGCCAAGGATCTCTCAAAAATTTTCAAGAACAATGGTGCTATCTTAAAGGCTAAGATATGCCAGGTTCCAGCCAGTGAATTTTCAACCAATTCCTTTGCATCTGAAAATTGGATAAAGAGTGAAGATGACAAAAAAAAATCTTTGGATAATGAGGATGGAAAAGAGTAATAAGTAGCTTATGAACTGCCAAAATAAACCCACAAACACCAAAACAAAACCCAACCAAGTCTGTCTTTGACAAAGTGTCACCAGGTTTCCCTTTACTGGAAAAAATGACGAAAACTTATCTCTCATGCATTGTGCATATTGTTGGTTAGCAGGAATCAGTCTTTGGAAGGGTATCATGTTGGGAAGGGTGGAGGAAAAGGAAAAGAGAGAAAGACCCTCAAAAAGATATACTGACAGTGACTGTAACAATAGGCAGAGTACATAAAAGATTTTTTTGGGTGTCAAAGGATAGGGCAAAATTCAAATCTGTCGGTCATAGGGTTACCGTGAGTCATAGTGGACTTGATCATGCCTAACAACAATAACATCATGATGTTGTCTATTGGTACCGTGGTGAGGTTTTTCATTTGTTTGATGTTAAGGCGTAAAATAAACTGGAGGCTGTAATCTTTGATCTTCTTCAGCAAGTGCTTCAAGTCCTATTTAATTACAGGAAGCGAGGTTGTGTCATCTACATAATGCAGATTGTTGATGAGTCTTAATCCAATCCTGGTACTACAGTCTTCCTCATATAGTCCATTTTCTCAAAATTATTGTTCAAAATACAGATTGAATAGATTTGGAGAAAAGTATAAGACCATGGCATACATCTTTCCTGATTTTAATCCATGCAGTGGATTAATCCTTTCTCTGTTCAGACAACTGCTTCTTGGCCTATATATAAGTTTCACGTGAGTCTAATTAAATGCTCTGAGATTCCCATGTTTCTTATTGTAAATCATAATTTGTTATGAACCCCACGGTCAAATGTCTTTGCATATTCAATAGTACACAAGTAAATACAAGCTGGAGAGAATAACAGAAGACATCAAATGGAAACTCGAGGAGTTAAAACCAAATATAAGGTAATGTGCAATCCTGAAGGCACACTGTTTTAAACCACCAAGCTGCTCCACAGGAAAACAATG
Source organism: Elephantulus edwardii (assembly GCF_000299155.1). Taxonomy (NCBI): domain Eukaryota; kingdom Metazoa; phylum Chordata; class Mammalia; order Macroscelidea; family Macroscelididae; genus Elephantulus; species Elephantulus edwardii. The sequence goes on from NW_006399763.1 coordinate 9,436,359, forward strand.
GACTCTCTCCTCCCACGCAATTAACAGCCCTGAAAACCTACTAGAGGGTCAGCTATGGGTCTTTCACAATTCAGTTTAGTTAACAACAATAATAACAATATGCAAAAAACTGGAATTAGAAACAAAAGGGAAGAACATGCTTACCATTTTTCAAATGGAAAGATCCAAAGAACAAGTTTCAGGCTGCAATATAGGTGAATTCTATGGGAACAAGAAAAGAAGGGGGAAGAACAGATCATCAAAATATAAATATATTTAGTTGCCTATTAGTTCATAACGTGTATTCTTTTAGCAAATAGCAAATTAGGAAAGACTATCTCTCTTAATTGAATGAAATGTTCAAAGAGCTAGGATCAGAAAATCAAAGGGGCCAAACTCACTTGGGATTTCTAAATATCAAGGAACTGAAGAACAAATTCAAGCCTCAAGTTGCAAAACTTGGATGCTTCTGGAAAATGCTACTTTGTCATATTTTTATTTTAATTATTTTGTTGAGCTCTATGACTTTAATTATCAGTTCTTTGTGAATGGCTAAAAATTAGAGTTTAGGTTACAAAATGAAAGTAAAAAGTATTTTCTAATTTTCTTCCACTTTTAATTATATCCATTTATTTCATGAAGTAAATGGAACACAGGGCTTGGCCTCCTTTAGGATCTCTGTCTCTGCCCTAATTCGCCTGTAGTGTTTTCTTAGCCCTCACGTTGCTTGTGGTATTTTACAGTCCAAGCACAGAAAAACACATTGAGAAGCATTTGGATGTAACATGGTGAGAAAATATGTTGAAATGTACTGAGCAGCTGATTCCCATGGTAGCCATATGAAACTCTGGGATGTAACCTTTGGAAAACTTTGACAACCCTGTGAATTGATCTGAGACATTAAAAAAGTAGGTTATATGATGACGTGTGTTTATAATCCTAAAGATAAAGGCATCTTCGATTGTGGGGGTAAAATGGCCTTTGTTCATCAGTGTCTCTGTTATGGTGTATTCTTGGGTTTGATGAGGTGAGACTCTTTAATTTAATTCCGAATACAGCACATTGGATCCTAATGAGCCAGGTTCTCCCTATTGCCTAATTCACTTCGTCTATAGTTTGGGGTTTAGGGAGGCCACTAGAAGTCCATTAAATTGGAATGCTAAAAAATAGGCCTCATGAGACCTAGCTGATAATACACCACACTTCCTCAAAGAAAATGGTAAAGAAGCAATACGTAATTATTTGCTGTTTTATTATTTCTTTGAATAAAAAAAGAACTTAGCTTTTTTTGAACTGGAAAGTAATGTCCTTATGATAAACGTAGTCTTTCTATTAATTTGTCTTCCTATAATATCAAACAAGGATACCTAAATAGATTCTCGCTAAATTTAGAGGGTAAAGGGTGCTTATTAGATGCTGCCAAATCTATCGAGACTCATAGTGACTCTGTGAACAACAGAACTGAGCTTTTCCCTAGCCAGCATAACTTCCTGATCTCTGATCTGCTGAAACTCATTTCAACAGTCACTGTGTCAGTTCATCTTGTTGAGAGTCTTCATCCCTTTCTCTGATCCTCTACCTTAAATTCAAGTTAGTCTAATTTAAAACATCATATTCCAAAATATTCCTGGAATTTGAAGGACATCGCATTTTCACTGTCATGTGCTAAGGGTATACTTTCTTTCTTTTTTTAAATTTTTTTAACTGAATTTTTTTTTTTTTTGCATTGTCAAGAATTTAATTTTATTTGGATCAACAGTAGGTGTCCAGGAAAGCAGCAGTCAAGAAATGAAATATTGTATTTCATTAGACAAATCTGCTGCAAAACCCCTCTTTAAAGTGTATTTTTAATGACAGTTTACTGAGAACTTGGATTTCCACTCATTCATCATTGCACAATTTCCTCCCTACCCCTCTTCAGAGGGCTTACTTTCTATAAAGTAGCACCATCTAATTCATCATTTCATCCACCATCTTTAACCTAACCATCTTATAGTCTACAAAGCCAACCTGAATTGACCTCTTGACTATATTGAAAGTTTTTCTATTTTGGGAAAATATATGATTAAAATCTTATACAGAATCACTTACAACGTTTCAATCTTAATATGCATTTTCCAGCAAAAGAGGGGGAGTGTCTTAGGTCAGGGCCAGTTAGAGGGTAGAAGAACCAGAATTCCTTTAAACGTTATTGCTCACATTCTAGGATCCTCATAAATTATGTATATACATTGAACATATCATTTATTATGGAAAATAAATTCTTTATTTGGCTTTATTTTTTTTTTATTACAGTTATACCGTACTGAAGAAATCTACTGCTCAGGTCTGCACTATATTAATTGTATAACACTTACTCATGTATGTTAACTTCTACCTCTCAGTGAACTCATGGCTCAGAAGCATAAGGCAACATGATTATTGCTGATGAGAAACATAATTCCTAACCTTTATTAACAGCTTTTTTGTACATTTAGGCATAGAATAAAATATTCCACTGGGTCTTTCCAGTTTCCCAGCCCCAATTATATATTTACTATATTTGTTTATTCTGTGATAGAATATGCAAAAATCTATCATCTATAACCTGTCCCTTTTGACTGCATTTACATTTCAGAAACGTCTTTCAGAGATATTCATTATTTTATTGAACTATATTATGTTATTTTCATCTCTAGGTTCACTAAAATGTCCTCCAATCCTCATAGTATTGATACACCCTTATTAATTTATAATGTTTTTGGTCTCTGTACTTCTTTCTAATCTTTAGGCTTACATAGCTAGAAAACATTGTTTCTCTCTTTCCTGACTTTAGAATTAAACCAGACATGATGTGTCTAAGAATTTGACAGCATGTTCTACCTTCTAGTAATTTATGAGTTTACATTTTCTAGTGTCAATAATTTTCATTGTACTAATAGTTATCTACCTGCCAAAGTTCTCTGATCAGGAAAGTGTCAGGTGGCATAATAAACTACTCAAGACTTTCAATAGTCAATAGGTAAAGAAACTTGCTTGCTGAAAGTGAGGACATGTTGCAGAAGAAAAAAGAATGCAGGCTTCATTATGCATTACAAACATTGTAAAGAAAATAAAGATTCTTACCACTGAACCAATAGGCAACATCATGATAGATGAAGAAAAGACTGGAACTGTCAATAACTTCATCTTACTTGGATCCACAATTAACGCCCTTGGTACCAGCAGTCAGGAAATCAGGTTACATATTGCTCTGGGGAAGTCTGCTATTAGAGACCTCTTCATATTTTTGAGGAATAATGACATCAGTTTGAGGACTAAGCTGTCTCTTATTTAGGCTATGGTCATTCCTATCACGTGTATCTGAGAGCTGGACAATGAGTAAGGATGACAGAAAAAGAGCTGATGCCTTTGAGTTTTGGTGTTGAAGAAGAGCGCTTAACATTCTATAAACTACCAAAAGAACAAACAAATACATCTTGGAGAGAGGAAAGCCTCTCATTGTATGCAAAAATGATGAGGATTTGCCTCAAATACTTCAGGCATGTTTCTAGGAGGGACTATTCCTTGGAGAAGAACATGGTGCTTGGGAAGGTGAAGGGTTGGTGAAGGAAAGGGAGACCCTCGACCACGTGGATTGCCACTATGACTGCCAATAATGTGCTCTAATGTATCAAAAAATTGTGAGGATGGCACAGAGTTGAGATCTATTGTTCATACAGTTGCTGTGGGTCTTACTCTACTTGATAGTACCTAACAAAACAGGGAAAGGAACTCATGGTTGAGCTCCTCCTAACTGTAGATCCTCATAGCTTTTATTGAGAAGTTTCTCATTACATAGTCAGTAAAAATATGTTAAAAGGGATCTAAGATGATTTTTACTGTTTCTTTCCTTATTTGCTGAGCTTTTAGGTTTTTATAACTATAACTTTATCAGAAGGGAGTGTCATCAGGAGAGTCAAGCTTTTGTACATCACAAGAAAGTGTGTTCTTTTTGCTCTAATGACATTTTAAATTACATTCTTTAACCCTGACAGCTTCAACCTTGGTCAGCTTTACTCCTACAATAACCTATGAAATAAATATCACCAATTTTAAGAAAAGACTCATAACCACTCAATATCATAAAAATGATCTTAAGTTTATGACATCTGTAAAACATAAATAGAGTGTAATTGACAAAAGGGAAGCTGATGGGATGGAAATGATACATGAGAGAAGACGTGATAAAAAGTGCTACTTGGAAAAAAATGTAGATGGAAGCTTTCTTTATCTGAGAGTAGAAGCCAAAGAATTTATGAACTTTCTCTTAAATTTGTAATAGAAAGGCTATTACAACAATGGGGAAAGTTATGAAAGTTATTAAAGATCAATAAGTAGAAGACAAAATAGTTAAGGTAAATAGTTTTAACAAGATCCAGTAGCTGACTAAAGAAGTTTAACATAATAGTAAATGCTACTTTCAACTGTAAGAATTTCAGTACATTTATAATTTAATTTGACATATAAATTTATGTATAATTCCATTTTTATTATATAAGTTTAGTTTTTTAGCTTGTTAGACAATAAACAAGATTTTCTGAATCTATTTACTAAAATGTGCACTTGGAATTTTATTTCTGCAATTTATTTTTCGTTAAAATTTTTCAGCATACCTTCAAGAAAATGTAGCATGCTAAATTTAGCATCCAAGAGCTATTCTTATCCATCTGTTTGCTTTAAAATTGTAGACATTTAAGATACTGCAACTAGTTTCTAGCATATTGAAAATTCAATTGTATAATTATACTACAAGTTACATTGGTAGACTGCATATGTTTGTATAGTGTTTTACCTGTGTTTTCGGATTCATTCTCGCAGTTGATCTTCAAATGATCCCTTTGGGTAGGTAGAACAGGTGTTGTTATCATTGTTAGACACAGAAGTAAGACACAAAGAAAGTGTCTTTCTTGAGTAGTCATAAATTATTGGCAGAGTAGTAATTAGAATCTATATCATACCCTTTTTTCTACATTCTTACAACATTATTGACCTGAAATCCTTTTTTCTAATTAATTTTAAAAATTATTTTATTCAAAATAACGTACAAAACATTGAGAATGTGGACATATATCCTAGTGTGAAAGATTCATAATGAACTTCACTTACAAATCAATTTACTAATTAAGTTCACTTCTTTAACTTATTTCAGAGCCTCAGAATGTACACATTGGGGGCATGATACTATGGCTATATTGCTTGTGCTATCTTCTTTTTTTATTTTTTGTGTTATCTTCTTAATCTGAATTTCAAGAGAGCATGATCTCTGAATTTAATATTCTTTTTAAGCACATCATATGGACATCTGTGACCTCAAACTCATGAGATTTTTTTTTATTGTTATAGCTCCATAATCAACATTCTTGTTATCTGCAGCCGGGGGGGCGGGGAATGAATTGCATTGGGAAAAGTCTGCTGTTAGGGACATCTCCAGAGCACTGAAAGCAATGATGTCAGACTGGAGACTAAGGTATGCCTTATACAGGCCACAGTCTTCACAATTACATGTTATGCATCAGAAAGCTGAAAAATCACTAGGCATTATAGAAGGAGAATTGATGTTTTTGAACTGTGGAGCTGGAGAAGAGCATTGAATATATCATGGACTGCTAAGAGAACAAACAGGTTTGTCCTGGAGAGGGTGCAGCCAGGCTAACTTTTTGGAGGCAAGGATTCTGAAGCTTTGTCTGACGTACTTTGGGAATGTTGCAAGGAGGGATCAGTCCTTGGAGAGGGACATTATGCTTGGAAAGGAGGAAGAACAGCACAAGAGGGGAAGACCTTTGATGAGGAAGATTGACTCAGTGACTGGGGTAATGGGCGTAAGTGTGTCAAAGACAATAAGATTGGCTTAGGATAGAGCAAGGCTCAGAGCTGTTGTACATAAGTTCGCTATGAGTTGCAAATGACTCAACAACACATAAAAACAACAACAACATCTTATGGTTTATTTGAATTTTTAGCAAATTATTGAAATACTTACAAGAAAGGGTATGCAAACTATGAACAACAAAATCCAAGTCCAAGTAAATACAAAAGATCTGTGAATAAAGAACATATTAATAATAGCAGCAAACATTTAAAATGTAATGAGTTAAAGTTTGCAAAATATTGAATTATCAACAAAGCAAAGCTGGAGAGTAAGAGAATCCAAGGAATGTAAAGAAGACACAGGACAGATGGGTGAAGGGATAGAGAAAGACCAATAAAATCATATTTATAAATTTCTAGAGACTCCCATTTCTACCAGACCATATTAAAATGTTTTCATGCATTAATTTATAACACTAATCCTTTTGGGTAAGTTCTACTGATGTCCTTAATTTATTTCCTTTTTATTTTAATAAAAGCTAGCAGAAAGGTTGGATTTTTGTTCATTCACTGATCAACATTTTCTTCCTTCCAGCTTTTGTCTCCCTCCAATTCACTTTGTAATATACCTCTTGCTCCCGATTCTTAATCGTCATACATATAATGCCTAATTATGCAGTCCTTTCAGACAGTCCTTTCCTTCATCCTTTCCACTGCAGTACTCACTATCTAGCCACTCTTTTGTTTCTCCCAACCCCCCAGTGTAAGTCTTATTTTCTATCAGCAGTCCTTTTGTGGCAGACACTTCTCTCAGCATAATATCTTCCAGATACATCCATATTGTATAGTGTTATACAAGTTCAAGGCTTTTTTATTGATATTGTAATAGTCCATTGTGTGAAAACACCACAATTTTTCTTTCCATTCTTTTGTTGAAAAGCAATTAGACTGTTTTCATATCTTCACTATTGTGAAAATGCATCAATAAGCATGCAGGTGCACACCTGTTTGCATTATGGCTCTGGTGGCCCTAGTGGCAAGAAGCTACGCTGAAATACCAAAGACATGTGGTTCTAGGCCACCAGTTACTCTGTGGGAGAAGAATGGCTAATCTCCTGGCACATGAAATAACCCACTGGAGGGTCAGCTATGAGTCAATTCCAACTCTATAGTACATGTTCTCAATAGTGGGATATCTAGGCAAAATAGTAATTCTATTTCTAACTTTTTGAGTGAAGACCTAATGAGTTGTGAGAGGATGTCAAATGTATCATCCAGGAAGAGTGCAAACAGTCATTACAAAGAAAGAAGAGAGAAAAAAGACCAAAATGTATGTCAGGAGAAATTGTGAAGATTGCACTGGAGAGCAGAGACTCCAAAGCACAAGAAAGAATTCAAGATACTAAAGAGCTGAATAGAAGATTCCAAATGGCAGCATGGAATGACAAAGAATCAAAAGGGCCGAACTCGTTTAGTATTTCTTTTTTTTTTTTTTTTGGTAGCAGAGGATGGTTTCGATTGCTTAGCATTTCTTAAGCTCAAGGAACTGAAGAAAAAATTCAAACCTAGAGTTGCTATAAACAAGGATGATTTAAACAGAATATTAAATGATCCAGGAAGTATTAAAAGAAGATGGAAAGAATGTACTGAGTCACTGAATCAAAAGGAATTTGCAGACACAGAAGAATTTAATGAAATAATATATGAGCAAGAGCCTATGGTGATGAAAGAAGAAGTTCAAGCTGCTCTGAAGGAAATAGCAAACAATAAGGCCCCAGGAATAGATGGTATGCTAATTGACGTATTTCAGCTAACAGATTCTTACATGAATATGCTCACCAAGTTGTGCCAAGAAATCTGGAGAACAACCACTTGGCCAACTGACTGCAAGAAATCTACATTTATTCCCATCCCAAAGACGGGTGACCCAACAGAGTGTGGAAAGTATAGAACAATAAATTTCACATGTAAGCAAGATTCTGTTGAAGATTATCCAAAAATGACTGGAACAGCACATCAGCAGAAAACTGCCAGAAGTCCAGACTGGGCTTAGAAGGGGTCGTGGTACTAGGAATATTGTAGCTGATGTTAGATGGATCTTAGCTGAAAGCAGGGAATACCAGAAGAATGTCTATCTGTGTTTCATTGATTATGCAAAGGTATTTGACTGTGTGGATCATAAACTGTGGCTGACTCTGAGAAGAATGGAAATCCCAGAACACTTGATCATGTTAATGAGAAACCTATACTTGGACCAAGAGGCAGTCGTCAGAACAGAGCAGGGAAACACTGCATGGTTCAAAATTGGGAAAAGTGTATGCCAGGGATGTGTCCTATCTCCATACTTTTCAACCTGTATGCAGAACAGATTATCTGAGAGTCTGGGTTCTATGAGAAGTGTGGTGTCAGGATTGGTGGAAGATCTATTAACAATCTGCGTTATGCAGATGACACAACCCTGCTTGCTGAAACTGAGGAGGACCTGAAATGCTTGCTGCAGAGGGTCAAGGACTGTAGCCTTCAGTATGGATTGAGGCTCAATGTCAAGAAGACAGATTCTCACCACTGGAGCAATTGGCAGCATCAGGATGGATGATGAAGAGATTGAGATTAACAACTTTAGTCTACTTGGCTCCACAGTCAACACTCTTAGCACCAGTAACCAGGAAATGAAAAAAACTTATTGCGATGGGAAAGTCTACTGTTAGGGACCTCTCCAAAGTACTGAAGAGCAATGGTGTCTCTCTGGAGACTAAGGTCTGATACAGGCCATGATCTTTGCTATCATTTGTTATGCATCAGAGAGTTGGATAATGACTAAGGAGGATAGGAGGAAAATTGATGCCTTTGAGCTGTGGTGCTGGAGAAGAGTATTGAATGTACCATGGACTGCTAGGAAAACAGATTCATCCTGGAGAGGGTTAAACCAGGCTGCTCCTTGAAGGCAAGCATTCTGGGGCTTCGTCTGACATACTTTGGACATGTTGTAAGGAGGGACAAGCCCTTGGAGAGGAACATCATGCTTGTCAGAGGCAGTGCGTTTGGCACAAGATAGAGCAGGATTTAGGGCTGTTGTACATAGGGTCATTATGAATCACAAGCGACTCGATGGCACATAACAACAACAAATATTTGACAAAGCACAAGACCACTTCCAAAGTTGTGCCATTTTCTATTCCTTCCCAAGAGTGGTTTTTGAGAATTCCTGTCTCTTTTTATCCTTGCTGGCATCTGTTGTTCCTGGGATGAGATGATATCTTGTTGCTTGATTTGCTGATGCTCTTATTTTGAATAGGAAGAAACAGAGGTAAAATGGTGAACTAAATTGATTTGGGGTACACAACCATCGTGTTGCAGCTGTGTTCAGCCTAATTTGTTTCATTTTACAAACTGCAGACTTAACTATTCATCATTTTGTTTCTACATTTAACAATACTGATTATTCAAAAGTTAGTCAAGGTCATTGCAATTGAGTTGGAACCAATGTATAGCTGACCATCCAGTAGATTTCCAAAATTGTAAATTGCACACTAGGAGATTGCTGATGTCTTTCTCCTGAATAACCTCTAGTGTTTTCACACCATCACATAGACCTAGCTTGGGGTTTACCAGTCTCACCTGAGACTACATCACCAAATTTTATTAGAAAATGGAAAAAACACAAGTTACTCAGGAGATAGGTTTGTATTGAGGATTTTGGGGTTTGGTTGTTTTATCTTTTTCTTTTTTACCACTAAATACTTATTTATTAAATGATAATTTGGATAAACAAGTAAGAAAAGTTCTCCATATTAGCTTTTTTTCTGAGGGTAGGAAAGGACAATTAGATAATTTTTGTTGTGGTACAAGGAAGTACTTTGGTCTTTCTAGCCAGTGTTCTATTTTGCTTTTTTCAGCTCTTTTGTCCAGGTGTAAAACCTTAGCCAAGAGTGAGTTATTTGTTGTATTGAAGAAGTATGAGTCAGCGCTGTGGAGTTTGAATGATGACAGGGTTCAGCTAAAACCCAGCTCCTGCCATCCTGTCATAGTACATTCAGGTCATAGCTAACCTCTAGCGGGTTTTCAGAGGTGTAAGTGGAACAAAGGAAAGATGCATATTTCCCCCCCCCCACTTTGAACTCAAGCGATATTATTTGGTTGATATTTTAATCTGTCTTTTAGATTTTGCAAGTCCTTTCTAGTAGGTGTTTGATGAACTTGCTAAATAATGTTTAATTCCTAGATTTCAAAGAACAAAAGACTATCTGTCCACTAGCTGGTGGGTTCAAAGCACTTGTCATTGGTTCATACAATGCAGCGCCTTAAACATTAGACCACTAGAGTTCCTTACAAGGTTGAGCTATAAAAGCTTACTCAGTCACTGACATCTGAAAATCTCAAGATTCAGGAAAAAAATAATTTATTGGAAATTTTATGGTTTGTACCTTAATTTTATAACAGTTTGAGGAATTTTTATTTTAATTGTATTATGTTGTTGCTGCATGTCATCAAGTTGGAACTGACCCATAGCTGACCCTTCAATGGGTTTTCAGAGGCAGTATATTGAATGGGAGGAGATTGCATAGACTTCTGCTGAGTAGTAGCTGGTGGATTATAACTGTATATATTTGGGATTGCAGCACAGTTTATTAATAGGCCACCAGAGCTCCTGTAATTAATCATAAATATCATAAATGGCATTCACTCAAACTGTCACCTTTCATGTTAGTCTTAATAGGTACCTTCAAGTTGGTTCATAGCAACCCAAGTACAAGAAAATTAACAAATGGACACCTGATCCCAAGAGTTTATTGCTAGAAGTAAAAGAAAAAGGTTATGTAACCAAAGGTAAATGATAAAGTTAAAATGGATAAGTGCAGGAGACAAAGTTATTTTTTAACTCATTATATGAGAAAGCTCAGTACTCTAATTGATACTTTTATA
>NW_006399763.1:9447329-9455025 GCF_000299155.1 Elephantulus edwardii
AGGAGATTGCCCCCCTCTCTCTTGCTCTCTCCCCACACCCCTGCTTCCCTCTGTATCTTTTCCCCTCCCTCCCCCTCTCGCGCTCTCTCTCTCTCTCTCTCTGTTATATGTGTTTGTATACGCTCTATAATATTCTAAGATTCTTTATAAAATATCAAATTCCTCAAAAACAGGATGTTCTTAAATCAGTTCCCTGAATAATTATTTTAATTAATCCCAGAGTTCTTTACCTGAAATTTTTGTCTTTTCCTACCCCATTAATATTTTTCTATTTTACGTATCATCATTCCCAAATACAATTATGTTGGGAGAAAAAAATAAAATGTTTCCTCTCAGTGAGGGAATAACTCAGATGCTGCAAAATTATGTCAGCTACTTAGAAATAGCAATTAATCTGTTGGTTATGTTCTCTAGTGTATAACAACCTTAATTCAAAGAAGGATGTTAACATCTCCTGCTGTTTTCCAAAATTTGTACAGAACATAACACGTATATATTTTTTTTCCTAAAACACATCAATTAAGATTTTTAAGTGGAATGTAAAGAACTTTTGCATTGAAAACAAGAAAATCAAACTTGAATTCTATATATTCTATAATTCTTTTAATAACATTTGACAAATGATTTCATATTTCTCTGGCTGAGTTTCCTCCGTTGCAGTTAAATCCACCCAAACAAATATTTAATATTGTTATTGTCAGGTACAATTAAATTTATTACAACTCAGAGTATAACGGAAAATGCACTACCTAGTCATGTATCATCTTAAAATTGTTTGTACACATGACTTAGTGTAACAGTCACTATATCGATCTTGTAATTGATGGTTTTCCTCTTTATTAGTTGGCTATTTTAGCAAGCATAATCTACTTCTTTAGGGACTGTTAATCCTGATAATATGTTCAAAGTACATGAGATGAAGTCAACCTGTACTCCTTTGCATGAAGCATTCTGACTGTACTTCCTGAAAAACAGGTTTTGCTTGGTTTTCTGGCAGATTATTATTATTATTATTTCTACTATTGCACTTTCAGAATTTTCCAATGTCTTTCTTTTAAAGTCAATATGATAGAATAATTATAAAAAATCATAATCTTTTTTTAAAAAAAATTATTCGAAAATAAATATCCATGGAAGGAATTAGACAACCTCTGGGCACCAAGTCAATTCCAATTCATGACTTCCTCCTGAGTTAGAAGTAGAACTACTCAGTAGCCTTCTTTTGGCTGAAATCTTTACATGGCAAATTTCCAGTGTTTTGTTTACTTTTATGGCACCACTGGCAACTTTGAGATATGGAACTTTCCTAGATTAATAATAAAGTGTACATGAGAGCCACTCACAGACCATAAATATAGCCAATTTAGAACATCTACATTATATGAGATTCTTGTTGCTAAACTTTGTATGTGTGTTTGTATGCATGCATGCGTATGTGACATGGTAAGAAACTGCACTGAAATTCCTAAAATACATGATTCAAATTCACCAGCTGCTCCATGGAAGTAAGATGGGCAGTCCTCTCTGATGTGATTTACTCCTGAAAACCTTCTGTAGTGTCATATATGGGTCAGCTCAGCTCCAACTCAGTGGTACACAATAACAATAATATAAATACAGTTTGAGTCTATATATTATTGTTATGTGCTGTTGAGTCAACTTCAACTCATAGCAATCCTTTGAGCAATAGATTTGGACTTTGCCCTATCCTGAGTCAACCCTAATTGTTATTTACTGTCATTCCGTCTTATCCAGGGTCTTCCTCTCCTGTGATGATCCTGTACCCTCCCAAGCATAAATTCCTTCTCCAAGGACTCATCTCTCCTGACAAAATGTCCAAAGTATTTGAGAGAGAGTTTTGAAATCCTTGCTTTCACTCTCTTCAGGACAGACCTATTTGTTCTCTTTAAAGTGCCTTTGCATAATCAATAAAATGCAAATACACAACCTACTCTCTCCTTTCACCCAAGATGTATCTGATATTGGCAATGATATCCATAATGTCATGGCCTCTTCTAAATCTAGCTTTTATTTCTGGCAGTTCTCTGATGATGTATTATTCTGACCATTTTTTTTTTTAATTTTCAGCAAGATTTTGCTTGCTTGTGATATTAGTGTTATTGTTGGAAAATTTCCACACTATTGGATCACTTTTTTTTTTTAGTGATTAAAGAGAATATCCAAATATAGTATACTGTTTTATGTAAATATATACATATATACACATACATATATATACATAAGTATACATACATATACATATATGTATACGTATAAGTACATGTACATGCATACATATACATGTACAAACACACATATGCATATACATGTACATATACGTGTACATATACATGTACATATACATATACATACATATACATACATAAGGTGTCCTTAGCCTTTAAACTTCCATCCTTACTTTTTAGAACTTCAGAGAAGACTGGCAGCAGATCTCCCCAATGAACACATATTTTGTTTTTTGAATGTTGCTAAGAAGGTTATTGATTGTGGATTCATGTAAAATGAGATAATTTATGTTTTCTATTTTTTGGTCCAATGGTGAAGATTTTCATTATATTGAGCTGTAATCAATACTGAAGGTTTTAGCCTTTGACCTTCTACAGTAAATGCTTCAAGTTTATATATCTATATATAACTCTTTATTTGTATTTATATGCACATGCATATTTATTGTCATAAATATACATATATTTCTGAACAAGAATGTGTGATCATGAACAGAAGACTGATCAACAACCTATGTTAAACAGATGAAACAATCTTGCTTGCTAAAAGTGAGAAGGTCTTGAAACACTTCCTGTAGAAGAGCAAAGCTTACAGTATTCAATAAGAATTAATTCATGTTCAAAGAAAAAATTTTCTGTAACAGACCAATAAGCAACATCATGATATATGGATAATAGGTTGAAATAGTTCACAAGTTCATCTTACTCCGATTTACAATCACACTCTACCAGCAGTTAGGAGATCAGGAGATTTATCAGATTGAGAAAGTTTTCTGTCAAAGGCTTCCCTAAAATACTGAGGAACAATGATTTCATTTTGAAAATTAAGGTGCTCCCAACCCAAACATAAAGTTGAACAATGAATAAGAGTGACAGGAAAAAAACTGACACTTTTGAGTTGTGGAGAAGAGTGATGTATATCCCATGAAGTACAAAAGTTTAGATATGTCTTATATAAAATATAACCTGATTTCTCCTTGGAGAAAAGGGCAGCAAAACTTTGTCTCACATACTTTGGGCATGTTATTAGGAGGGCTTATTCCTTGGAAATAGATATCATGTTTAGAATAATAGAGGGTCAGTGAAAGAGAAGAAGACTTTCAACCAGTGGATTTACAGACAGATTGCAGCAATAGGCTTATATTTGTCAGAGATGGTAAGAATAGCACAGGAAAGGACAGGGTTCAGATCTGTTGTTCATCAGGTTACTATGTGTCATACTCGTACTCAACCTTATGGCACCTAACAACAACAACAATAACATCTATATATCTGTATATAAGCTGTGGGGAATAATTTTAAGTTTTTTATTTTAGCATTTTAAATATAAGTTGTGTAAAATAAATAGAAATTGCATTTAAAAGAAGCAAAAAGGAGAGAGAAACCCCAATCATATTAATGATATTTCCTAATCCTAAAGTGACAAGAATAATTACATCTTTTATCAAGTGAAATAAGAATAAATGTGTTGATAAATCTAAAATTAGCTACTCTTATAAAGTCATGTGGTAAAATGAGTTAATTATCTGGTTTATTTATGTAAATTTCACTCTATTACATTGATCCGGAGAATTTGGACCTTAGGGTTTTTAATTTTTTACACTTTGCTTCACATAATTATAGACCATTAACTACTTTATTTGTTTTTATATTAAAATATGAAAGAATGTTAAACTTTATTAGAATTATTCTCTGTAAAATTGAGAATTGATTTCCATATATTGATTCTATAACCTTCAATATATAAAGTATCTTGTGTTATGTTCCTTATGGTGGGATTAGAATAATAAGGATCACTGTTTGTAGCAAATTTTGTTTCATCTGTTTGAAGAGAAGTACTAACAATGAGGCCATAGTAATATTGTTTAAAACTATAGAAAATATTCTGTTTACATAAGAATCCATTCAGACATTATTCTCTTATTAAATTATTATAACATTATTTCTTAAAGATTCAAAAAGATGACGTTTGTTTTTCCAAGCCTGTATGATTTTGGCAAGCTAGTGAATCAAATTAAAAAATGTAAAGTTTATCTATCGTTGGAAGATAGAAAAATTTACAGAGTTATAAATAGGAGGGTATTCTGCTAGCACTATTCTGGACCAATAAATGATGTATCACAGTGGCCAAGACTGGTTCCCATAAAAATGCATTAAAATTTCAGTGTCTTCCTGGGACATGTTTGAAATCGCCCTGCAATATTTCAGGAAGCAATAAAAAAGAAACTTTTTGAAATATGATGTAGAAAACAACATATTAAAAGCAAAAACAAACAGTTTCAGGGCATCAGTCATCAAAATATAAATGAGGAAAGAAGTGGATCCAAATTGAAAATCATCGTTTTGCTTTCTCTAGAAAGAAATATGCCTGTGGGCGGTCAAGTTGGAACTGCCTTCTGGCAGGTAGGTATCTAGAGGCAGTTAATCACATGGGGAGATTTTCTATCCTTCTCCTATGACATATATGTATATTTCAATTTTTACATGTGTTTAATTTCATAATATTTTTAAGGAGAGAAAAATATTAGTACATTAATTCCTATTTAGTATTTCAGGTAAAATGGCTTGTTAGAAAATTTTAGTTCATTTTTACTCAATCTTTATTATGCAGTTCTTTCAGTGGTATATAGGGGGGAAAGAACAGCATATAGGTTTTCTGAATGGACAGAAAAAATATTCTATGTCATGTACCTCTCATGTCCCTGAGAAATAGTTTTATTCTAAGTGAACTTTCCATATTTTCCAAAATACATAAAACTTTTAAATTGGGCTTATAGTTATAGCAAGCATGAATAAGCAGAAAATATTTTCTTACATTGCATTTTAAATGTCATTGTATTTTCCTATTAAACACATCTAAATTCACTTCTTTTAGTATGTTCATGATCACAAAGGAGCATTTGAACAATAACGCATTTGTGTGGACAAATATTGTTAATTCCATTTCAATACTGTCTTAATTCATCTTACTCTTTCCCCAAAATACGAAATACAAATACCCACTATGATGGAAGCAATTCAGACAAGTGGGGACCATCTTTCTCCCTTGTAGTAACTTGTGGATTATGAATTGCTCTAGGGGGCTGAGTGGTAAGAAGCCATGCTGCAATTCCAAAGGAAGGTGGTTTAAATCAACAATTTCTCCACAGGAGAAGAGTGAATAATCTCCTCCCCTATGATTTACTGCCTTTGAAAACCTGCTAGAGGTTTAGCTATGGGTCAGTTCTGACTAAATAGTACACAACAAAAGCAGTCCAATATATAGCACACTTTGCCACCAGGGATCCCTATTTTGTAGGAAAATGTAAGTATACTGTATCAGCTATTAAAAAAGTTTTCTGAATTTCTTTTCAAAATTTATTTTGAGTTTATAGGTGATGTTCTGAGCAAAACTTTAACATGTGTGGTCAAATACCTGAGTTTCCTGCTCCAAGAAAATTAGGAGATAGAAGGGGAATTTTCAGCATAAAGTTACAATGATTGAAAATTATTTGCTACATTTAAATTATCATTTTACAGTTAGGTATTTAGTAATTACTGTTGACTGTTGTCAGGTGATCTACAAAACTATGTTTCTCTTTCCCTCCCTCATCTTTTTGTTTCCTTGAGTTTTCCTTTTGTGAAGAATTAAAGTAAACTAAGAGTTTGATTTGCAAAAAAAATCCTTCTTTTGAGATTTTAGTCATTAACAAAAAGATAAGTCTCCAGGAATGTATGGAATACCAATTGAGATGCTCAATAAACTGCTGGAGCCTTAGATGTGTTCACCAGCATGCTTCATGAAATTTATTCCCATTCCCAAAAAAAGGTGATGCAACAGAATGTGAAAATTACTGAACAATATTAATATCACATGAAAATAAAATCATTCCTAATTGCACATTTCTCTTTGTGAAAAATATATATTTATGATGATAGATAGGAATTCTAGTTGTACATTGTTTAGATATATAGATGTAGGTACAGATAAATCTTTGGGCATGTTGTTCAGAGGTATTAATCCTTGGAAAAGGACATTGTTAGGTCTGTAAATCACCTCCTGAAAGACCACCGACTCACATATGCAAACAGCAAGAGTGCTTTCTATTGCAGAACAAACTCCAGCGTGTGGGTGTCTACCATTCAGTAGAAACGGTGACTGCCAATGAGGGCACACAGGCCTTTTTATGGGTTGAAATGCGGCTGTTTGACCAGGGTGAGGTAATTGGGAACATGATTGTTGGATGAGGGGAACAATTACATGGGTCGGTTTGCGATTGGCTCGTGCCTAGGAGGCCAGCAGCCCACAGTCTCACGTCACATACGCACTCTCTTGTATCATGTACTCACATTCTTGTGTCACATACATTAAACCTCAGGATAAGTTACTCATACAATTTTAAACCTTACAAGGACATCAGGAACAGACCCTCCAGTATCCCTGTGGTTATCTTGTGGTTCCTTTCTTTTCTGATTGGCTGTCTTTGGGGCAGAGAAATTTTATGGCCTGTTCCTGGAATTGATGATTTTTTTAGGGTTAGGCCCAGGTCAGGCTTAAGATGGAGGCTAGGAACAAAATGGAGTCTGTATGGTCCTCTCAACATCATGTTGGGAAAGGTGGAGGGTTAAGTGAAAGAGAGGAAGACTTTGAGCAAGATGGATCACCATAGTGACAGTAGGAAGGGACACAAATATATTAGGGATGGGCACAAGAAAGGAGAGCATGGTGCAGATCTATTGTTCATAGGGTTGCTTTGAGTTATAGTGAAATCCACAGCACCTAATAATAACAACTTCAAAGAAGAATTTCTTTAAAACATTGTTGTTGTTGTTTGCTATTCAGTTGGAACCAACCCATAACTGACCCTCGAGCAGTTTTTCAGAGGTAGTTCGTCACATGGGAGGAGGTTGTTGATCGCCCTCCTGTGGAGCAGCAGGTAAATTCATACTGTGTGAACTTGTGATTATAGCTCCACCTCTTCCCACTAGGCCACCAGAGCGCTCTATTAAGAAGTGTGCGTGTGTGTGTGTGTGTCTCATGTGTGTGTATTGGGTCAGCCAATGGGTACATAATAAAGATGATAGATAGATAGATAATCCCCCCATCTTCATATATTTATTCTCTTTCGAAACATGTTTTGGTCTTTTGCAATCTTTCAGAGTTGTACCAATAACTGCTTTTAAGTTACTAAATGCAATATGGTATACCTTAGAGTTGAGTTGAAACTGACCCATAACTGAGCCCCTCCTACAGATTTACAGAAGTAATTATTTCTCCCATGGAGCAATTGTTAGATTTGTACTGTCTGCATTTGGGATTGCAGCACAATTCCTAATCACCAGGCCACCGGAGTTTATATGTGTATATGGCTTGCCTCCAGAAACTCTATGGACAGTACTAAGGTCTTTCATTCACAGGGTCACCTGCAACTAAGTGGTATCTAACAACAACAACATAAATATATATATAT
>NW_006399763.1:9455615-9456828 GCF_000299155.1 Elephantulus edwardii
AATATAGCTTATATGTATACATTCACATGTTAATTATAAATATTGGACAATTTCTGATGATCTCCACAATTTATTGTGCTTCTGACCCAAAAGATTATGCCTCTCTGGCATTTAAAATTCACTGTCTGTTTCTGAATAGAAAGATGGTCAGTGTTCTTCTATCAAGATTTGCAACCTTAGAGAGTCAATGGATGGTTGCTATGAATTGAAATCCACAGAAGTGGCTTCTAAATGTACCAAATCACAAAAAAAGATGAACTTTCATTTAAAAAATGTACTGCAATTTTTCTTTAAATTTCCATTTATAAACTCACAGACTTAAGAGAGTTTAAATAAAATATTTTATGTGCAAAGTAAAACTTACATTTCTCCAAACAAACCACCGCAAACCTCAGCTTTTTTTTCCTGTCTGCCTTAATTACTAATCTGCCACCTGTGTCACATTGTGTTCCATACAATGGAGTAAATTCAGACAGCATGGCCCAAGTATGAGACACTGAATAGAACTACCCTCCATAGGATTTTTAAGCCATGATTGTTCACAAACAGATCATCACTCTGCACAGCTAGGTGAGTTTGAACACCAATATTTCAATTACATGTAGAGTATTTCGTCATTATACTGGCACCAAATCTAAATGCACAGGTAAACTGAATCAAAAGAGTGGTTGAAAACATAATTTTGTAAGATTTTAAGATTGATAAGGATATGGACGTTGATACCATCCAAGATCTCCTAACCGTGGCTGATTATTGACTTGTTGTTGGCCATTTAAAAAAGTGCATATTTCATGGTACAACCATTCTGGAAGTCAGTCTGGTGCTTCCTCAAAAACCTGAACATAGAAATTCCATATAACCCAGCTATTCCACTAGTTGGAATATACCCTGAGAAAACAAGAACTGAGGAACAAAGTGAGATTTGTACATCAATGTTCACAGCAGCATTATTCACCATCACAAGAACATGGAAACAGCCCAAATGTCTGACAACAAAAGAACGGATCAAGAAATGATGGTATATATTCACACAATGGAATACTATGCAGCACACAGGAGAAATGATTGTGTAAATTATTACCACACTTGGGAGGGACTGGAGAGCATTATGGTGAATGAACTAAGTCAGTCCCACTGTATAAAACTGTTATTACAGAATGAGTATAAGGATCCAGGAGGGGTGGGAGAGGCTGGAAGCAGAGAGATGTGGATG
>NW_006399763.1:9456928-9480056 GCF_000299155.1 Elephantulus edwardii
GAGTAGGGTTAATCATGGGGTTGTACTATTTGATGGGTAGGGGTGAGGGAAATTAAAAGAATTTGTTCTTGAAAACATGTATTCAAATTGTATAAATAAACTAGTAGAAAAAGAAAAAAGGTGAATATTTCTAGATCTTAGTACAGGGTTCTGACTAATGATATTCATAAATATATTTATGAATGTTGGGGATGTATATTTTAGAGCTTTATTTCCTAGACATTATGAGTAGTAGTGAAATTTGAACTCCACTGCTACTTCAAAACTATTTAGAAGCTGAAACATTGATCTCAGATCTACAGGTAGGGTCAGAGATGAAGGAAGCTCTAAAGAAAATATATAGTTTGAATAAAATTTAAAGAGTAAATTGTATTTCAATATATAGATGTGGGAACTGTAATAATTGTGAATAGACAGATTATCTAGAATGTGCCAAGTCATGTTTAAATCATATAGAAAATTGAATAATTTAAATTTCACAAATAAAGATATTAAAGTTTATTTGTGAATAATTTTAATTGCTCTCAAATTGCAACTCATAGATGACCTGATAGCAGATTTTTAGAGACTGTAAATAGCACTGCAGGATATATTGCATCTTCTTCCTATCGACCAGGTGGTGGATTCATACCACCTATCTTTGGATGGACAGCACAACATTTTACCAATGAGGCAACCCAAGTGAAACATGTCAATGTAGGTACTGTATTAAATATATTCTTCTTTAAAGAGGAAAAGTTAGTATATTGATTTGGGCCATATAATTTGTAATTAGTACCAACATTTAACCTGGACATGGTCTGGCTAAGCAGTATGCTCACTTGCTACTAACAAAATTGAGATTTTTGGATGTAGCTTTACACTCCCTTCACTTTGTCTAGCTCTCCTAGTCCCAGGAGAGTGAAAGGATAAAGTTCATATGCATACAAAGATTCTTAACACGGACCCAATTGGCTGCACCTTGATAGATGGAGAAGATATTGAGGTTGTTAACAATTACAGCTTGCTCAGTTCCACAATCAACACTCTTGGTACTAGCAGTCAGGATATCAAAAGACAAACTGCATTGGGAAAATGTGCTTTTAGGGACTTCTTCAGAGTACTGAAAAGCAATGATTTCAGTATAGAGGCTAAAGTGTGCCTAATTCAGGCCATAATCTTCACAGGTGCTGGTTATGCATCAGAGATCTGGATTATGACAAAGAATGACAGAAGAAGAATTGATGCCTTCAAATTGTGGTGTTAGAAAAGAGTTTTGAACATGCCATGGACTGCCAAGAAAACAAATAGGTCTGTTTTGGAGAGGGTGAAATCAAGTATCTCCTTGGAAGCTCGGATTTTGAAGCTCTGTCTCACATACTTTGGGCATGTGGCCAGGAGAGATAGGTTCTTGGAGAAGGACATCGTGCTCAGAAGGGTT
Organism: Elephantulus edwardii; assembly: GCF_000299155.1. Lineage (NCBI taxonomy): Eukaryota > Metazoa > Chordata > Mammalia > Macroscelidea > Macroscelididae > Elephantulus > Elephantulus edwardii. The sequence continues at coordinate 9,458,349 of NW_006399763.1, forward strand.
GAGCAAAACGCAGGAGCAGAAGACCCAGGATAGGATGAATTGATACAGTAACTAGAGGAATGGGAGTAGGTGTGTTGGAATTAGTGAGACTGGCTCAGGAAAGGGCAGGCTTCACAGCTTTTGTACATAAGGTTGCTATGAGTCACAGACAACTCAAGGACACATAACAACAACAAACATACAAGGAAGACCTGTTAATACCATTATCATTCAAATTTATGCACCAACAACCAGAGTCAAAGAGAAAGAAATAGATGATGATTTCAACCAACGAAATTTATTGAACATGAGACCAAGATACATTAATAATAATGAGTGAGTGGGATGTGAAAATTGGGAACCAGGAAGAGGGATCGATCAGTAGCGAGAAAACATGGGCTTGGTGACAGAAATGAGGCTGGGGATAGAATGATAGAATTCTGAACAATTAATGATTTATTTGTTGAAAATGCCTTTTATAAGCAATATAAATGAAGACTATACACATGGATTGCACCTGATGGTGTGTACAGGAATCAGATCAATTACATCTGTGGAAGGAGGTGTTGGAGAAGTTCAGTACCAGCAGTAGACCAGGTGTGGACTGTGGACAGATCATCAACTACTCATATACAGGTTCAAATTAAAGCTAAAAAGGTCAAATCATATCCACAGGAATGAGAGGTGGACCTTGAATATTTAAGAATATTATCTTTTTAAAGTTCTATTATTAATTTAATTTTTAATGAACATTTACAGAGATTTTGGATTTCATTCATTCATTGTTGCACTTTTCTCCCTGCCTACCTCTCTCCCCTCCCGAGTTTGCTCCTCTCCTTGAAAAGTAAAAGAAAAATTCCTTCACTGGTATACAATCTCTTCCTTTCCCCTGCCCCCGGGTATACTCCATGATGCAACCTTCATTCTAGACTCTTGTCATAACCATAATACCCAAACATATATCGCTTTTAAATTGTTCTCTCCCTGATCTGTTTCAACGCAGCATACATAATTTATCCAATTTTTCTCATTCTCTTCCCAACCCTGATGTCAGTCCCGTTCTACAACAGTGACACTATGCAGTATTTGTCCTTTTGTGCTGAGGTATTTCACTCAGCATAATTTATGTTTTAAAACAAATAATTCAGAAAGCATTAAAAAGGATGGAAGGAATATATAGAGTCACTGTACCAAAAAAGAATTGGCTGACACAGAAGAATAACAAGAAAGAACATAAACTCGAGAGGCAATGGTGATGAAAGAGAAAATTCAGGCTGCTGAATTCAGGACCTGGCAAGAAATAAAGTCCCAAGAATTGATTGAATACCAACTAATCTATTTCCACAAACAGATACTGCTCCAAATGTACTCATCAGGTTGTACCAAGAAATCTGTAGGACAACTACCGGGATAACTGACTGGTAGAGTTACGTATTTACTTCCATTCCAAAAAAAGGTGACTCAACAGAGTGTGGGAATTATTGAACAATATCACTAATATAAGGTTGCTGAGAAAAGAAAAAACTCATTTCAGTCCCAGAAAGATAGTTTATTGAGGAGAAAATGCTGGGCTTACTTTAAAGCAGAAACCAGCAGTAGAGTTTTATATTGTTTTACAAGGAAATTGTGAGTTAGGGTGTTTGCAGCTGCCTGGTACCAGGTAAGAGTGAATGTTGGCAGTCATAGATTGTTACTCCTGGAAAAGGGAGGTGAAATAGTTTTGTAGCTCTAATAGAGATAAACAGAGTTGTAGTTGTTGATTTTTTTAAATTTAATTTTATTAATTTTAATGAACATTTACTGAGATTTTGGATTTCCATTTATTCATTGTTGCACTTTTTTTCTCTACAGCTGTTCTGGGGAAAGGGAAGGATAGCAACTCCATGGCCCCGACAACTAATGTCATACACAAGCAAAATCCTACTGAAGATTATCTAGAAATGACTGGAACAGTACATTGACAGTGAAGTACCAGAAATACAAGCTGGGTTTAGAAGAAGTCATGGCACTAGAGACATTGTTGGAAATGTCAGACGGATCTTGGCAGAAAGCAAAGAGTACCAGAGGAATGTCTATCTGTGTTTCATTGACTATGCCAAGGCATTTGACTGTGTGGATCACAACAAATTGTGGCTAACAAATTGTGGGAAATGGGAATCCCAGAACACTTTACTGTGCTTATACAAAACCTATGCTTGGACCAAGAATCAGTACTCAGAACAGAGAAAGGAAACACTGCATGGTTCAAAATAAGGAAAGGAGTGCATCACGGATGCATCCTATCCACATATCTTTTCAATGTATATACAGACCTGATAATTCTGGAGGCTTGGTTTTATGAAGAGGAATGTTGCATCAGTCTTGGGGGAAGAGTCATCGACAACCTACATTATGTAGATAGATGATACAACTTTGCTTGCCAAAACTGAGGAGGGTCTGAAGCACTTGGTGCAGGAGGTCAAAGATATTTGTCATCAATATAGATTGAAGCTCAATATCAAGAAGACAATGATTGTCACCACTGGGCCAATTGGCAGCACCATGACAGATGGAGAAGAGATTGATGTTGTTAACAATTACAGCTTCCTTGGCTCCACAGTCAACACTCTTGACACTAGTAGTTAGGATATCATAAGGTGAATTGCACTGGGAAAATCTCCTGTCAAGGACCTTTTCAGAGTACTGAAGCCAGTGATGTCAGTCTAGATCCTAAGGCACTCCTGATCCAGGTCATGATCTTTGCGATTACTTGCTATGTATCAGAGTGCTGGACAATGACTAAGGAAGAGAGAAGAAGAATCAATGCCTTCAAATTGTGGTGCTGGAGAAAAGTTTTGAACATACCATGGACTGCCAAGAAAACAAACAGATCTTTCTTGTAGAAGGTGAAACCAAATTTTTCTTTAGAGGCTATGATTTTGAAACCCTGTCTCACATACTTTGGGCACGTGGCCAGGACCAGGAGAAGGGACCAGTCCTTGGAGAAGGACATTGTGCTTGGAAGGATAGAGGGACAACACAGGAGAAGAAGACCCCAGGTTAGGTGGATTGATACAGTTCCGGGCAATAGAGGTAGGTGAATCAATAGTGGTAGGTGAGTCAGAATCAATGAGACAGGCCCAGGACAAGACAGGCTTTCGAGGTGCTCTACGTAGATAGGGTTGCTATTGGCCACAGGCTAATTGAGTCTGCATAACAATAAGAACAACAAACTAACTTTAAGTGAGTTAATATTTATGTAGTCCTTGTACTAAAGTGTGCCTTTAGGTATTATCTTTTTAAACAAATAATTTTTGAGTAGTTAATTTGTACACACACGTAATATGCATATGTGACTTCTTACAACTAAGCCACCTTCAGATTTTTTCAAATAACCTTTTAAATAACTCCAAATAATTTTTTGAGCTGCAACAAAAACGAATAAATGGCCAATTGTTTACTAGCCCAGTGAATGGGAAAAGGATGACTACTCTGATATGCTAACCACCATCATTATCTCCAATTAATCTTGACACTATAATTTCCCTTCTTTCATCAGTCTTTAATCGTTTTAGCTTTCTTCTGCAGTTCCTGTATCTACCCCACATTAATTAGATTCTAAAATAACTCCAAAAGAAGACTATAATGGAAAGCTTTACAAATTAGGCTCATTTTACTGTTGCTGTTAGGTACCATGGAGTCTTCTCTGACTTATAGTGACAGTGTATAACAGAAGAAATCCTCCTCTGATCTTGTGCCATTTTCATCATTACTGCAGTGTTGAAGCCCATTGTTAAAAGTCACTGTGTTCATTCATCTCATTGAACATCTTTAAAAAAAAAAAAAAAACACCAAAAAACAAAAACCTTTTTCTCTGAATGATATCTCTTTCCAAGGATTGATTCCTTTTCTAACTTGCCCAAAATATGAGACCAGGTTTTACTGTCTTTCTCTCTAATGAGCATCCTGGTTGCCCTTCATCCGAGACAGATTTATTTTATCTTCTTGGTAGTTCATGAGCTATAGTGGACCAGAACCTAAATTTGAATCTCTTTACCATGAACGCTATGCAAAGTGATTTGATTGTGAAGATCATAATGATTTGTGGCTGACATGGAGAAGAATGAAAGCCCTAGAGCATTTGATTGTGCTCAGGCAGAACCTGACCCTGGACCAGGAAGCTGTTGTGCAAACAAAGAAGGGAACAATGTATGGTTTGAAATTGAAAAGAAAGTGTGTCACATTTGTATTCTCTTTCCATACCTATTCAATTTATATGCAGAGCAAATTATCCAAGAATCTGGACTCTGTGAAGAGGAGTGTGGCATCAGGATTGGTGAAAGAGCCATCAATAACCTGCATTATGGAGATGCCACAATCTTGCTTGCTGAATTTGAGAAGGACTTGAGCACTTCTTGCAGAAGATTAAGGAATGCAGACTTCAGTATGGATTTATTCTCAATGTCAAGAAAAAGATTCTTAACACTGGACAAATAGTATCATGATGGATGGGGGAGACTGAAACTGTCAATAGCTTCATCCTGCTTGGATTCACAATTCACACTCTTCGTACCTGCAGTCAGGAAATAAGGAGATGTACTGCACTGGGAAAATCTGCAGTTAGGGACCACTCCAAATTATTGAGGAGTAATGATGTCATTTTGAGGACTAAAGTGCATCTGATTCAGGCCATGGACTTGCTGATTACTTTCTATGCATCTGAAAGCTAGACAATGAATAAGGATGACAGAAAAAAATAATTGACTTATTTGAGTCATGGTGTTGGATATGAACATTGAACATCTCAAGGACAGCCAAGAAAAAAAAACACCACAAAAACCAGATATGTCTTGAAGAGTGTGCTCTTTGGATACAATGATGATGAGGCTTCACCACACATACTACGGGCATGTTGCTTGAGGGAAAATTCCTTGGAGAAGGAAATGATGGTGGGAAGGGTGAAGGGTCCACGAAGGAGAGGAATATCGATGAGGTGAATTGACATGGTGACTATTCCAATGGCCTATCGTGTGTCAGGAAGTGTGAGGATGATGCAGGATAGAACAGGGTTCAGATCTTTTGTGTATAGAGTTGCTATGAGTCATGCTTGACTTGACAGCATCTAATAACAACACCACCATGAACAACAAAAATACATAAATTGTGCTTGATGCCAGCAAAAATATAGAGGTGTTTAGGAAGACAAGATTTTTTTTTCCTGTTAGAATTATTTTTCTAAGTGGAAAATTATTTCCGTTTTCAGTAATAAAGCTTAATTGGTCTGTGTGTTGGGAGATGGGAAGTGAGAGGGAAGAGAATTTTGGTTTTTTTGAGGAAAAGTCCCTAATTTAATCTTGTTTTCTGCTTCCTTTGTTCATTTATTTTTGATGTTCAAAACTAATTTCTTCCTCAACAGGCAATCTTCAGTTAGAAACATCCCTTTTGACCTCTGCCTTTGGTTCTGTGTTAAAATGTTTGTGTGCCATTTTTTAAGTTCACAAATCTAATTTTCTTTCCAGAGGGTGTTCACAGTTTCTTCAAAGACTTTTGTGCTTATCTGGTGTTTGAGGTTTTCTTTAACAGGGCTCACACATTTTGCCTTGAAGGTCTCCCCTGGTCAGCTCAAGGAGGAAAAAGATATCCTGACTGCTGTTAATTAGGGAGGTTAGAACAACACTGTATTTTACTCCGCTGTTTTCACTTTCCATAGCCTACTCAATATCTAAATTGGAAGCAGTGGGTGTCTGATTGAAAATAAATATATTTCCCTTTTTTGATCTAAACCTTTTAGACTTAAAGATGATAGCACTAAAAATACAATTTATTTTCAAGCATCTTCTGGAATGTTATAGGCTGTGTAAAGCTTATGCTGAAAAAGATTATGGAAGGCAGATACTCATTAGCAAGGATTTTTATTTTTAACATTTGTAATCTTGAAATGATTTTGGCTAAATTCTGCATAAGTCAGAGCACTCAACGAGGAACACCAGTACTCTGCACACATGAGAGGAGCCAATTCTCCAGAAGATGCTCTTACAGCTCAGGCTAGCTATCTACCTCCTGATTATCATGACTTTCTTATCCTGTTTATTATTCCTTCTTGTGTATGTCCATTTCCAGAGGAACTCTTGGAATTCATTGGTTAATGGGTTTTGATGTTAACAAAAAGATTGTCATTTAAACCTAGCAGCCACAAAAAAAGGAGGGAAATGTGGTAGTATGCATTCATAAAGATGGATAGCCTTGGAAATTCTATGGGGAATGTCCTGCTTTGACCTCTCAAGTCAACTTGAGTCAGGATTAACTCAACAGGAACCAGCTTCTTTAAGATATGTTTTTGGTAGATTATCATATCATTAGTCTTCCAAACATGCCTAATCTCTGTAAGGTTCTTTACAACTCTTTTCCTCAAAGGAAACATATTTTTGGGAAAATACATTTACTGTGCTTCCAATTGTCATTACTTACATCTTGATCCTCTTCTGGTAAGTTCTCTTCACTCTCTTATTTTGTCCTAAAATTTGTCTCTCAACACCTACATTTTCAATCATAACAGGTGGGAACTTTCCTTTCCATCTTTCATACCTCCATCCTAGAAATGGCAAAATATTTATTTTTCTTATTTATTTTGGGAACCTAATGGCCCTTCTTCCTTTAAAAGCATTCATAGGAAGTTCATATTATGAAATTCTATCTCTATCCTAATGAAGTTCTATCTCTATCCTAATTTACTTTAAGTCATCTAATGATCCTCATCTTTCTTCCTCTTCCCAGTAATGATTCTTCCTCATTTTTAATGATTTTGTTCATAACTCAGTATTAGATATTTGTTGTTGTTGTTATTGTTATGTGCCGTCGAGTCGTTTGCGACTCATAGCAACCCTATGTACAACAGCCCTAAACCCTGCTCTATACTGTGCCAATCCCATTGCCTCTGACACACCCATCCCGAGTACCCCAGTCACTGAATCAATCCACCTCATAGAGGGTCTTTCCCTCCTGTGCTGTCCCTCCACTCTGCCCAGCATGATGTCCCTCTCCAAAGACCAGTCTCTCCTTACAACATGTCCAAAATATGTCAGGCAAAGCCCCAGAATCCTTGCCTCCAAAGAGCAGCCTGGTTTAACCCTCTCTAAGATGAATCTATTTGTTTTCTTGGCAGTCCATGGTACATTCAGTACTCTTCTCCAGCACCACAGCTCAAAGGCGTCAATTCTCCTTCTATTCTCCCTAGTCATTGTCCAACTCTCTGATGCATAACAAGTGATTGGAAAAACCATGGCCTGTATCAGGCGCACCTTAGTCTCCAGAGAGACACCGTTGCTCTTGAGTACTTTAGAGAGGTCCCTAACCGCAGACTTTCCCATTGCAATACGTTTTTTTATTTCCTGGCTACTGGTGCCAAGAGTGTTGACCGTGGAGCCTAGCAAACTGAAGCTGTGAACAATCTCAATCTCTTCACCATCCATCCTGATGCTACCGATTGGTTCAGTGGTGAGAATTTTTGTCTTACTGACATTGAGTCTCAGTCCATATTGAAGGCTGTATTAGATATTACCTTGATTATAATTTTTTCTCAAATCTTACAATGGGAGATTACTCATCTTTCTATCTGCGAACTACTAGTGGGTTTAAACCTATTAGCAGTGCCACTTGTTTCAGACTATGACTCCAAAGCTCTCTAAATATTCTTTGTTTTACTGGCTTTAAATTTTTATATTTTTATATTGGTTTGCACACAAAATTTGTATACATTGTGTTTAGTTAATATACAAATTTCACATAATTTCTCTATTCACATTGTGTTTCATATACTCATATACATATATTGTTTTATAAAATTAATCACCATTGACCCAAGCCCATCAATACATTACTCAAGTTCCCATTGGGTCTTTCCTAATTCATTCACCCACCCCATCTGTCCACCAAAAACCTTGTGATATCCCCCCTGATTTAGCTGATCTTTCTAGCACATTGAATTCTAGTTCATTTATCCTCTTTTTTTACATCAATTAAACTCCTTACTCCCTTTGCTATCCAATTTCATGTTATATCTGAGAACTTGCTATATAAATAAACCTTCAAAACACCATGACCATTCTTGTTAACTCTCTTCTGACTCATTCCTATAGGACAGAATATAACTACCACGTACCGCCAAGAAAACCAAGAGGTCTGTCTCTGAGAGGGTGAAACTAAGTTTCTCTTTGGAGGCTAAGATTTTGAAGCTCTTTCTCTGTGGAGAAGGAAATCATTCTTGTAAGGGTGGAGGGACAGGACAGGAGAGGAATACACTGCATGCGATGAACTGACACAGTATCTGGGGTATTGGGATAGATATGTCAGAGTCAGTGAGACCGGCACAGGATAAGGCAGAGTTTAGAGTCCTGTAAGTACAATATAGGATACCTGGTGGATAAAAAGAAAGAACTCATTTGATTAAAGACTTGCCAAAAGATGAAGTGCTGGTGCCAACAAATTCTCTGTTTAAAAACCCCATTTGTTCTTGTTATGTGCCATCAAGTCGCTTGCGACTCATAGCTACCCTATGTACAAGAGCCCTAAATGCCATTCTATCCTGTACCAACCTCGCCGTATCAAACGCACTCATTCTCATCACTCTAATTACAGAATATATCCATCTGATCAAGGGTCTTTCTCTCCTGCACTGTCCCTCCACTCTACCAAACATGACATACCTCTCTAAGGACCACACCCTCCTTGCAACATGCCCAAAGTTTGTCAGGCAAAGAAGCTTCAGAATCCTTAACTCCAAGGAGTATTCTGGCTTCACCTTCTCCAGGACAAACATGTTTGTTCTCCTAGCAGTCCATGGTATATTCAACACTCTTCTCCATCACCACAGCTCAAAAACACAAATTCTCTTTCTATCATCCCTAGTCACCATCCAACTCCCCATAATTGCAAAGACTATAACCTGGATCAGACTCACCTTAGTTGCCATTCTGATGTCGTTGCTCTTCAGTGCTTTTGAGAGGTCCCTCACAACTGACTTTCCCAATGCAATTTGCCTCCTGATTTCCTGGATGCTGTTACCAAGAGTGTTGACTGTGGAACCAAGTAAACTAAAACTGCTAACTATCTCAATCTCTTCATCATCGATACTGATGCAGCCAATTGGCCCAGTGGTGAGAATCTTTGGTTTCTTGATGTTGAGCTTCAATCCATATTGAAGGCTGTAGTCCTTGACCTTCTGCAGCAAGTGCTTCAGGTCCTACTCAGTTTCAGCAAGCAGGGTTGTGTTATCTGCATAACACAGGTTGTTGATGTTTCTTCCACCAATCCTGATGCCACATTCCTCCTTGTACAGCCCAGCATCTCGGACGATCTGTTCTGTATACGGACTGAAAAGGTACGGAGACAGAATACATCCCCGATGGACCCCCTCCTTCATATTGAAACATGTAGTGTCTCCTTGCTCTGTTCTGAAGACTGCCTCTTGGTCTAAGTATAGGTTTTGCAAAGGCACAATCAAATGTTCTACAATTCCCATTCTTCTCAGAGTCAGCCATAGCTTGTTGTGATCCACACAGTCAAAAGCCTTTGCATAGTCAATGAAGCACAGATAGACATTCTTCTAGTACTCTCTGCTTTCTGCCAAGATCCATCTAACATTAGCTATAATATCCCTAGTACCACAACCTCTTCTAACCCAGACTGCACATCTGGCAGTTCTCTGTTGACATATTGTTCCAAATGTATTTTGGATAATTTTCAGCAGAATCTTGCTTGCATGTGATATTAATGATATTGTTTGATAATTTCTGCACTCTGTTGGGTCACCTTCCTTTGGAATGGGAACAAATATCATACACGCTATGAAAAAGGCACATTGCTCACTGAGGTAAAATGTAGACTACCAAGGTCTAGCAAAAGTATTGCCACATGTGTCTTCATCAGTCCTAGAGGTGGTATCAATGGTGCAGAAAATACAGCAGAACAAAGAAGCCTAGTTCTCAGTTGAAGTTTCAGTTGTTCTGTGATCACAGAGTGCAGAAGGTTGCGACTCAAGAGAGGTGATTAAAATGAAGGGCTAAAAACTCTATCAGGCAAATAACAAGATGGAGCTGTCCTGTCCTCTCTTTTATTACAGAACTAGGCACAGTCTACACAAAGAAAGGCATGTACACTTTTTGCAGGGTAAAGAAAAACCAGGAAATATTCTGCTAAATTAAACTATGTTTGATTAATCATGGCTTTGTGTTCTTTTTCTTTATATTGTCAATTGCTTTCAATATTGCAACACAAGGCTTAAATGTGATTTTCAGTTCTTTCAGCTTGAGGAATGAAAAGAAAGTTCTTCCCTTTTTATTCTCCAATTCCAGCTTTCTGCACATTTCATTATAATACTTTGTTTGCTTGCTTGGATCTGTAATTAACAACTTTGGTACCAAGTCGGGAAATAAGGAGACAACACAATGCACTGGTAAAAGCTGCAGTTAGAAAGTTTTCTTAGTTATTTAGGAGTAGTGATGTTAGTTTGAAGTATGACAAATGTCAAGTGTTGACCAATGTGGAACAAATAGAGTACTTGTAATGACTATAAGTTAGTAGTTAGAATGGAAAATATAACAAACATTTTGTAAACCAAATTGTTAACTTTTAAAACACAAAAAGGACATCTTCCACCTTGTAAGCCCACCTCTATGTAATTATCAGATGACCACAAAAAGACCTTTATGTGAATAATTAGAGCAGATTTATTATCTTAGCTGAGTACTCGAAATAACAACATCCTTTATCTATTGAACAAATAAATAAAATGTGATATAAGAAAACAAAAGAAGGATAATAAGAAAATAATACACAATGTAATTAAAATTCAAAACCATTTTTATTAGTAAAAGAAGACATACAATGTATACTCTGATTTTATTTGTAGAAAATTTTGCAACAAAAATAGTCTATAATGATAGAAATTGGACACATTTGTATTTGGCTAATGGTGAGAGGGCGTAGTATAATATTATGAAGGAAATGTTGGGAGTGATGAGATAGGTCCAGAATCTCTGTAACATATGGCTTTTGATAAAATGGGGTAAATAATGACTCTGGAAGATGGTTTACTATTTCCTTAAAAAAGATGGGCACAGAAACTCCATATGACCTAGCTTTTCCACTACTATGAATATACCTCAAGGAAATTAGAACTGAGACATAGTGATTTGTACTATAATGATCATAGCAATATTCACCATCCCAAGAACATGGAAACAACCCAAATGTCCTACCATGACATATATAGTTATTCTGCACAAAATATTTATGATAGATTTAAGGCTTTATTTTCTAATTTATCGATACTTCTTTTTAGGAAAAAGTTGTATTTATAGGAATTATAATATTTTTCTATTTATTTTTATGTCTTTCATATATTAAGGTAATACATTAAATATTATATTCAGTAATCATAAGATTTTTATTTCCCAGTTATTTGTAGAAAGCCTTGGTTTAGTGAACAAGGTATTTTATTGTCATATGTGCTATCAATTCAATTCTAACTTATACTAATACTTCTTATGTGAAAGAGAGTGAAATAACACATAATCCTAGGGACAAATATAGACTTCTTCTAGTTTATTAACCAAGTAACTTTTTTCCAAAATTCTTGGCATGAACTGTGTTGTACACATTTTTTGAAGCATTGCAATTGGTATTCCATAAATTTTTAGCATCTTGTTTTTCATCAAGTAGTTTAGACTTCTTCCTTAATATTGTTACTTCCTGAATATATACTATTTTTATCTTTATTATAAATATCAACTAATTATTTGAGGAACAGTAAACGTATGTTTTCTTTCCATTTTTTTTATGCAGAACAGGAATTCAGGTAAAATTTAATTTTGTCTATCTTGTGTACTTTGTTCTTTCCACTCCTGGTAACTGCTAGGTTTTAATAAAATACTCTTCTTTAGGGGCCATGGACTAATCAATGAAAGCACTGGACTAATCAATGAAAGCACTGAAAAAAGAAATTCTTTTTAAAAGTTAGAATGTTAAAAATGAGAAAAAATTTCCCACCAGAAGTACTCTGATAAATGAAAATAATTCAAGTTTAAACCAAGACTGCATCCTTTCTTCTGAAGATTTCCTTATGTCTTACTAGAGTCAAATGTCAATTACCAAGAAAGTTGACCCAAAAGAATGTTGAAATTATTGAACAACATTGTTACTATCATATGCAAGTAAAATACTGCTTAATGTCTTCCAAAAATGGGATTGAGAAAGAATTCCAAGAAATTCAGGCTAAGTTCAGAAGAGGTGATGGCACAAGGAATATCATTGCTGATGACAGGTTGACACTAGCTGAAATCAGAATAAGAGAAGAATGTCTATTTGTGTTTTATTGACTGTACAAAGTGTATAATGAACAGATGGAACAGGGTGGTGGCAGAATCTGACTTCTAGCCACTTCATAAAGGGGAACTGTCTCTATCAGTAACATCCATATTATCAAACAAATATCTACATGGTCAGACATGCTAACTCCATGTTCCTACATCTATTACTACCAATCACTGGGCCTAATGTTGATTGAAACTCGACTAACAGACTTTACTCATAGTTGTGGGGTTTATTAGGGGAATAAGTTAGGAAGTTGTAGAGGCAAAGAATATCATACAATTCAAGTCCAGGTTTATCCCAGCAGTTTCCATCAGATAAATAATGCACAAATTCTCCTATTGGTGGAAGTCCAGTTTCAGTTCAGCAGCATAAATGTACTTCTGGTTTCCTCAATCATCCAAAAAACATTGTCTCAGCACAGTTATAAGTCAACTTTTTCTTCAATCATCCATCAAGTAAAACTTTTAACTGTGTCTCTATCTCCAGGGTTCCTCTGGTTACATCTTGCTACAGTGTCTTGACAGCAGTGCCACAGTATTTTCACTCTCTTCTTACAACTGTTTTTCACAGTGTGGAAACCACTCTCTTATATTGGTCCCACAGATATTGATGAATTGTAAGATCAAGTGTCACAAGATATCTGAAGATTGTGCATCCAAAAAGCCAATTCGCAAGATCTCTGACACCATACAAAGATATTAAACTATGTGGGTGAAGACAAACTATGGTTAACATTGAGAATAATGCTCATATAAAACCTATACCTAGAACCAGAAGCTGTTATTTGAACAAAGCGCAAAGCGTGGGAACACTGCTTGGTTTAAAATTGAGAAAGGTGTGAGTCAGTATGTGTCTTATCTTTTTACCTATTTAATCTGTATACTGAGAAAACCAGGAGAGAGACTGGACTCTGTAAAGAAGAATGAGACTTCAGGATTGGAGGAAGACTCATAAAAAACAGCATTATGCAAATGACATAGCCTTACTTACTGAAAGTAAAGAAGATTTAAAACTCTTGCTGTAGAAAATCAAAAGCTACAACCTTTAATATGGATTTCATTTCCACATCAAGAAGACACAAGTTCTCACCACTGCATTGACAGGCAATGTCATGATAGATGAATTAAAGACTGAAGTTGTCAACAATTTCATTTTGTTTGTATTCACAATCACCTCATTTAGAATGAGCGGTCATGAGAACAGGCGAAGATTTGCATTGGGACAGTCCACTTTCAGAGACCTCAAGTTACTGAAGAACAATAATGTCAGTTGAGGAATAAGTTGTACCTGATTCAGACCATTACTTTAATTGTTGCTATGCATCTGAGAACTGGAAAATCAATAAGGATATAAAACAAGAATTCATGGCTTTGATTTGTGATATTGGGGAAGAGTGCTGAATACCCCTTGGGTTAAAAACAAAACAAAACAAAAAAAAACCCCAGCAGATAAATATGTTTTGGCAAAAGTACAGTGAGAGTGCCTCTTGGAAACAAAGATAGAAAAGCTCCATCCACATCATTTGGACATTTTCTTGGGAGAGTCTATTCCTTGGAAAGGGATATCATGCTTGGAAAGGTGTAGGGTCAATGAAATAGAGCAGACCTTTGATGATATGTATTGACACAGTGACTGGAGGACTGGGCTCAAGGGTTTCAGAGACAATAAAGACGGCACAGGATAAGACAAGGTTCAGATCTGTTGTTTATAGGGTCACTGTGATTTGTACTAGACTTTAAGCTCTTTAATAAAACAATATCCATAAAGTTACAGCTAATTGTTACTTGTATGGAGCACACTACAAATTGTTGTGTATAGTCGGGTTGAGAAAAAACCCATAGCTGACCCTCCAGTAAGTATTCAGAGACAATAAATTGCATGGGAGGGGATTGTTCATCCTTCTCCTCATGGTGTTCATTCTGCTTGGTGGATTCAAACTGCATGCATTTTGTATTGCAGAGAAGTTTCTTACAACTATTATATAGACTTCTAGTTAAGCCTTCTTAATACAAATAACATTTTTTTTCAGGAGTAGTTGTTAGAGTATGTAATATTTAAGATATTTGCATAAATATAAATATGTAATCTAAATAACACATTTCTAAATATGCTTATTAGATGAAAATCCATTTGTTAAATCACAATTAAGTACATGGCACTTAACAACAATAACAACTAGAGAACTCTGTTGACCTAGTGAATAGAACGTGATGCTACCAAGCCAAAGGTGGGTTACTTTAATCTGTGGCCCTCAGGCCTGATTTTAATTGTTTTTGGTCAAACATTCTTCTAAATGGTATAATACTGGTTTATCCATTTGTTATACAGAGGTATCTCATAGTTGCTGTGATGCTAAATACTGTGACACTGATGTGTCAAATGTGATAATGTTTACCCATGGTAGACAGTGTTTGGTGGATCTCCCCTATTAAAACAAGCTTGGGTGCTCGCTTTGGCAGCACATATACTAAAATTGGAATGATACAGAGAAGATTAGCATGGCCCCTGTGCAAGGATGACACGCAAATTCGTGAAGTGTTCCATATGGGAGCTCTGGTGGCCTAGTGGCAAGAAGCTGCAACTACAATCCCAGAGGTGCACGGTTCGAATCCACCAGATGCTCTGCCGGGGAAGGAGGGGCAATCTTCTCCTGTACCAGTCAGATCTGATTTGACGGTACACGCACACAAAAATAATAAAAAAATAAAATTTAAAAAAAAAAACAAGCTTGGAAGTAGAAATGGTATCCATTTCTGAAATAGCTTGCTTCCCCAAACTTTATGAACTTGGAGAAACAAAGTTATGCAAGTGTTCAGGTCTTTTATTCATAGGATCTCTATAAGTCATCTATGACTCCATGGCACTTAACAACAACATCATAACATCAGTACTTCTTGATCATAATGCAGTTGTGACGACATCCACAAATCTTATAAACAAAACAAAACAAAATCCTACAATAGTATTTAAAATTATAATATTTGACATCACAACAACTATATTTAGCAGACACTATTGTTGTCCTTTTTTGAATGCAAGGAAACAGAGTTATATAAGATTAATAATACAAATTTTACTTTGAGCTTGACGTCCAACCAAGATATGACCTCCAAAACTGTGTACTCTTTCTATGCACAAATCACAGTATGAATGATACCCAGGTAAAATACCCAGTATTTATGTCCTTCCATTCCTAATTCTCAACTCCATATTTATGACCACAGGCTAATAACATTAGATGCAGGATGCAAAGGCCAATCAAGGTAGAGTTAAGGAAAGATAGGCTTCCACTTGTAATTGATTTAGGAAAGTTTACAAAAGTAAAACAAAATTTTTTGCAACCCAATTAGCTAATTGGTTTGCAGATTTAAGAATAAAATATTATTCTTTACTGGTCACAGGAAATATGAAGTTTTATAAAATAGATTAAAAAAAAAAGAAAACATAAGAGAACAACCAAAGAAATAAATAAAAGATGGAAAAAGAACCCCTAAATGCCATGTGGATAAACAAGTTCATTTATTCATTTATACATAATCTTTTTTGGAAACTATCTGAATAATTATAATGTATTAATACTTGCTATTTTAAGTAATTATATTTGGACATATTTTTCATGAAAATTTATGTAATTAGTAAGAATAAAATATAGGGTAATCCCCTAAAAGGTGGTGACAGTGAAGAATGGTCCCCATTACCTCCTTGAAATACCTTCGCAGCTACTTAATGAGAAAGTATAAGGTAGTTATGCAAATGATTTTCTTATCTTAGTTTATTCAGTGAAAAAATCTATTTATAACTTGCTCAGAAAAAAAATGTTTAACTCTGCTTTATTTATGAAATTGCAGAGGTAGGTAGGAAAATGTAGTTCTGCTTAAAATATAATAGACATATCCCAGACCAATTTTGAGCATAACTATATATACATATGAAATATTATTAATATAATAATAATTTTAGTTACTTTAGAATCTTAAAATTACTCTCTAAAATAATTCATATTGTATAAATTACTATGAAATGAAAATATTTTATGTCAATATCTTTTCAATATATACAAATTTATTTTCATAATAGTAAAACCCTATATACAAAATTTTCATTTATTGGTATAATCACAAGGAGCAGGAGTGGCATCCACTTCCTAAACCACATGACTCTGGAAACTCTACAAACTTAGAGAAACTACCATAGTTGTAGAACAGAGTTTAGGTCTTTTGTTCATAGGTTGTTATAAGTCGTACTTGACTTGATGGCACTTAACAACAGCATGTACAATCTATTAAATATAAGGAAATATGAATACCAGTCATGCATATGGTAATAATCTGGCTTCATTGATTTTCATTTAAAGAAGTAATAGAATGAATTTTTTAAGAGTAGAAGTCATTTTTGCATTTATTTGTTCTTGATATGGGGTGTGTGTGTGTGTGTGTGTGTGTGTGTGTGTGTGTGAAAGAGAGAGAGAGAAAGTGTGAGAGAGAGAGAGAGAGAGAATAATTTAATTTGGCTTCCACATTTTTTTACTAGAGTAGATCCTTAGTACAAATAATAAATCTCTGTAGTCTTGAAATATAGAAACACAGTAACTGTGCTTATTATGTTCCTACTTCTCCTTATTTCCTCTTTATATACCTTTCTTTCCTATAAAATTATTAAAACATGACTGTTGTTGCTATGTACCGTCAAGTTGCCTGCCACTCATAGGACCCTATGTACAATAGCTCTGAAGCCTGCCTTGTCCTGAGCCAATCTTATAATTCTGATACACCTACCTCCATTGCCCCAGTTACTATATCAATCCATCTCATCCAGGGTTTTCCTCTGCTGCACTGTACCTCCACTCTTCCAAGCATAATGTCCTACTCCTCAGACCAGTCCCTCGGGGCCACCTGAACAAAGTATTGGAAAAATGCTGCCCTGGATATGCTCACCAGGTTTTCTGCCAACAAAAAAACTATTCTGTCAAATGACTGGAAAAAAATCCATATTTATTTCCATCCCCCAAAAAAGGGTGACCCAACAGAGTGCGGAAATTTTTGAACAATATCACTTACAAAGTCATGCTGAAAATTATAAAAAAAAAAAAAAAACCAAAACCAACAAAACAACCAAAAACCCCCCACATAACTGGACAGTACTTTGACAGAGAACTACTAGAAATACAATATAAGTTGGGTTTAGAAGAGGCTGTGGCACTAGAGAAATTATCACCAATGTCAGATGGATCTTGGCAGAAAGCAAAGAGTTTTTGTTGTTATGTGCCGTGGATTCGCTTGCGACTCAAAGCGACCCTATGTACAAGAGCCCTAAACCCTGCTCTAACAACCTCACTGTCTCTGACACACTTCATTCCCACCACCCCAATCACAGAATCGATCCATCTCATTGAGGGTCTTCTTCTCCTGCTCAGTCCCTCCACTCTCCCAAACATGATGTCCCTTTCCAAGGACCAGTCCCTCCTTGACCTTAGGCAGCAAGTGCTTCAGATCTTTCTCAGTTTTAGCAAGCAGGGTTGTGTCATCTGCATACTAGAGGAATATCTATCTGTGTTTCATTGACTATTCAAAGGAATCCAACTGTGTGGATCACAATAAATTGTGGCTAACCTTGAGGAAAATTGGAATCCCAGAACATTTGATTGTGCTCATGTGAAACCTGTACTTGGACCAGAAAGCAGTCCTCAACGGAGTAAGGAAATACTGCAAGGTTTAAAATCAGGAAAGGAATGTGTCAGAGATGCATCCTATCTCCATATCTTATCAGTCTATATGCTGAAGAGATCTTTTCAAATGTGACTAGTTCTATATTTATATGACATCTATTTGAGGATAGACTTATATGTTTAGAAATCTGTAGTAAATTGGAAAGTGATTCAGGAGGTTAATAAGGAAAAAGACACAATTATAGCCTTAGGAAAATATCTTGGACAATATAAACAAATTTTAATTGAGTTTGAAGAAAATATAGTCCGAATTTCTCACTTCCTGTTTGATTTTTACCCTTTGATAAAAAAGAGAAGACTATGGGACTGAGACTTCTTAACAGAAAACAAAACTAATAGCCAACTGTTGTCATTGTTATGTGCTGTCGAGTTGCCTGAGACTCACAGTGACCCTAAGTACAACAGTCTTAAACCCTGTTCTGTCCTCTGCCAATCTCACTGTCTCTGACACACCTACCCTCATTATTCCAGTCACTGAATTAATCCACTTCATAGAGGGAATATCTCTCCTGTGTTGTTGCACACTTAAAAACAAAAGTGAAAATATTAAATTATTATTTACATAACTGATTAATGAGAAAGATATACATAATTGAGAAATACATTTATCCATTGTTAACTATTTAAATTATCTTTCTGCATACTTTTATAAATCACAGGGTTAGGCTTTTTTAAAAAACATCAACATTATTTTAAAACTGAAACATTTGTTGTGTCTAGAAAATCCGATTAAATTTAAGGACAAATATATTATTTTCAGATGATAGTTATTTCATTTCATGTATTCCTATAATGTCATATTCAAGGGCAGTTTCTATAACTAAAGGTGGAAATGGTGAGGTATCCTTTCTCCATAGTTATTCAATATGTATGTTGAGTAACTCAATAAAAAAGTTGGACAACATGAAGAAGAATATGAGGCATCTCAGTCCCTGATTTCAAATTCTACTACACTGTCATGGTGGTGAAGGCAGCATGGTAACAATTTCATCTTGCTTAGATCTACAATCAGTAGGGGAGCTCTGGTGGCCTAGTGGCAAGAAGCTGCACTGCAATCCCAGAGGCATGCAGTTCAAATCCACCAGACACTCTGCCGGAGAAGGAGGCGCAATATCCTCCTGTACCAGTCAGATCTGATTTGACGGTACACGCACACAAAATTTTTTTTTAAAAAAAAAAAGATCTACAATCATCATCCTTGGTGCCAGCAGTCAAGATATCAAAAAATGTGTTGCACTGGAAGAAAATCTGTCAATCTCTCTAAGGTTCTCAGAAGCAATGATGTCAGTTTGAAAACTTAGGTAGATTTGATTCAAACTAGTCTTTCAATAATTTGTTATGGTTCTCAAAGTTGAACAATGACTAAGCATGACAGAGAAAGAATTATTGCCTTTGAGCTATGGTTTTGGGGAAGAGTGCTGAATATCTATGGACTGCTAAAAGAACAAACTAAAATGTCTTGGAGAAAGTATAACCGAGGTGATCCTTGGAAGCAGTGATAGTGAACCTTCATCTCATATTTTAGGCATGTTTTCAGAGGAGCAAGTCTTTGGAAAACCATTATGTTGGGAAAGATAAAGGGTAAGTGAAGAAGAAGACCACAACTAGATGGATTGACATTTTTACTAACAACGGACTCTCATACATCAGAGAAGATGAGAATGGCACTGAATAGGACTGGGTTCAGATCCATTGTTCACAGAGTCACTATGAATAGAAGTTGACTTGATATAACAGTTAACAACAACAACAACGACATAATTTATCAAAGATGGACACCTGAGTATATTATAATTTTTTAAATTTATAATTTTGGTTTTTAATTTTTTTAAAAAAACTCCCCAAAATCAAAATCATTACCTTCAAGTCATAACCATCTCATAGTTGACCCTCCAATGGCTTTTCAGAAGCTATAAATCTTCTGGGAGGAGATTGTTCATTCTTCTCCCATGTAGCAGTGGGTGGTTTTGAATCACCTGTATGGAGAACACATCTGCCTGTCTATTAGACCACCAGAGGCTGAAAGTTGCAGCTGAGAAATTGGTCATATCTCTTATTTGGAGCCACTGGTGGATTCAAACCACCTTTGGTCTAACAGAGTAACTCTGTGTGGACTGGGCCACCACAGCTGCATTTGCTTTTCATAAAAATAAATAAATGTTGATATTTATTTTAATTTGAGTATAATTTCCTTTTTGCTGTAACTTGAATATAGTTTTCAGTTTACTTAGGCCAAAAACTGATAAACTGTGGTCCCTAGACCAAATAAAATGAATTTTAGTATTTTTAAATTGTTGTAGTTGTGTACCATTGAGTCAGAAATGACCCACAGCTGTCCCTTCAGAGGGTTTTCAGAGACAGTAAATCATACAGGAGGATTAACTCATCTTTCTGCAAAGTAGCCGGTGGAATTTGCAGCACAGCTTCTTGACACTAGTAGGGCATCATAGAAGAGTTTTTACAAAACCATGCTTTTTTAAACTTTTCTGGTTTTGTACTGCAAAACTAAAATGGCAGAATTGTTCCAATGACCACTTGGTTCATAAAGCCTAAAATATTTTATCATAATGTGCTTTACACACACACACACACACACACACACACACACACACATCACACATTCTTTAAGGCTTCTTTTAGATCTTCATATTTTTTACTTTTGTGTATTTAAAACAAACTGAATTCTAAAGGAAATATAAACAAATGTGGGAGGAACATTAATTTCTATAAGAATGACTGGATTTATATTTGGCAGGTGTTTTGCCATTTCTCATTTTTCTAATATTAAAGAAATCTAACATATTGACCCTACTAATCTCAATATCTCAGATGTGTGTGTATTTCCATTATTGTTGCCTGCCATCATGTTGGAAATGACACATAGCTGACTCTCCAAAGGGTTTTAAAGACAGTAAAACACATGAGAGGATATTGCCTACCCTTCTTCCTGTGAAAAATTGATGGGTCCAAACCACATGACTTTAGGATTGCAATGCAACTTCTCACTACTAGGCCATCAGACCTCCCTAGTGGGAGCTCTTCTGTATGTGTACATAAGTCAGTTCCTATTTTCCAGCACATAATAACAAAACCTATATGTAGAAATGTACATAAACTGCTAAAGTGCAACATGCTTTTAATGTGAATTTAAAAGGCAGTTCATTATTTCAGTGTTTGAATCATCAAATACCTCAGGCAGCTTCTTCAAAAGACAGGTATTGATTGGTAAGACTTCCTCTCACTCTCTCTTCTAAACATAACTGTGACTTTCTGAGGGAATATCATAAAAAAAAGTCATCATTTTAGTTTTGCAAACTCTTAGGGCAAGTTTGCTCAATTTGAATCTACAAAATGTATTTGTCTCAAGGAGTAAATATGAGTCAGGATGAATTTTACTTTTGTGTTTGTGTTTATGTGTTAAAACAAGTACCGATTTTAAAGATTACATATACATGCTCTGGTAGTATAGAAGTAAGCTATTGTACAATCTTGAAAGCACCAACTTCAAATCCACCAGCTGCTGCATGGGAGAAGGATGGGCAATCATCTCCTGTGCTGTTATACTGCCTCTGAAAACCTGCTAGAAGGTCAGCTGCGGGTTGGTTCCAATTTAATGGCACAGAACAACTATATATATATATATATATATATATATA
>NW_006399763.1:9480156-9487840 GCF_000299155.1 Elephantulus edwardii
GCATTTATAGTGTTTAGTTATGTTGTTGTTTTTCTTTTGTGCTGTTGAGATGAAACCAACTCACAGCTGAAAATCTAGCAAGTTTTCAGAAGTAGTAGACACCATGGAAAACGATAGCCCATTCTTTGCCAGAGGAGCAACTAATGGATTTGAACTTCATGCCTTTTAAATTGCAGTACAGTCTCTAACCACTAGGTCACAAAAGCTCTATACTAAGATATACTAGTATTTAAATTTAAAAGTAAAATTTAAAAGTAAAACAAGGCAAAAATTTGTTGTTGTTTTTGTTATTGTTGTTGTTGTTGTTATGTGCTGTCAAATCTCCTGAGACTCATAGTGACCCTAAGTACCACAGTTCTGAAGCCTCCCCTATCCTGAGCCAGTTTCATTGACTCCCACACACCTACCCCAGTTTTTGTGTCAATCCTTCTCCTCTGGGGTCTTCCACTCCTCCACTGTCCCTCCACCCTTGCAATCATGATGTCCTTCTCTAAGGACCCATCCTTCCTGGCCACATGCTCAAAATATGTGAAGCAGAACTTCAAAATCCTAGCCTCCAAGGAGAAACTTGGTTTCATCCTCTCTAAAATAGACCTGTTTGTTCTGTTGGTGGGTCATGGCATGTTCAATATTCTTCCTGAGCACCACAACTCAAAGGCATCAATTATTCTTCTGTCATCCTGTCACTATCCAGCTCTCTGATGCATAGCAAGCAACTGAGGAGACCACGGCCTAAATCAGGTGCACTTTAGTCTTTAGACTGGCATCTCAGTACCCTGGAGAGGTCCTTGACCACAGATTTTCTCAGTTCAATTTGTTTTTTGATTTCTTATCTGCTGGTGTCAAGAGTGTTCATTTGTAGAGCAGAATAAGCAGAAAATTTTTAACCTCAATTTTTTTCCCCCATCTATCATGGTGTTGCCAATTGGCCCAGTGGTGAGAATCTGTCTTCTTGATACTGAACTTCCTAAATATCCACTTGTTGTGGTTGTTACATCTGATCGGACAACTATGACTCACAGTGTATCCAATGAACAATAGATTTGTGTCCTGTACCATTCTCACAATCTGTGTCATTTCCAGGTCCATTGTTTCAGTCACTGTGTCGACTCATTGAGTTTTTTCTTCTTTATTACTAATCCTCTACTTTTCCAAGCATGACGTCTTTTTTCTAAGAACTTGTACGTCCACTTCCATAATAACTTGACTGTGGAAACCCTATGAACCTGGAGAGAGGATGAAAGGCACCAAAATGTCGAGGACTCTCCTTCATAGGGTCGCTATGAGTCGCCTGCAACTTGACGGCACTTAACAACAACAACAGTACCTCCTAACAATATACTCAGAATATGTGAGATGATGTTTCATAATCTTTGCCTTTAAGGAGCATCCTTGTTGCACTTCTTCTGAAACGGATTTGTTTGTTCTGTTTGCAGTCCATACTGCATTCAACACATTTCTCTAACATTACAATCCAGTACTGAAACCTAAGGCTTGAATAAATTCAGCTCTTTCAGTTTAGAAAATGCTGAATATGGCCTCCCTGCAGTTTAGTACATTAACAGCAGTTCTTTGCAACAGATTTTCTTAATGTATTTTATGATTTATTGATAATTACTTCCATGAGCATTAATTGTAGTTTATAGATTCAGTTGTTAATTGCAGATGCAAGTAAAATGAGGTATTTGACAACTTTTCTCCATTTATCATGATGCTTCTTATTGATGCAGTTTTAAGTGTTTTTTTTTAATACTCAGGTGCAATTCATAATGAATTGCCTTAGGTCATCGATAAGTACTTCAAGTTCTCTTTGCTTTCAGCAGTCAACGTTATGTCATCTGTATATGGCAGGTTTTTAAGCATCTTCCTCTGATACTGATGTCATGTTCTCCTTCACACTCTGGTGTTGTACCCCACAGGGAACTGTTCTGCTAATCCAAATGCAATGTCTCTCACGTGATTCAAATCCACAGGAGATTCTGAAGGGGAAAGATGGGCAATCTTCTCCTACATGATTTGCAGCCTTCCAAAAACACAGGAGATCAGCTCTGCCTTATTTCTGACTTGAGAGCAATGAGTTTGAGGTTGATTTATCTTAAACTATTTGCTCAGCATATTGATTGAATAGGCATGGTGAAAGCATATATCTCTGAGTTACACCTTTCCTGATTTTAAACTGTTAATTCATGGGGCCTTATTTTTTGGCAAGTCCTTTAGAGCAGTCTGAACTTTCTTCTTCATCCCCATTTCCTCTTGATCATACTTTGTCTCTTGAAATTCTTCTGTGTCAGTCTTTTTTTTTAACTCTTTCCATCTTTTTTAATATTTTCTGCATCATTTAATGTTCTTCCCATAGAATCTGTAAGTACTACACCTTGATGATTGAATTTGTTCTTCAGTTCCTTAAGTTTAAGAAATGATGAGTTAGGCCTTTTGATTTTCTAACTTTAGCTTTTTTAATATTTCATTATAACACTTTGCTTTGTCTTCCCACACTGCCCTTAGAAATCTTCTGTTCACCTTCTTAACTTCTTGATTTCTTCCCTTTGCTTTGGCTTCTCAGCACCCTAGAGAAATATTCAGAGTCTTTTCTGACATTCATTTTATCCTTTCTCCCCCTTCTTTTGCCTTTGTCTTTGAATGACCTTTGGCATTCTTCATGTATAACATTCTTGATATCCTCCCATAGAACATCTGGCCTTTGTTGTTTAGTGTTCAGGGCTTCAAATCTGTTCCTGATACGCTTTTTCAAATCAAGTGGTATAGACTCATTGTCCAATTTTATTTCTTGTGGATATGATTTAGTTTTCTCTAGTTTCAGTTTGAACTAGTCAACTGAGTAGAAGAGATCCATATTTATTCTCATTTTTTTAAAAAAAGTGATCCAATAGAGTATGAGAATTATTGCACGATATCACTAATATCACACACAAGCAAAATCCTATTAAAAATTATCCAAAAATGACAGGAACAGTACAAAAGAAATACAAGCCAGGTTTAAAAGAGGACATGGCACTAAGAATAAAATTTCTGATGTTATATGGATATTGGCCTAAAGCAAAGAGTATCAGAGTAATGTCTATCTGTGTTTTATTGATTATATAAAGATATTTGACTGTGTGGATCATAACAAATTATATATAACCTTGAGAAAAATGGGAATCCAAACATCTTATTATGTTAATGTGAAAGGTGTCAGAAAAGAGCAAGGAATCATGAAAAGAGGCATCAAAGATGTGTTCTGTCTCCATAAGTTTTCTATCTGTATGTAGAAGAGATCATTTGAAAGTCCAGAATCTAAGAATATAAATGAGGCATCAGGATTGGATGAAGATTCATCAACAACTTTCATTATGCAAATGACACAACCTTACTTGCTAAAACTGAGGAGGGCCTGAAGCATCTACTGCAGAGAATCAAGGACTGTAGTTTGCAATATAGAATGAAGCTCAACATAGAAAAAAAAAAAATAAATCAGATCTCACCACTAGGCCAATTGGCAACATCATGGCAGATGGAGAAGAAATTAAGATTGTCAACAATTTCAGCTTGCTTGGTTCTAAAAGTAATACTCTTGGCACCAGCAATCAAGGTATCAAAAGACAAATTGCATTAGGTAACTCCACTGTGAGGGGTATCTCCAGAGTGCTGAAGAGTAAGGATGTCAGTCTAGAGACTAGGGTTCACCTAATCAAGGCTATGGTCTTTTAAATTACTTACTATGCATCAGAAAGCTAGACAGTGATAAAGCATGACAGTAGAATTCATGACTTTGAGCTGTATTTCTGGAAAAGAGTATTGAACATACCATGGATTGCGAAGAATACTAACAGGTCTACCCAGGAGACGGTGAAATTAGGCTGTCCTTGGAGGCAAGTATTTTGAGACTCCATCTCACATCATTTGGACAAGTAGCCAGGAGGGACTAGTGTTTGAAATAGGATATCGTACTTGAAAGGGTCAAGGTACATCACAGGAGAGGAACATTCTTCTAGGTAATATAGCCCTGGTGTGTCCACTTGCTGTACAGAGGTAACTTGGGATTGCTGTGAAGCTGAACACTTTGACACTGATGTGTCAAATGCATTAATGGTTACCCATGGTGGACAGTGTTTGGTGGTGTTCCCTGATTAACAGTGTTTGGTGGAGCTCCCTGATTAAAACAAGCTTGGAAGCAGGAGTGGCATCCACTTCTGTAATAGCTTGCCTCCGGAAACCCTATGAACCTTGAGAAAGGATGAAAGTCACACAATTGTTGAGGACTTTTGTTCATAGGGTCACTATGAGTTGCCTACAACTTACAGCATTTAACAACAACATTAACTGATAGACACTATTCAGTTCCATCCTGTTTCATTTTTATACTCTTGGCAAAATATTAAATTAATAGCATTAATCATTCATGGTCATAAATTGCAATCTGATGAATTTAGTAAAAAATGTAATAACTATGGATTTAAATATTCTCAGATAAAATATTGTCTAGTAAAGTCTATAAGAAACAGAACTAAATTTGAACTAAAAAGATAAAAATTTATATACTGCATATAGATTTTGTGAGCTATGCTGTCATTCCACCTCACAGACTCTTAGTTTTTCATTTATTAAAAATAAAATAAAACTATGTTGTCTACCTGCTTCATTTAGGGCGTTAATTTTAAAGTTATTATCTGGAATAAACTTGTGAAATTTATTGAAATGTTTAATTAGCTTTAAGTAGATAAGCCTGATATGCTAAAATCTAAGAAACTCACATACATTTTTACATAGTTTTAGTTTATTCTATTATTTTATACTGAAGAAGATATCATCCACAACAAATAGATTAAAAAGGTCAAGTACATAGATGTGTTTGCTAGTGAATGTATTTGGGAGCACAGGGATTTTGAGCAAAAGTCATAGAGCATGCTGCATTATGGATGATACAATGTTGTTGCTGTTGTTATGTGACATCAAATTGCCTGCAGCTCATAGTGATCTTATGTACTGCAGTTCTGAACCCTATCCTGTCTTGAGCCAGTTTCGTAATTCTCATACAACACCATCCATAGCTCCAGTTACTATATCAATTCATCTGATCGGGGTCTTCCTCTCCTGGGCTGTCCCTCCACTCTTCTGAGCATGATGTCTTTCTCTAAGGATAAGTTCTTCCTGACCACATTCCCAAAGTGTGTGACTTGAGCTTCAAAATCCTAGCCTCCATGGAGAAACTTGGCTTCATGCTCTCTGAAACAGACCTATTTATTTTCTTGGAAGTCCATGGTATGTTCAAGACTCTTCTCCAGCATCACAATTTGAAGACATCAATTCTTCTTCTGTCATCCTTAGTCACTGTTCAGCTCTCTGATGCACAGCAAGTAACTGTAAAACTATGGCTTGGATTAGGTGTACCTCAATCTCTAGATTTACATCATTATTTTTCAATACTCTGGAAAGGTCACTAAGAGCAGACTTTCCAAATGAAATTTATATTTTGCTTTTCTGACTGCTGATGTTAAGAGTGTTGATTGTGGAGCCAAGCAAGCTGTAATAGCTAAGAACCTCAATCTCTTCTTCCTCTATCTATCATGTTGTTGCCAGTTGACCCATTAGTGAGAATATTTGTCTTCTTGATGTTGAGCTTCAATCCTTTTTGAAAACTGCATCCAGTCTTTGACCTTCTGCAACAAGCACGTCAGGTCTTCTTCAGTTTTGGCAAGCAAGGTTATATCATCTGCATATCACAGGTTGTTGATGAGTCTTCCTCCAATCTTGATGCCACACTCCTCCTCATAAAGCCCTGTATATGGGGACAAGATGCATCCCCGGAGCACTCCTTTTTGAACCATGTAGTGTTTTCCTCTGTTCTGATGACTTCTTCCTGGTCCAAGTATAGGTTTTATATAAGCACAAACAAGTGTTCTGGGATATCTATTTTCCTTAAGGTTAGCCACAATTTGTTGTGATCCACAGAGTCAAATGCCCTTGCATAGTCAATGAAACACAGATAGATATTCCTATACTACTCTTTGCATTCTGCCAAGATTCATCTGACATTGGCGATAATGTCCCTAGCACCATATTATTTTATAAACTAAGCTTGTATTTCTAGTAGTTCTCTGTGAATGAACTGTTCCAGTAATTTCTGAATAATCCTCAGCAAGATTTTTCTAGTGTGTGATATTAGTTATATTTTTCAATAATTTCCACAATCTATCAGGTCACCTTTTTTTGGAATGGAAATAAATATGGATCTCTTCCAGTCAGTTGCTCAAGTAGTTCTCCGGATTTCTTGGTACATCCTGGTGAACATATGCAGGGCAGCATCTATTTGTTGAAAGACATCAATTGGTATTTCAGCAATTCTTAGGGCTTTATTTTTTTGCCATGTACTTTAGAGCAGTTTAAACTTCCTCCTTCATCACTGTTGCCTCTTAATCAGAGGTTGTTTCTTGAAATTCTTCTGTTCCAGCAACTTTCTTTTGGTGCAGTGACTCTGTATACTCATTCCATCTTCTTTTAGTGCTCCCTGAATCCTTCAATACTCTGCCAATAGCACCATAGCATCGTTTACCATTGCAACTTGTGGCTCAAATTTGTTCTTTAGCTCTTTCTGATAAAGAAATGCCAACCAAATTTGGCCCATTAGATTTTCTGGCTCCAGCACCTTGCACATTTTATTATAATACCTTCCCTGTCTTTCCAAAAAGCCATTTGAAATCTTCAGTTCAACTTCCTAACTTCCTTATTTCTTCCTTTTGCTTTGGCTTCTTGACACTATAGTGCAATATTCAGAGTCTCTTCTGACATCCATTTTGATCTTTTCTTCTTCTTTCATCTTTGTAATGATCTTTTTCATTCTTTATGAACAACATTCTTTTTTTTTTTATTTTTTTAACAATATTCTTGTATCTTCCCACAGTTCATCTGGTCTTTGTTCATTGATAATCAAGGCCTCAAATCTGTTCCTGAGTTGGTTTTTAAATTCAGTGGGGTAGACTCAAAATCAAATTTTTATTCCTGTGCATATGATTTAACCTTCTTTAGTTCTACTTTGAACTTGCATATGAGTCATTGATAGTGTGTTCCACAATCAGCACCTGGCCTAGTTTTCACTGCTGATATTGAACTTCTTCCACAATTTCTTCCATAGATGTCATTGATTTGATTCCTGTGCATACTATTAAGTGAAATGCATGTGTATAGACTGTGTTTATGTTTCTTATAAAAGGTATTTGTTTCACTACACAAACTCTTGCCTGTCTCACAGTTAGGAAGATGCAAGTCTGAATCCCACGTACCAGCTTCAGGGAAAGATTTTTGTCTGAGGCAGTACTGAGGAAAGGTCCTCGCCACTTGGCTACTGCTAAATTTTGTGATTTAGAGCCTTTATTTACACTGCTGGCACAATGCAATACTTTTCAAGGTTCAGATACATCTTTTCTGGGTATGATATGGTGGTGGTGGTTATTTGGCCAAGAATTGGAGTTACATGATTAAGAAGATTATAGGGTTGTCACAGATCCTGTTTTGTGTGAATCTATGAGGTTCCTGACATTGAGTTAGGAGGACCAAAGATGAAAATCCAGACCCCGACTTTGTGTGGAGCCTCGGCATTTCTGATGCAGGCATAGGGCATCGCTAATTTATTTCTCTTAATTTATTCCACTTAATACTAACCTTTTATGTTTTACTACTGATAATA
>NW_006399763.1:9487945-9488530 GCF_000299155.1 Elephantulus edwardii
ATATAATTGTCTAAAATAGAAAATTTAATAAATTAACATTAATGTCTAATAAGACCAAATGTTGTTTATCAAACATTATTCTTTAATAATTCCACTTAGTGAAAAGAAAACTTGTAAAAAGGAACAAAAGAGCTTGATTAATTCTCAACATGAATATAGAGGCAATGTCTGTTTTTTGGAATTAGATATCTTTTAACATATATTAACATACTAAAAAACCAAAATGAGCATATAGAGATGAAATATTAATATATTCATGTATTTGGAAATCAATGAAGGCTTTTGATTGCTACCGAATTTGTTTAAAGTTGTTTAGAATACTACCAAGGTAAGATTAAACTTTTTTCCATTATTTTAATAAGCAGAAATTTAAACCACCCCTCTTCCAAACATAAAAGTAAAAAGAAGAAGAAGAAAGAAACAAAACCACACTCATTGTTGTCAAATAAATTCTGGCTGTCACAACTCTCTAATATGTTCTGAAACTGTACATTTTACAGGAGGAGACTAACTGCTTCATTTTAAGAAGTGACCAGTTTATTCAAACTATCAATGTTTCCCTGCTTTGGCTGAAAGCAGGGAATA
>NW_006399763.1:9490600-9496131 GCF_000299155.1 Elephantulus edwardii
ATTGAACACCAATCATCACAGACCAGTTGAGTTGTGGTTGACATCAAGGCTATTATTCATAAGTCATGGCAAAGACAGAAGAGAAAAAACACCCACCAAAATAGATGTCAGAACATACTTCAAAAATTGCACTAGAGCAAAAAGAAGCCAAAGCAAAGAGAAAAGATGCTGAAGTAAAAGAACTGAACAGAAGATTTCAAAGGGCCGCTTGAGAAGACAAAATAAAGCATCATAATAGAGTGTACAGAGATCTAGAATTGGAGAATAAAAAGGGAAGAATGTGCTCTGCATTTCTTGAGCTGAGAGAACTTAAAAACAAATTTAAGCCTCTAGTCCCAGTATTGAATGATGCTATGGGCAATATGTTGAATTATCAAAAGAAGATGGAAGAAATACACAGAGTCATTGTACCAAAAAGGATTGACTGACATTCAACAATTTCAGGAATTCTCATATGAACAAGAGCCAATGATAATGAAGGATGAAGCTAAAGCTACACTAGAGACATTGGTAAAACATACCGCCACAGGAATAGATGGAATATCATTTGATATATTTCAACTAGCAGATTCAGTCCTGGATGTGCTTACCAGTCTATGCGAGAAAATTTGGAGGACAAATATCTGGGTGACTGACTGGGAGAGATTTATTTCCATTCCCAATAAAGGTGATGCAACAGTTTGTGGAAATTTTCACACACTCTCAACATTACCACTTGCAAGCAAAATATTGCTGAAGCACATTTAAAAATGGAAATTTCCATAAGTCTAAGCAGGATTTAGAAAAGGCCAAGGCACCAGGGATACATTGCTGATGTCAAATGGACCCTGGATTAAAGTAAAGAACACCAGAAGAAAGTTTCTTTGACTATATCTGTGAATTCCACATCCACAATTTCAGGCAATCATGTGTCAAAAAAAGTTTGTGTGTGTGTGTGTATATATATATATATATAGTTGTTGTTGTTAAGTATCATTGAGTCAGAAGTGACACATAGCTGACCCTCCAGTCGGTCTTCAGAGACAGTAAATATCATAGAAGGAGATTGCCCATCTTTCTCTCATTTAGCAATTGATTAATTCAAACTGAGTACTTTGGGGTTTGCAGTGTAACTCCTAACCACTAGGCCATCAGAGATCCCTATATTATATATGTTGTTTGTTGTTTTTTGCCTTCAGCTTGACTACAACTTAATGAGCAATAGCTCTGAATCCTGCCCTATCTTGAGCCAATCTTATGGTTGAAGAAAATCAAAGAATAAAGCTTTAATATGGATTGCATTTCAACATTAACAAATTAAAAATAAAAATCTTACCACTAGAACAATAGGTAACATCATGATAGATGCAGAAAAGACTGAAGTTGCTAATGATTTCATCTTAATTGGATTATCCCTGTTCAATGCAATCCCAATACAGATACCAAATTCATTTTTTGAGGAGACTGAAAGGGAACTTGTTAAGTTTATTTGGAGAGGAAAGAGACTGTCAATAAACAAAGCACTTTTGGAAAACAAAAATGAAGTGGGAGGCATAGCACTCCCTGACATCAAAACCTACAGCACAGCAAAAGTAACCAAAAAAACATAGTATTGGTACAATAATGGGCACATAGACAGAGTTGAGAACCTCTGGACCCATCTATCTATGGTCAACTGATACTTGACAAAGAAATAAAGCCTATCAAATGGGGAAATGACAACCTCTTCAACAAATGGTGCTCGCAAAACTGGACTGCTACCTGTAGAAAGCTGAAACAGGATCTAGATCTTACAACATACACTCAAAGTAGATCATAGACCTGGAAATAAAGCCCCAAACCATAAAATTCATAAAAGACAGATTGGGCTCAAACGTAGAAGGCCTACTCTATGGTATAAAGAAACTGCCAAATACAGCCAGAAAATCACAATCTGAAGAGATAAAATTGATGAATGGGACCTTCTAAAGAATAAACCACTGTACTCATCAAAAACTTTAGCCAACAGAGTAAAAAGAAATCTACTGACTGGGAACAAACATTTGGCAATACCATCTCACACAAGTATCTCATAACAGAAGTTTAGAGAATACTCCTGGTTCTCCAAAAGAAAAAGATTGGCAATCCAATTACAAAATGGGCAAGAGACATGGAAAGACTTTTCACAGAAGAGGAAATTTGTATGGTCAATACATAAAGAAATGCTCCAAATAACTGGGAATAACAAAGATACAAATAAAAGCCACAATGAAATATTATATTAACCCAGTAGCAGTGGCAAAGTTTAGTAAGGCAAAGTAATAAATATTGGAGATGATGTGGTGAGATTGGAACCATTACATATTATTATACATTGTTGGTGGAATTGTAAAATTGAGGGTCAAGTCTTTGGAGATGGACATCATGTTTGAGAGGGTGGAGCGACAGGGCAAGAGAAGAAGATCCTTGATAAGATGGATTGATTCAGTGACTGTGGTAATGGGGCTAGGTGTATCAGAGACAATAAGATTGGCACAGGATAGAGCAAGTTTTAGACTGTTGTACGTAGGATCGCTGTGAGTCACAGGTGACTTGATGGCACATAACAACAAGAACAACAACCACCACTCTGGAAGGCAGTTTAGTGTTCCCTCAAAAAGCTGACCATCAAAATTCCATGTGACCCAGCTATTCTATTGCTTGGAATATATCCTGAGTAAAAGAGAACTGAGACTTGTACACCAATGCTCATAGCAGCATTATTCACCATAGGAAGAACATTGAAACAGCTCAAATGTCCAACCCATAATGCAATGGATTGAGAAGTTGTGGAATATTCACACAAAGGAATACTATGCAATACACAGGAGTGATGATGTTGTAAATTACCATCTAACATAGAAGGGACTGAGGAGCTTTATACTAAGTGAACTAACTCAGTCTCATGAAGACAAATATTGTATAGGACCATTATTGTAGAATAAGCATGAGCTCCAAGGAGGGGAGAGGGAGTAACACAATTTGATGGGTGGAGGGAAGGGTGGGTAAAGGAAAGGGAAAAGATCCAGTGTGGAAAACAATGTATACAGACTTTGTAAGAAAATCGGTAAAATGAAATCAAATTTTAAAAAAGATTATTCAACAGAGTGTGGAAATTATAGAACAATATAATTAATATTACATGCAATCAAGATCCTGCTGAGAGTTATTCAAAAGTGACTGGTACAATACATCAACATAGAATTGCCATATGTGCTGTCTGATCTTAGAAGAGGACTAGACTTGGCACAAGGGACATTATAGCCAATGTTAGATGAATCTTAGGTGAAAGCAGAAAATACCAGAGGAATGTCTGTTTCATTGACTATGCAAAGGCATTTGCATCCAGGGCAGCATCTGTTTGTTAAAATATGTTAGTTGTTATGGTGTCAATTCCTGAGGCCAATTCCTTCAGAACAGCTTGCACGTCCTCCTTCATCATCATAGGCTCTTGATCATATATTGTTTCCTGAAATTCTTCTGTGTCAATTCTTTGATATAGTGACTCTGTTTATTACTTCCATCTTTTTGTGTGTGTTTTGTCCAGAGCATCTTTAAATATTTGAATCTGTGTGCTTCCAAAGATCTCTCTGATGTTAGATGGCTATGATGTCATTTTAAAAGTGTATCTCACTTAAGCCATAGTCTTTCCAATTTTTTTATTGTGCATCTGAAAGTTGGACAACAACTAAGGATGATAGGAGAAAAATCTATGCCTATGAGTTGTGGTACTGGATAAAAAGACTAAGTATCCTAAGTACTGCAAAAATAAGAAATATGTCTTGGGGAAAGTGTGGCCAAGGTGTTCCTTAAAGTCCAGGAAGGTGAAGCTACATCTCACATAATGTGGCATGTCGTTAGTAGGGGGTATTCATGGAAAAGGACATAGCGATTGAAAAAGTATAGGGTCAGTGAAAGAGAGAATGATCTTCTTCAAAATAGATTGGCATGGTGATTATAAAGATGGGATCAAGCATATCAGAGATGATGAGGATCCTGCATGATAGGACAAAATTCTGATTCATTGTCACAGGGTCACTATGTGTTATACTCTACGCAACAGCACTGAACAGCAACATGCAATATAAAAACTGTGTTTGGGTTCAGCCGCTAATACTATAAGTATCTAAAAGACCGTTATTTTGGAAGTGAATTACCAGTCCTTTTTCCTAGTCTTTATTTATTTGGATTCTCATCTTTAGAACAATATATGACAGAGACGCAAAAGAGAAGATGAAAGCCCTTCTTCATTACAGAGCTGACAGATTCAATGTTGGCCTCACACACAAAGGACAGGTCCACTTGAAAGAATCTTAACAAAAATTCAGATGCTCTAAACTATATAATCTCTAAACTCTACCTTGTGTATGTATTTAGAGTATTGTACCCAAATAAAAGTCTATTTATTTTCTTCTCAAACACACATGCTATATTTTCCCAAATTGATCATATATTAAGACACAAAGCAAGCGTCCACAAAACACTGAAATGATATGAAGTATCTCCTCAGACCACAATGCCACATGAATTAATGATAAGAGAGTAAAGCTTATAAAACCACCATGTCAAAACTAAATAACATGATTGGACTATAGAAGAAATAAAAATAAAATAAAAAGTTTCTGGAAACAAATAATAATGAAAATACAACATATCAAAACTTCTGAGATACAGCTAGGGCAGGTAAGAATCAAAATTAGTGACCTAACTGAACACCTCCATCAAATAGAAAAAGAACAACAATCTAATGCCACAGTCTCCAGAAAAAAAGGAATTATAAGAAGAAAAGGTAAAATCAATGAGATATCAAACAGAAAAGTAATTGAAACCATCAACAAGGTCAGTGGCTAGTTCTTCAAAAGAGTCAATAAAATTGACAAACCACTTGCAAACTTAACAAAAGAAAACAAAAAAAGAAAAGACACAAAATCTTGAACAAGAAATTATAAAAGTGCCATCATAACAAAATCAGATATGATACATCAGAATATTGTAAAAAACTATACTCTGATAAATATGGAAACCTAGAGAAAATGGAAAAAATCCTTGAAATTCATATCCTACCCAGATTGACATGGACATATGTAGAACACTCAAGTAGACAAAAAGAAAAAAAAGAAAGAAAAGAAAGGAAAAGGACAACCAGGAAGAGGGAAGGGGGAAGAGAGAAGGAAGGGGAAGGAGAAAGAGAAAAAGGACAGGGGGGATGGGGAGAGACAGAGAGAGAGAAAGAAACTGAGGTCATAAAAAGTCTACTCCCTCTTCCCAAAAAAGACATGAACTTGACAGCCTCACAGTTGAATCCTAGCAAACATTCAGAGAAGAATTAACATCTCTGTTACTTAAATTATTAAAAAAAAAAGAAAAAGAAGGAATATGCCGAGAGCTTAATACCAAAGCCATGAAAAGATATTATCAAAAAAGAAAACTACAAACCAGTATCTCTCATGACTGTTGCTTTTGTTGTTAAGTACCATTGAGTCACAGGCAACTCATAGCGACCCTATGAAGGAGAGTTCTCAAAGCTTGGGTGT
>NW_006399763.1:9496421-9497142 GCF_000299155.1 Elephantulus edwardii
GATTACCCCAATCACTGAACCAATCCACCTCATAGAGGGCTTTCCTGTCCTGCATGGTCCCTCCATCCTACCAAGCATGATGTCCCTCTCCAAGGACCAGTCCCTCCCTAAAACATGTCCAAAGTATGTTAGATGAAGCCCCAGAATCCTTGCCTCGAAGGAGCCACCCAGTTTAACCCTTTCCAGGATGAATCTTTGTTTTCCTAGCAGTCCATGGTACCCTCAATACTTTTCTCCACAGCTCAAAGGCATCAATTCGCCGTCTGTCCTCCTTAGACATTGTCCAACTCTCTGATGCATAACAAGTGATAGCAAAGATCATGGCCTGTATCAGACCTTAGTCTCCAGAGAGACACCATTGCTCTTCAGTACTTTGGAGAGGTCCCTAACAGGAGATTTTCCCATTGCAATACATCTTTTCATTTCCTGGCTGCTGATGCCAAGAGTGTTGACTGTGGAGTTAAGCAAACTAAAGCTGTGAAAGATCTCAGTCTCTTCACCGTCCATCCTGATGGTGCCAATTGGTCCAGTGGTGAGAATCTGTCTTCTTGACATTGAGCCTCAATCCATACTAAAGGCTGCAGTCCTTGACCCTCTGTAGCAAGTGCTTCAGGTCTTCCTCAGTTTCAGCAAGCAGGGTTGCATCATCTGCATAACGAAGATTGTTAACAGATTTTGCAGCAATCCGGATGCCACAATTCTCCTCATAGAGCCCAGCCTC
>NW_006399763.1:9522008-9528435 GCF_000299155.1 Elephantulus edwardii
ACCTTGCTTGAACATGACTGGGTAGTAGAAGAAATAACATACTTGTGACATTTAAAAATTTTCTTATCCATTATCCATTATTTTTGTCATGGATAAGATGGATATGATTTTTGTTCCCTACAGCATATAGGGAACTCTGGTATCCTAGTAAGTAATGAGTTCCTTTGTTAATTTAAAGACATGAAGTTCAAATCCATAGCTGCTCTGTGGGAAAAAGATGAGCATCTCTTCTTATAAGATTTATAGCCTCTGAAAACCCAATGGAGGATCAGCTATGAGTCAGTTCAGACCTGACAGCATATAACAGAATTTAATTTATAACAATACAAAAATTACACACCTTGTAAGGACATTAAATTGCATGTAGAAAACAATGAATGTTGATTGAAATTAACATCTTGGCAGATTGAATTAAATCTACACAATACTATATGGACAACCCTCAATACATATATCTGACCACTTTAAGATTGCAATTAATTTTTATTAAATTTTATTGAACTATATTTTGCAATGGATTACATACAGTTGGATTTCTATACTTTTAAATCATTGATTCCTAGAGATTATTTAACAAAATATATTCTGTGTAAGCTATATGTTGTTTTTGAGTACTCTTCAGTAAGAACAACTGATAGCTGCTTGATCAGAAAGAGATTGTCCATCTTCCTCCACAGAGCAGCTGATGGATTTAGACCACATGCCTTTATGTTGGTAGCTCACTTCCTTACCACTAAGTCAACAGAGCTCCAAGGAAAGGGCCTGTTTTTATCTAAGATCTATAAATCCTAAAAAATATCTTTTCTACACTAGCAACTAATAAAAACAATAACTGTAAGAAAATATAATCAAAATCACAACAGAACCGAGGTGAAGAATGAAATGTAAATCTCAAAGGATGAAAAGTCTTTTTAAAAAAGAAAGGCCATGTGAACTGTTTTACATTTCACAGAGTACCGGAGTAAGTTACTGGCATAAAGATAAAATAAGAGAAAACAACTAAAATTTTAATGCATTCTTGAAGATCGAATATAGGCTTGGAGTGCAGAACAGAATACCTCAAAGTTCTAAGTACAAAATGACACAGGAGTCACTCTCTAGTTATTTTCCATTACTCTTTAATAAGGGCCCATGATAAAGATTGAAGACAGGACCAGAATTCTGAGAAATATTCTATTGGTGATGCACAGCCAGACTTTTTTTTAACTTTCTTCTTGAACTTTCTCTTATACAGAATTAAGCTGTAATTAAGCCACTGGAGGAGAAGTGGGATTTGGCTATTTCTTGCCCAGGCAATGATAAATGGTAAAAGATGAACAAAAAGTTTCAACATGAATAAAGAACAGACTTCCTCATTACCAACCAAAAGACTTCTCTCAAAAAACAAGCTGCAGTAGTCTACTGCTGGAGAAAGGGAAAAAAAATCTATATTGCTACAAATCCCTGAAAAAAATAACACACTGCTCTTGATTAAAGAGTGGAAACAAAATAATTTGCCCCCATAAGACAGATTTTCTTCTGCTGATAAAAGGGAGAAAAAGTCAAACCAAGAGTTTCACAGATACAAGAGAAAGCTGGACTGACATAAGAGAAGGACAAGAATTCTGACAGTGATTCATCCTTATAACAGAAGTATAGAGGGCTAGGACAAGATGAAGGCTAGAGCTTAAAATATGCAGATACTTCTCTCTCATAACAAAAGCCAAACACCTAGTAACAATCAAGGGTAGTATATCACTGCATGAGGGAGAAATCATCTGTGTTACAGATGTTAAATGTAGACTTAAAGAATAAAAAAAAAATAAGCTACATAATAAGTTAAAAGTAAGAACAGCAAAAAGTTGGATAAATTTTAAGCCTGTAGAACTATAAAACTATAAGTACAATAAAAGCCAAAACCTAGGTTTAGAACATTCAAGCTTGACTCAATTCTTCATAATAAGTAGCCTGATAAAATAAAAGAGAGACATTTTTCTAGTAAATTATTTACTTCAGATTCATTGTTGTTTTAAAAATGCTATTCAGCATTCAGCAGAAACCATATACACACAAACCAAAAGGAAGCATATGACTCAGTGTCAAGAGATATACCAGACAATAGAACTACACACAAAGATGAGTAACACATCAGAACAATTATTACACAATTTCATTAGAGAGATGAGGACTACCAAGAGTTGCCAAATGAATATACTTATATTAAAAGGGGGAAAAAACCCAAAAAGTTTCATATTTGAAAAGACAAATCTGTTACAGTACACAGGATAGAGGTGAAGCTAAAATTTATCAGCTTAAAAATGTTTTTTAAAAGACATTAAAGTGCCATCAATTTATCTCTGACTCATGGAGACTGTCTAGAGAGCAGAAAATGAGTGATGGGGTTCCAGGGCTGTGAGCAGCTTCTCTAAAAATGGGCCAGTGGGAATGGGAATAGCACAGCTCCTCACTACCCCAGAGCAGAAAGCAGATAAAGAGCCCATAGCCCAGCCCCAACGTTCCTCTACTACCACACCAGCAGCAAGAGGTTAATTGTTGACTCACAGATTTTATGCATAGGTGTGGTACCAAGAGTATGAGGTATTTTAGGGAAATAGATTGGGGAGTGGGAGAGGCAGAGAGTATCTTGCAATACAAACTCAAATTTAGTCTAGCAATCCAAAGCAGATTAACAACAAATACAATTCCGCAATTAGTAAAAGTCCCAGTTCTGTTCAGTAGCACAAATCCAAATCATCTGACAAGGTTTGCCTCAGAGTAGTTACAAGTCAGATCCTCCTTAATTATTCAGCAAGTACAGCAACACCTTTAACTGTAGCCTTTATCTCAGGGCTACCCTAATCATACCTTGATAAAATTTCTCCACAGCAATGCCACAATCTCTCCATCACCAGGGTCCAGCTCACACCAGGATGTTGCTCCAGTCTCCCTCAAGTCTTGCCACCCAGTCTGGGAAGCAGTCTCTCTCTCTCCGCCCCCCCCCCCAAGTCTCACAGCTGTTGATGATTTGCAAGACCATGTGTCTGCAGTTAAGGTAGCTAGAGACTTGAGGGGGCTAAGATAATGGCTAAGAAAAGTCAACTTTAGGCTAAAACCACAGAGATCTGTGTGCAACAGAGGAAAAATCACTAACTTATCCTGCTCCTTTTGGTTTCTTAGAAAACCAAAGCTCTGTTGTTAGAAAACCAGAACTCTGAAAACCAAGGACTCAAAAGAAGAACACAAGAGCTTTTATCAAGCTGAAATAACTGAGCAACAAATTCAAGCTCCAGAATGCAATATTAAAAGATTCTTTCAGAAAAACCTTGAGTACCTACAACCGGGAGAAGATAAAATGGGATAAGATGAATTGGACCTTCTAAGAATCATATCCCTATGCACATCCAAAAACTTCTCCAACAGGGTAGAAAGGGAAGCCACAGACTGCGAAAAAGTATTTGGTAATGATAAATCAGATAAAGGACTTATATCCAGAATTTATAAAATACTCAAACACACTTCAAGAAAGAAGACGTCAAGAAAGCAAACAAAGCACATGAAGAAATGTTCAAAATTCCTAGCACTAAGAGAGATGCAAATCAAAACAACTGTGAGATAATCATCTCACCTCAGTCAGAATAGCAAAATTTAATAGAACAGCAAGCAACAAATGCTGGCAAGGTTGTGGAGAAACTGGAACCTTTATTCACTGTTGATGGAAGTGTAAAATGGTGCAACCACTGTGAAAGGCGGTGTGGCGCTTTCTCAAAAAGTTGTAAATAGAGATACCATTTGACCCAGCAACTCCACTACTGGGAATATACCCCAAAGAGACCATAACTGACAACCAAGCAGATATATGCACACCCATGTTTATTGTGGATTTGTTCACAATAGCAAGGAGTTGGAAACAACCTAAGTGCCTATCAGCAAACGAATGGATAGAGAAGCTATGGTATATTCACACAATGGAATACTATGCTTCATTGAAAAACAAGGACCTCGTGCAATATTATTCAGAATGGGTGACCCTGGAGGACATTATGCTGAGTGAAGTATCTCAGTCACAAAAGGACAAATACTGCCACTTTTGTAAAACAGGTCTGACCTCGGGGTTGGGAGGAGACTGAGAAAGAGGGGTTCAACAATGTATACTGCATTGAAACAGATGAGGGGAAAAACTGTTTAAAAGGGATATGTGATAGGTATTTTTGTCATGACAGAAGTCCGGAGTGAAGGCTTCATAGTGGAGTGAAGGGATTGTAAAACAATAAAAAAGAATTTTTCTCTTACTTTTCCAAGAGGGTAGTGTACTAGGGTGGAGGGTTGGGAGGGGAGAAAAGTGCAACAATGAAGGAATGGAAATCCAAAGTGTCTGTAAATTTTCATTGAAATTAATAATAAATTTTAAAAAATGTAAAAAATCTTGAATAACACAGGAAATGTAAGAAGAAGGAAAGAATATATAGTCATTGTACCAAAAAGACTTGATCAGCACTGAGTCATTTCAAGAAGCAGCATATGGTCAAGAATTATATGAAGACGTTCAAGCAGTAATGACAACATTGCCAAAAAAAATAAGTCCCCAGAAATGTGTAAGTATCAGTTGAGCTATTTCAACAAACAAGTGTATCCCTGGACCTCCTCACCATTCTATGTCAAACCATTTGAAGAAGAGCTAACCTGGCTGTCAGAAAGAGATATATATTTGTTTCAATTACCAAAATAAGTGGTTCAACAAAGTAAAGAATTTATCAAACAATATTAATACCATACACAAGGAAAATCTTGTGGAAGATTACTCACAAATGGCTAGAATGAGTAAACCAACAGAACTTCCAGAAATTCAAGCTATATTCAGAAGAGTTCCTAGAAGGGGAAATTCAAACTGCTGGAGTATATTCAACAACTGTTGAACAACATAAAAGAGCTAGATTTCCTTGAGTAGCATTTCTTGATTTCTGACATAATTGTGCAAATTACAGAAAAGGCTATGGATCGCAACATCATATAAAGGCTATATTAGTTGTCATTGTAACAAAAGGTAAAGTAAGAAGAAATTACACTATACACTAATTTAGAGTAAGTGATGTTTATATATAAATGTGCTTTTCTGCTTGGTTGTTTAGGGTATTCATTTTGCTTTGGTTTTGATGTTTTTAGGCCAGTAGCTGAAAAGAAAGCTTGAAGCCCTTCTCTTCCTTGTTTAACCCTGTGGGTGTGTAGAGTCAGGCCAGGCCCACCTTGATCCACAGAACCACC
The DNA here is from genome assembly GCF_000299155.1 of Elephantulus edwardii. Taxonomy (NCBI): domain Eukaryota; kingdom Metazoa; phylum Chordata; class Mammalia; order Macroscelidea; family Macroscelididae; genus Elephantulus; species Elephantulus edwardii. The sequence continues at coordinate 9,527,247 of NW_006399763.1, forward strand.
GTAGGCTTCCAGGTATCAGAGGGGCAGCGAGAGCTCTGCGTCATGTCCTGAAGAGTAGAGCACAAGTCTGTGGGTACCAGTGAGCCAGTCCAGGCCCAGCCACATCCTATCTTGTCACACTGCCATCGACTTCAGCTGTGGTATGAAAAAGGTATTCTGTACATAATATGTGTATGCCTGCTTATTTTTACAGTTGGCTTTTAGAGGTACAATACCTATCTGTCAGTTTGGTTATTGGGCAATGATTTGCTTGTTGTCAATTACTTAATCAAAATGTACCAAACAAATACTTATCAGTGTTTCACTGACTACACAAAAGCTTTTGACCATGTGGATCACAACAAATTGAAGGTAATATTGAGAAGAATGGGGATCTCAGAACACTTAATTGTGCTGATGTAAAACCAATACTTGGACCAGAAAGCAGAAATCAGAGCAGAGCAAGGAAACACTGCAGGGTTAAAAAATCAGAAAAGGTATATATTAAGAATGCATACTATCTGCATATCTTTTCAATATATATGGGGAATAGATGAGTAGAAAGACTGGATTTTATGAGGAAACATGAGCGATCAAGATTGGAGGAAGATTCATCAACAAATTACGCTAGGCAGATGACACAACCTTGATTGGTGAAGCCAAGGATGATCTGAGGTTTTTGTTGTGCAAAGTCAAGAACTGCAGTCTTCAATATGAATTGAAGCTCAACATCAAGAAAACAAAGACTCTCACCATTAGGCCAATTGGAAGCATCTTGGTCAATAGAGAATTAATTGAAATTGTTAATCATTTCAGCTTGCTTTGTTCTAAAATCAACACTGTGTCACCAGCAGTCAGGAAATCAAAAGATGAATTACGTTGGAAAATCTGCTATCAGGGACTTCTTCAGAGTGCTGAAGAGAAATGATGTCAGTCTAAAAATTAAGGTGGACTATATCAAGCCAGCCTTGGCCTAGGGTTTGAACCAGGAGGCGGCCTTAAGCCCAAGGCAGCTGAGAAGAAGTGGCCATGTTGTTCCTGGTTTGGCCGGCCCCTCCCAGGCTCTTGGGAAGCTCTCCTTGTCAGAAGGCAGGAGCGTGGTGGTGGGAGTGCAGGAATCATGGCAAGCTTTTTGGAGTTGACTACTTTTCCGGGAATGTGTTTGATGTGCAGGTTTGCTCTGTCCCTGGAGTGAGGCTAGCCAGCCTGG
>NW_006399763.1:9528695-9534473 GCF_000299155.1 Elephantulus edwardii
CAAGCCTGGAAGCAGGAGTGGCATCCACTTCCAAAATGGCTTGCCTCTGGAAACTCTATGTACGAAGAGTGCTCAGGCTGTTCGTTCATAGGGTCGCTATGAGTCATTTATGACTCGACGGCATTAAACAACAACAACAACAACATATCAAGCCATAACTTGTTCTACATCAGAGAGCTGGACAATGCCAAAGATGATAGAAGGAAAATTGATGACTTTGAGTTGTGGTGCAGGAGAAAAGTATTGGACATGCCATGGACAACCAGGAAAATGCATAAGTCTGTCCTGGAAAGTCAAGCAATTTGATGGTTCATCTTACAAACTTCATGCAAGTGGCCAGACGATCAGTCCTTGAAGAAAGACAATATGCTTGGAAAGGTCAAGGGATAGCACAGTAGAGGAAGATGCCAGATGAGATGGATTGACAGAGTAATTGGGGTCATGGGGTGTGTCAGAGAGTGAGATTCGCTTAGATTAGGACAGGGTCCTCTGCATAGGCCTCTAGGAGTTGTAGGTGACTCAACAGTACATAATAATAACAAAAATAATTACTCAATATCTTACAAATATATAGCTTTGGGTGTTATTAATTGTTCCTACTGCTACAGCACTTGTCTGTAAGTCTGCTGTACTAGTGTACCTTGTGGGGTGCTCTAATACTGGCATCTGTCCTACCATTTTCTCAGGTACTACTCCAGAGGAGTTACCCATGGTAGATGTTTCAACAGAGCACCTAGATTAAGACAGACTAGGAATAAGACCTGATCTTCCACTTTTGGGAAAGAAAAAAACCTCCAAACACCCCAAAAAACAATGGACCTTTGGAAACCCTATGAGCAGAGAAATACAGGTGGTTATAGTGTTAGATGTAGAGCTCAGATAGGAAGTCACTCTGAAAAAGGTGAAACAGCTGCAAATGTTGTTGTTGTTATGTGCCATTGAGTTGCTTGTGACTCATAGAGATCCTATGTACAACAGCCCTAAACCCTGCTCTATCCTGTGTCAATTGCACTGCCTCTGACTCACCCATCCCAATTACCCCAGTCACTGAATCAATCCACGTCATAGAGGGTCTTCCCCTCCTGTGCTGTCCCTCCACCCTCCCAAGCATGATGTCCCTCTCCAAGGACCTGTCCCTCCTTACAATGTGCCCAAAGTATGTCACATGAAGCCCCACAATCCTTACCTCCAAGGAGCAGCCCAGTTTAGCTCTCTTCAGGTTGAATCTGTTTGTTTTCTTTGCAGTCCATAGTACATTCCATACTCTTCTCCAACACCACAGCTCAAAGGCATCACTTCTCCTTCTATCCTCCCTTGTCATTGTCCAACTCTCTGACACAGAACAAATGATTGCAAAGACCACAGCCTGTATCAGACACACCTTAGTCTCCAGAGTAACACCATTGCTCTTCAGTCCTTTGGAGAGGTCTCTAACAGCAGACTTTCCCATTGTAATATGTTTTTTGATTTCCTGGCTACTGGTGCCAAGACTGTTGACTGTAGAGCCAAGCAGACTAAAGTTGTTTATAATCTCAATCTCTTCACCATCCATCCTAATGCTTCACCATCCTAATCCTAATTAGCCCAGTGGTGAGAATTTTTGTCTTCTTGATATTGAGCCTCAATTCATATTGAAGGCTGCAGTCCTTGACCCTCTGCAGCAAGCATTTCGGGTCCTCCTCAGTTTCAGCAAGAAGGGTTGTGTTATCTGCATAAAGCAGATTGTTGACAGATAAATTTTCCACTAATCCTCACGCCACACTTGTCCTCATATAGCCCAAATAGCCATTAGTAATTGGAACATGGAATTTACAAACTATAAATGTAGGAAAAGTACAAGTTGTGAGAAAAAAAACTGAATGCATTAAGATTGACATTCTAAGAATCAGTTAACTGAGATGGGCAAGTGAAGCATGGGCCACTTTAACAATCAAATTATTTACTATGCTGGGAATGAAAAATTGAAGAAGAATGGTGTTGCTTTCATAGTTAAAAAGCTTCAGCTTTCTTAGATTGGCATGTAGCTAGGTGAAGCTCTTCCTTGGAAAGGATATCATGCTTGGAAAGTTGGAGGATCAGCGAAGGATAGGAAGACCCCCCAACAAGTTGGATTGATCCTGTGACTTCCTCAATGGACTCTGATGTCTCAGATATGTTGAGGATGGAACAAGATAGGTACAATTTCAGTTTTCAGATTGGCTGTTCATAGGTTTGCTATGAGTTGAACTCAATTTGACGGCACCTAACAAGAACAACAACAACAACAAGAAGTAGCTGGAAACAACCTAAGTGCCATCAACAAACAAACGGACAGAGAGGCTGTGGTATATTCACACAATGGAATATCATGATGCATTGATAAACAAGAAACTCATGAAATATTATACAAAATTGGTGATCCTGGAGGACATCATGCTAAGAGAAATATCTCAGTCACAAAAGGACAAATATTGCATAGTGCTACTGTTATAAAATGAGACTGACACTGGGGTTGTGGAGAGACTGAGAAAGATGGGATAAATTATGTATACTGCACTGAAACAGATGAGAGAGAGAACTGTTTAAAACAGATATATGACTAGTTATTATTGTCATGGCAGGAGTCCAGAATGAAGGCGGCATAGAGAAGTGAACTTTACTGAATGAAAAAATTTTACTTTTCAAAGAGAAGAGCAAACTGGGGGGATGGGGTCACGGAGAGAAGTGTAAAAATGAATGAATGGAAATCCAAAGTCTCTGTAAACTTTCATTAAAATTAATAATAAAAAAGGAGGAAATAAAGCCCCAAGTAGCACTACTTAAGATTGAATCCTGGCCAGTTTATGTTCAGCTTATTCTTAGTGATTATTGAATGTATTTTCTTCAAGCCATTAATAATTTGGTATTTTTGTATTAGCTGAACATCTAATGAATATAAATCCATAGGAAGAAGAAATTTACTCTGAAATTTGGAATTACTCTATAATTTCAGGAAATACTAATAGCAGAATATAGTATTACTAATTTGAAATATTTTATAATTTTAGCAATTTATAACTTGTTGTTATAAAGTATTTGTAATGTATGTTGTTGTTAGGTGTATTTGAATACAACCTATTACAACTTGATGAAAAATATATCAGAACCCTAACCTATCATGTGTCGTTCTTATAATCCCTGACACCCTTTAGCACATTACTGCAATCACTGTGCCACTTCAACTTGCTAAGGGTCTTCCTCTCTTTCACTTTTCCAAACAAGAGGTCCCTTTCTAAGAAAGAAACTCTCCTAACAACATGTCTAAATTATGTGACACAAAGCTTTGCCATCTTTGCATCTAAACAACTGTTTTTTTTTTTTTTATACGTCAAGACTTATCTGCTTGTCATTTGGCAGTCCAAGTGATTGTCACTACTCTTTCTCCAACACCGCAACTCAAAGGTATCAATTCTTCTCCTGTCACCCTTATTCACTATACAGTTATCAGATAAATAGCAAATGGTTGAAAAATCCTTGATTTGAATTATATGTACCTTGGTCTTTTAACTAACATCATTGGTCTTCAGGAGTTTGGAGAAGTCTCCGATAGCAGCCTTTCCCAGTGCTATACATCTTCTGATCTCCTGACTACTATTACCAAGCATATTGATTATGGATCCTAGTAAGATTAATTAATTGACAATTTCAATCATATCTCCATCTATCATGACATTGGCCCAATGGTGAGAGTTTTTGTTGTTTTCTGGATGGTGAGATGTAATCCAAATAGAAGTCTACATTCCTTAATCTTCTACAGAACATTGCCTCAAGCACGCCTCACTTTCAGAAAGCATGGTTTAATCATCTCTATAAAACAAGTTTTTCATGAGTCTGCCTCCAAATTTGATTGCACTTTCTTCTTTATAACATACAGTTTTTTAAACTATTTCCTCATCATACTGAATGAATAGGTATGCAGAAAGAATATAGCCCTGACTCATACCTTTCTTGATTTTAAACCACGCAATTCCCTGCTCTGTTCAGACTACAGCCTCTTGGTCTAAGGACAGATTCTATTTAAACATAGTTAAGTGTTATGAAGCTCTCATTCTTCTCAATGTTAGTCATAGTTTGTTATGATACACTCAGCCAAATGCCTTTGAATCATCAATAAAACTTGGACATTTTTCTGCTATTCTCTGCTATCAGCCAGAATCCATGTAACATCAGGAATGATACCCATAGTGCCATGGTCTCTTCTAAACCCAGACTGAATTTCTGAATTTTCTGTCAATATACAGTTTTAATCATATTTTAACAATCTTCATCAATAGTTTCATTACATGGGATTTTTATTGATCTTGTTCAAGACAGTCTATATTCTGTTGTATCACCTTTCTTGAGAATAGGAATAAATAATGATCTCTTCCAGTCATTGATCAGGTAGCTAGCTTCCAAATGTCTTAGCATACAAACGCATAGTGAGTACATCTAGAACTGTATCTGTTAGCTGAAATATGTCAGTTGCTATCCCATTGATTTGGGGGACTTTATTTTTCACTAATGCCTTCAGCATAGTTTGAACTTCTTTCTACATCATCATTGGCTCTTGTTCATATGGTACTTCCTGAAATGTCTCAACGTTGACAAATTTTCTTTGGTGCAGGGAATTTGTGTATTTCCTCCATTTCCTTTGGATATCTCCTAGACCTATAGATATTTTTCGCATTGCGTGTCTCAGTGTTGTAACACAAAACTGACTTTTTTTTTTCAGTATTCTTAGCTAGAGTAATGCTGAGCATATTATTCCCTTTTTACAGTCTTTAGTTCTAGCTTTTTGAACATTCCATTTTCATACTTTGTTTTGTTTCCTTGGGTTGTCCTTTGAAATATTTTTGTTCATCTTTTCTAATTTTGCATCTATTTCCTTTGCTTTAGTTTCCAGAGTCTCTTTTAAAGTCTTTTTTTTTTCTTTTATCCATCCTCTGTCTTTGTAATGACCTTTTGCTTTCTGCACGGATGGCACCATTCCACAACCCTTCTGGACTTCTATAAGTGGTGTTCAATGCCTCAAACCTATCCTTGAGATGGCTGATTTTTGTTTTGTTGTTTTTTTTTTTTAAATTCAGGTGGGATAGACACAAGGTAATATTTTGGTTCATGTCGACTTATTTTAATTGTATTTAACTTTAATTTGAACTAGTGCATAGTCTTACAATGGTGTGTTTTGACTACTGTCATTGAGCTTCTCTAGTGATTATTTTCATATATGTCTTCAATCGGATTCAAATGCAGTCTTCCAGGTTAAATGTATGTGTATTGCACTGGAGCTCAGAGAAGCCAAAGCACAAGGAAGAATTCAAGATACTAAAGAGTTCAATAGATTTCAAAAGGCAGCAAGGGATGACAAAGCAAAATATTACAATGAAATGTGCAAGGAGTTGGAGTCAGAAAATCAAAAGGGAAAAACTCGCTCACCATATCTTAAGCTCAAGGAACTGAAGAACAAATTCATACCTCAAGCTGCTATAATCAAGGATGCTTTCGGCAGAATGTTAAATGATCCAGGAAGTATCAAAAGAAGATGGAAAGAATATACTGAGTCACTGTATCAAAAGGGATTGGAATACACAGAAGAATTTCATGAAATAATATATGAGCAGGAGCCTATGGTGATGAAAGAAGAAGTTCAGGCTGCTTTGAAGGAAATGGCAAAGAAAATAAGGCTCCAGGAATAGATGGTATACCAGTTGACATATTTCAGTTAACAGATGCTGCCATGGACGTGCTCACCAAGTAGTGCCAAGAAATCTGGAGAAC
>NW_006399763.1:9537313-9538634 GCF_000299155.1 Elephantulus edwardii
AGTTGCTGGTAACTCGACGGCACATAACAACGACAACAACTATTAGATTCTATTGGCCAACTATCTGTATTTTTTAAAAGAAAGTATTTATGATGAATAAGTCATTTAATGTACAAAACTCAGTCAATCTCTAGACTCATTTCTGTCCTCAAGGCCATGATTTCCATATACTAATTCTACTTTGCTCCAACTTTTGCATTCCAGTCACTAATTATTATTAATTAATTTTGACTTTATGTTGGTTAATTTCAGATTGTAAATGTTGGTATAATTCCTCAGTTTCTTTTCCTTTGACTTTAGCTGTTGCTGCATATATTTGAATGACAGTCATATCATCGGGTCTTCTTTCTATTCATGTGAATAGTATTCTATCACTCACAAAATTATATTTCATGATAGATCTTGTAACAGCATATTTAACTCTAAGTCCAACATTATTCATCTCCAACTTTTCATTCCCATCATAGTAGATCATATGATTGTCTGATTCAAATTGGCCCATTCCAGTTTGAGTAAACAAACTAATGCCTAGAATGAGCCAGCACCAGCAGGCCAATTCCATGCCCACCTATTGCCACCGGATCTTTCAGTCTCTACAATTAAAGGCCTCCAGAGGAGGACTCAGTGCCAGGATTAGTTTCCTGACTCATTTCTTCAGACAGAGAAAGGGCTATCCTGCACCATGATATTTATATGCATGATTGTTTCTGTGCTTTGCTGTTAGAGGTACAATTCCTACCTATCAATTTGCTGAACTGGTAGAGTGATTTGCATATTTTATCAACTATGTAAAGTTATTTAACTGTGTTGATCCTAACAAACTATGGCTAATATGGAGAAAAGGGGAAACCCAAAGCCCTTATTTATGTATTTACAAAATTTATACCTAGACTAAGATGCTGTTATCCAAACAGAGCAAGGAAACACAGCATGGTTTAAAGTGAAGAAAAGTGTGTGTCACAGCTGTATCTTTTGTCCATAATTATTCAGTCTGAATGCTCTGCAAATCATCAGCAAAGCTGGACTTTATGAAGAAGAGTATGCCATAACAATCTGAGTTATTCAAATGACACAACTTGGCTTACTGAAAGTAAGGGAGATCTGAGGTACTTGCTGAAGAGGATTAAGGAAAACAGACTTCAATATGAATAGTTGTTGTTGTTGTTGTTATATGCAGTCGAGTCATTTGCGACTCATAGCAACCCTATGTACAGCAGCCCTAAACCCTGCCCTATCCTGTGCCAATCGCACTGCCTCTGACACACCCATCCCGATTACCCCAGGCACCTAATCAATCCATCTCATAGAGGGTCTTCCCCTC
>NW_006399763.1:9539184-9541645 GCF_000299155.1 Elephantulus edwardii
AAAAAGAAAATAAAAATCCTCACCACTGGGCCAATAAGCAACTGAAGATAAAGAAAATATTGTCAGCAATATCCTCTTCCTTGCATATACAATAAACTTCCTTGGTACTGACATTCAGAATACCAGAAGATGAACAGCATTGGCAAAGACTGCTGTTGCTTATCTTTCCAAAGTCCAGAACAGCAATGATGTCAGATTAAAATCAAGGTGAGCCTGATTCAAGTCACAGTCTTTCTAATAATCCTCTTTACATTTGAGGGCTGAGCTATTGCTCAGGAGGACAGGAGAAAGATCAATGCATTTGAGTTGTTATGTTGGAAAAGAATGCTAAATATTCCATGAAATGCCTGAAGAACAAGCAGATAAATCTCGGAGAAACTGTAGCTGAATTTCTCCTTGGAGGTAAGATGGCAAAGTTTCATCTCATATACTTTAGACATATTGTTAGGAGATGCTATTGCTTTGAAAGGGACATCATGCTTGTAAAAGTGGAGGATCAGTGAAGGAGAGGATGACCCTCACTGAAGTGGACAGATAAAATGTCTGAAGCAATGGGCTCATATTACTGAGGATGATACCAATGGTACAGGACAGGACAGGGCTCAGATCTGTCATTCATAGGGTGGCTATGAGTTTTACTCATATGGCATCAGGATTGGAGGAAGACTCATCAACAATATGCATTATGCAGATGACACAACCTTGTTTGCTGAAACTGAGGAGGATGTGAAGGACTTGCTGCAGAAGGTCAAGGACTGCAGCCTTCAATATGAATCGAGGCTCAATATGAAGAAGCCAAAGACTCTTGCCACTGGGCCAATTGGCAGCTTCAGGATGGATGATGAAGATTGAGATTGTTAACAGCTTTAGTTTGCTTGGTTTCACAGTAAACTGTCCAGGTACCAACAGCCAGGAAATTAAAGATGTATTGCAATGGGAAAGTCTGCTCTTAGGGACCTCTCCAAAGTACTCAAGAACAATGGTGTCTCTCTGGAGAATAAGGTGCATCTGATACAGGCCATCTTCTTTGCAATCACTTGCTATGCATCACAAAGTTGGATAATGACTAGGGAGGATTAAAAGAGAATTGATGCATTTGAGCTGTGGTGTTAGAGAAAAGTACTGAATATATTATGGACTGCTAAGAAAACAAACAGGTTCATCCTGGAGAAGGTTAAGCTGGGCTGCTCCTTGGAGACAAGGATTCTAAAGCTTCATCTGACATACTCTGGGCATGTTGCAAAGAGGAACCAGTCCTTGGAGAAGGAGGTCATGCTTGAGAGGGTGGAAGGACAACCCTAGATGAGATGGGTTGATTCGGTGCCTGGAATGATGGGGGGCGGGGGGGGAGGTGTGTCAGAGACAGTGAGATTGGCACAGGATAGAGCAAGGTTTAGGGCTGTGTACAAAGGGTTGCTATGAGTTGCAGGTGACTCGACAGCACACAACAACAACAACATACAGCATTTAACAACAACAACAACTTATTTTATAACTTCGGTGCATATGTGCTTCTTGTTTTGCTCATCACTTGTCTGTCAGTTTGCTGTATTGAAGTAACTTGTGGGTTGCTGTGATTCTGGAAGCTATGCCATTGATGTTTCAAATGCCAGCAAGGCCACTCATGGAGTCAGGTTTCAGCAGAGCTCTCAGATTATTACAGTCTATAAAGCATGATCAACAATTCACTTATGAATAAAACAACCTTTGAAAGCCCTGTGAGGAACACAGGAAGCTTTAGTATTAGAGGTAGAGTCCAGATGGCAAGAAATATTGTGAAAATACAAGAACAGGCCTTTGGATTTCCATGTAAAGTAAAGAAAATATTAGAAAGTAATCAAGTAACAAGGAGATTTAATGACCTAGAGTTAAAGAATTATGTTTCCAGTCCAAAAGTACATGGCTCTAATTTGCCAGTCAATCCATGTTAGAAAGATAAGTAATATCTTCTCTTGTGATTTACTGCCTCTCAAAAGCCACAGAAGGGTCAACTATGAGTCAGTCCCAATTCAACAGTACATAACAGCAACAAGAACAAAAATATCTAATTAAATGTCGGCAGTCTAGTGGTAAAGAGAGGTACTGCTAACCTAAAGAGGGTTATTTGAATCTCTCACAAGAAGCTCCTCAGAAGAAAGGTGATGCATCTCCTACCGTGCAATTTACAGACTTTCAAATCTCCTTGGAGAATCACCTGTGAATTTGTTTTGACTCAATATCAAGAGTTCTTAAGTGATTCTTCATTATGTTAGGGGAAAGATAATTCTGAAAACTTTACAAACTCTGAAACTAAAATTTGAGTTACTTGTTAAATGGAATGATTAGGTATAGGATAAAGATACGTTGCTGTTGTTATGTGCCGTCAAGTCACTTGCGACTCATAGCGACCCTATGTACAACAGCCCTAAACCCTGCTCTATCCTGTGCCAATCGCACTGTCTCTGACACATCCATCCCGATT
>NW_006399763.1:9543316-9544884 GCF_000299155.1 Elephantulus edwardii
TCTAGCTCCTTGCACATTACATTGTAATATTTTGCTTTGTCATCCCGTGCTGCCCTTTGGAATCTTCTGTTGAGCTCTTCAGTATCTTGAATTCTTCCTTGTGCTTTGGCTTGTCTGCACTCCAGTGCAATCTTCAGAGTTCTTCTGACATCCATTTTGGTCTTTTCTTCCTCTTATGTCTTCATAATGACTGTCTGCACTCTTCCTGGATGATACATTTGACATCCTCCCACAACTCATCAGATCTTCACTCATTAGTGTTCAAAACATCAAACCTGTTCCTGAGATGGTTCTGAAATTCAGCTTGGACGAACTCAAAGTCATAAAGATATTGGTGCCAAATATTAGATAATCATTTAGAATGTAAGTAACATATCCAACTATGTAGTTTTGCCACACAAAATTCCTTCCACAAATCGACTGCATTAACTAATTAAACTGTAATGTGGCATCAGGATTGGAGGAAGACTTATCAACCATCTGCATTATGTAGATGATACAAACCTGTTTGCTGAAACTGAGGAGGACTTGTCGGGCTTGCTGTGCAAGGTCAGAGACTGCAGTCTTCAGTATAGATTGAGACTCAATACCACGAAAAAAAAAAAAAAAGATTCACACCACTGGGCCATTTGGCAACATCATAATGGATGGTGAAGAGATTGAGATTCTTCACAGTTTTGGTTTGCTTGGCTCCACAGTCACCACTCTTGGCACCAGCAGCCATGAAAGTAAAAGACATATTGCGATGGGAGTGTCTGTAGTTAGAGACCTCTCTAAAGTACTGAAGAGCAACGATATCAGTTTGGAGACTAAGGTGTGCTTGATGTATGCCGTGGTCTTTACAATCACTGGCTATGCCTCAGAGAGCTGGACGATGACTAGGAATGATAAAAGGAGAATTGATGCCTTTGAGCTGTGGTATTGGAAAAGAGTTTTGAATATACCATGGACGGCTAATAAAACAAACAGGTTTGTCCAGGAGAGGGTGAAACCAGGCTGTTCCTTGGAGGTAAGGATTCCAAAGCTTCATCTGACATATTTAGGACATATTTCAAGGAGACCAGTCCTTGGAGAGGGATGTCACGGTTGGGATGGTGGAGGAACAGCATAGGAGAGGAACACCTTCGATGAAATGGATTGATTCAGTGACAGAGGTAATGGGGTAGGTGTGTCAGAGACAGTGAGATTGGCAGAGGATAGAGAAGGTTATAGGGCTGTTGTACATAGGGTCGCTATGAGTGGCAGGCAACTTCATGGCATATAATAACAACAACAAGTAAACATATCCCAAATTATGAAATATTATAAAACACGAAAGCTGTGCAACGATTAAATCCAGCTCCTTATAATATTCTTTAACTTCTTTTCTATTTATATGCAAGCTATTCTTAAATCAAGTTGCCAGTAGTAACTAATCCTTTCTAATTTTGAATCCATTGTTTTTTTCAGATACTTATTCACCCACTCAAAAAATTATTGATTTCATCCCTTCCAAAATAAAAAACTCTATACTTAGCAAAACTCAAAACATTGTGCTTCAAAATAACCTCATTGTTGTTGTTGTTGTT
>NW_006399763.1:9546374-9547781 GCF_000299155.1 Elephantulus edwardii
ACCATAGGCTCTTGCTCATATGTTATTTCTTTAAATTCCTCTGTATCTGCCAATTCCTTTCTATATAATGACTCCGTATATTCCTTCCATCTTCTTTTAATACTTCCTGGATCATTTAATAGTCTGCCCAAAGCATCCTTGATTACCGCAACTCAGTGGCACAAATGGTTTGATTTCACTATTAACATAAAGGTTAGTGGTTTAAATCCACCCTGTATGCCATGGAAGAAAAGTCTAGTGGTTGATTTCCTTAAAATTACAGCCATTGAAAACTCCATACAGTTCTACTCTGACACATGTGACATGTCTGTAAGTCAGAAATAACTAAAGAACAAGTATTTTCTTACTTTTGTAACTCTTTAATATACATCATATACATATGCTTACACTTATGCGCTAGCTCACTTATCCTGGGGATTTCCCATTTTCCCTATAGTTTTTTGTCTTTTTATGGGTTTTTTGGGGGTGTTTTTAAGTGTCATTGGCAAGGTTATGAGCAACATTTATGCTTTAAAATTCCCTGAATGACATTGAACTATTGTCATCCAACTGTTTCTTGAATTATTATGCTATTGGGGGTGTTCAGCTGAAAATATTCTTTATTGTTCCTCTGAAACACAAATAATGAGGATACAAAGGCAACTGGCCAAGTTTAACAATGATCTAAAAACAACACTCATAACAAAACTATTTGTGCTAGGTATCGTTTTCTTTTTTTTTTAAGAAAAAAAAAATAAAACATGACAGCAACAAACAACCTGATCAGAAACTGAGAGCCCATAATTTGTTTATCTACTAACTTTATGGAGAATTTTATAGAAAGTCACAACCATGCCATGATCTTTGTTTGATTTATAAATTCTTTAACTTTCTTTACTGATTTATATCCAGAGTATTTATAGCTGTCATTTTAAGGGTAATCATTCATATAAGCATAATCAAGTCAAAAAAGATATGAATTGGAAACAATGTCGTCAGATCCTTTTTTACATACAGACAATTTTTATTCCAAGGAACTAAAATCTTTTGAATATAATTACACAACCATCAGAAAGAAGTAAGTGATCATTTCCATTACCAAAATTCAGACATAGAACAAATAGAAGGAATTTGGCAGTTTGTCAGCACTGGACTTGGAGATTTTAAAAAAAACAAAAAACAATTGTATTCCAACGTTATTGTTGTTATTGTTATGTGCCGTCGAGTCGTTTGCAACTCATAGCGACCCTATGTACAACAGCCCTAAACCCTGCTCTACCCTGTGCCAATCACATTGCCTCTGACACACCCATCCCGATTGCCCCAGTCACTGAATCAATCCACCTCATAGAGGGTCTTCCCCTCCAGCGCTGTCCCTTTACTCTACCCAGCATGACGTCCCTCTCCAAAGACCTGTCTCTCCTTAAA
>NW_006399763.1:9548051-9552303 GCF_000299155.1 Elephantulus edwardii
GGACACCATTGCTCTTGAGTACTTTAGAGAGGTCCCTAACAGCAGTCTTTCCATCGCAGTGCGTTTTTTTATTTCCTGGCTGCTGGAAATCTATTACAATAGAGAGGTTGAATTATCGTAGTTTTTTCAAAGATCAACTAATTATAAAATTGCAGTTTGAATATACTTATTTTTAATATACTGATATAAATCCTGGCAAAGATTAACAAACTGTATTGTGAAATTACTATTTCCTTTGAATATTTTGCAAGTATAAAAAATAAATAATGAGATTCTGTTAAAGGTAATGAAAATATTTAGATGCAGTGTGATGGGAGTCTTGATATGATGAACAGAATTAATGCCATTTAATAATGCACATTAAAACGGTTGAAAGGCATTTTTGTTATACAAAATAACTTTTAAATGTATATACCATTGTTGTTGCTGTTGTTATGTGCCGTCGAGTCGCTTGCGACTCATAGCGACCCTATGTACAACAGCCCTAAACCTTGCTCCACCCTGTGCCAATCTCACTGCCTCTGACACACCCATCCCGATTACCTCAGTCACTGAATCAATCCACCTCACAGAGGGTCTTCCCCTCCTGCACTGTCCCTCCACTCTGCCCAGTAGTACAAGTAAAAAACATATGTACTTTATGCATGTAGTTTAATATTCCATTCACATCATTAAAGAGCAAGTGGGTCAGTTCAAAAATAAAAAAAACCTGAGAGCTCAAAAATTCAAAAGTGACACTTACGTTTCTTTCTCATGAGTTTATATCACATTTTATTCCAGCTTCAGGTATTAACAGAACTAAATATGATGCATTTAAAGCAGTCGAGAGATGTAAGTAAAGCATGCTAAATCCACTTAATTGCTGTTGTTTGATGCAATGAACATAGTCATACTTACCTCCGTTCATGTCTCAGCTCTGATTGCCTGGCATAGCTGTATTATGTATGGGATTTCTACATCCATCTTTTTGAAAAAAAAAAAAAAGCTATAATGCATTTCATAGTAGTTGTAACTATTTTACAATCCCATCAGCAGTATGAGAGTTGGAATCTCTGTATCCTCACCAATATTTATTGTTTGCTGTCATGTTGAATGCTATCACTGCTGCTGCTACTGGGGCAAAATGGTATCTCTTGATTATTTTAATATGCATCTCTCTGGTTATCAGTTATTTTGAACATTTCCTCGTGTTATTGCCATCCGAATGTATTCATTGTGAAAAGTGTTTTCACGTCTTTTGCCCATTTTGTAATTATGTGATCAATCTTTTCCTTATTGAAGTCTTGTAGTATTCTGTAAACTTTAGGAATAAGACCTTTGTCTAAAATATCATTATTGTTGTTGCTATGTGGTGTCAAGTCATCTGCAACTCATCGAGACCCTATGTACAACAGCTCTGAACCCTGGCTTTTCCTGAGACAGTCTGACTGACTCCGACAAATCTACCCCCATGACCCTAGTTACTGTATCTATCGATCATCCATGATATTCCTCTCCTGCACTGTCCCAGCACCCAACCTCTGGTAGCCTAGGTGGCAAGAAATTGCACTGCAACCCCAAAGGCCCAAGGTTCAGGGCTACAAGCCTCTCTGTGGGAGGTGGATGAGCAATCTCTTCCCATGTGTTTAACTGCCTCTGAAAACCCACTTGGAGGGTCAGCTATGGGTCAGTTCTGACTCTACAGTACACAAGAAGAAAAAAAATACTATTATCAAAGGTCCCCCTCCCCCGCCAGCATGAGGAGCTTTTTCCCCCCAATCTACTTGAAAAGGTTGTTGAAGAAGACAGAGATACGATTTTTAAGAAAGCCCAATTCATTGAGTTTATCCTTTACTGGTTGCAAATTTATTTATACTTAAGATTAGGAATTCTGAATTTGTTCCTGTTTTTTCCCTCTGATGATCTTTACAGTTTTTGATTTTTACCCCTAGGACTCAAATCTATTTCAAGCTGCTTTTTGTACATTGTGTAAAATGTGAATCCTGTTTCAGTTTTATGCAGGTAAATGTACAGTTTTGTAGTGCTCTTTGTTAAAGAGGCTGTTCACTCCCTATTTTATAACTTTATTTCTTTGTCAAATATCAATGTAGCTAGCTTGATTCTTGATCTCTCAGTTCTATTTTGTTGGTCTATATACCTGTAGTTATATCAATAACATGTTGCTTTGATTAATATGACTGTGTAGTAGATTTTTATATCAGAGAATGTAGCATCTATTAATTTATTTTTATTTTTTATAAAAGTCTCTTCCTTTTATTTTCTTTATACAAGGTCTTTTTCCTTCTTGAATAAAACTGGAAATTTCCTTTACTGTCTCCTTGAAAAATGAGTTTTGTATTCCTATTGAGATTACCATGAATGTATAGATTGGGCTTGGTGAGATTATAATTTTAACAATATTAAGTCTTCCTATTCATGAATAAGAAGTATTTTCCTATTTAATTAGATCTCTTACTATTTCTTTTGCAAGTGCTTTGCAGTTCTCCTTATCAAGGTTTTTGTGTCCCTGGTTAATTCCTAAGTATTTAATCATGTGGCTGACTTTATTAAACGGCATTGCTTTTCTAATTTCCTTTTCCATGTTTTCTTTGCTGCTATAGAAAAATCCAACTGAATTTTGTATATTGATCTTGTATTTTGTCACTTTTCCAATTTAGTATACTAGGTTTAATAGTTTTGAGGGAATTTTTTGTTGAGTCTTTGAGGTTTTCTATATACACCATCGTATTGTCTAAATATAGCACTAGTTTTACCACAACCCAAATGCTGCAGTATAAATGAAAGGATAGAGAAACTTGAATGTGTATGTACACACACACACACACATACACACACACACCCCATATACACATATACAAATATATATACATAAATATTGTTGTTGTTGTTATGTGCTATTGAGTCACCTGTGACTCAATGTGACCCTATATACAACAGCCCTAAACTCTGCCCTATCATATACCAATCTCACCATCTCCAACACACCTACCCCCATTATCCCAGTCACTCAATCAATCCATCTCATTGAGGGTCTTCCTCTCTTGCACTGTCCCTCCAACCTCCCAAGCATGACATCCCTCTCCAAGGACTGGTCCCTCCTTGCAACATGTCCAAAGTAAGTCAGACGTAGCTTCAGAATCATTGCCTCCAAGGAGCAGCCCGATTTCACCCTCTCCAGGACAAACTTGTTTGTTTTTCTAGAAGTCCATGGTATATATTCAATATTCTTCTCCAGCACCACAGCTCAAAGGCATCAATTCTCCTTCTATCATCCTTAGTCATTGTCCAGCTCTCTGACGTATAGCAAGTGATTGCAAAGACCATGGACTTTATCAGGAGCACCTTAGTCTCCAGACTGACATCTTTGCATTTCAGTACTTTATAGAGGTCTCTAACCACAGACTTTCCCATCGCAATATGTCTTTTAATTTCCTGGCTACTGGTGCCAAGAGTGGTGATGGTGGAGCCAAGCAAACCGAAACTGTGAATAATCTCAGTCTCTTAACCATCCATTATAATGTTGCCAAATGGCCCAGTGGTGAGAATCTTTTTTTTTTTCTTTTTTCTTGATATTGAGTCTCAATCTATACTGAAGACTGCAGTCTCTGACCTTCCACAGCAAGCACTTCAGGTGCTTCTCAGTTTTCAGAAAGCAGGTTTGTGTCATCTGCATAATACAGATTGTTGATGATTCTACCTCCAATCCTGATGCCACGTTTCTCCTCATAGAGCCCAGCCTCCCAGATAACCTGTTGTACATAAAGATTGAAAAGGTATGGAGACAGGATACAACCCTGACATATACCCTTCCCAATTCTGAACCAAGCAGTGTTCCCTTGCTCTGTTCTGATGACTGCTTCCTGGTCCAAGTATAGGATTCGCATTAGCACAATCAAGTGTTCTGGTATTCCCATTCTTCTCAGAGTTAGCCACAGTTTTTTATGATCCACATCGTCAAATGCCTCTGCGTAATCAATGAAGAAAAAAAAAAAGATAGACATCCTTCCCGTACTCCCTGCTTTCAGCCAAGATCCATCTAACATTAGATACAATATCCCTAGTACTATGGCCCATCTAAATCCAGCCTGCACTTTTGGGAGTTCTCTGTTGATGTGCTGTTCCAGTTTTTTTTTATAATCTTCAGCAAAATCTTGCTTGCATATGATGTTAATGATATTGTTAGATAATGTCCACACTCTGTGGGATCACCTTTCTTTGGAATGGGAACAAACATAGATCTCTTCCAGTCAGT
>NW_006399763.1:9552558-9553470 GCF_000299155.1 Elephantulus edwardii
GAGTTTGGCCTCTTTGATTTTCTGACTCTACCTCTTCGCACATGTATTATGATGTTATTGTGTACTATAGAGTTGGAATTGACCCATAGTTGACCCTCCAGCATGTTTTCAGAGGCAGTTAATAAGATGGGAGAAGATTGTCCATCATCCTGTGGAGTAGCTAGTGGCCTCAAACCATGTGCCTTCATGAATTATTTATTTTTCTTTATTCATGCATAGTATTCCATTGCATGAATATATATTTACATACATAAGTACATATAGCACAGAGTGCACAAATTATAAAAAAATATAATTAAATATCATTAAATGTAAGCAAGATTCTGCTGAAAATTATCAAGAAATGACTAGAGCAATATATCAACAGAGAACTTTCAGATGTGCACACTGGGTTTAGAAAAGACCATGGTAATAGGGATATTATTGCGTATGTTAGATGAATCTTGGCTAAAAGCAGAGAGTACCAGAGGAATGTCTGTTGTGTTTCATTGACTATGAAAAAACATTTGACTTCGTGGATAACAACAAATGTGGCTGACTCAGAGGAGAATGGGAATTGCAGAACGTTTGATTGTGCTTACACAATACCTATACTTGGGCCAGGAGGTAATCATCAGAACAGAGCAAGGAGACACTGCATGGTCCAAAATCAGGAAGGGTATACATCAGGGATCTATTCTGTCTCCATACCTTTTCCATTTACATGCAGAACAGATCATCCAGAAGCCTGGGCTGTATGAGGAGGAATGTGGCATCAAGATTAGAGGAAGATTTATCAAGTGTCAATGCTATGCAGATGACACAACCCTGCTTGATGAAACTGAGGAGGACCTGAAGTACTTGCTGTAGAAGATTAAGAACTGCAGCCTTCAGTATGGATTGAAGCTCAACATCAAGAAAACAAAGATTCTC
>NW_006399763.1:9553910-9554605 GCF_000299155.1 Elephantulus edwardii
ACAGTGACAAGAGTAATGAAGGTAGGTGTGTCAGAGACAGTAAAATTGGCACAGGATAGAGCAGGTTTCAGGGTTGTTGTACATTGGGTTGCAATGATTTGCAAATGACTCAACAGCACATAACAACAACTAACAATAGTAATTAATAATATAAAACATAATGTATATTAATTATTGTAGAAAATGAAATATATGTGAATCATTGAATGTAAAACAATTAAAAAGTTTTTAAAAATTAAAGAACTATTATGTTTGGTTAAAGATGTGCCTGATCTAAGTCATGGCATTTTCCAATGCTTCCTAAGCAAGTTGGACATTGAAAAGAGACAAGAGAATTACTGATTTTGAATTGTGATGTTGGTAAGAATACTGACTATCCTAGGAACTACCAAAAGAACAGGGATATCTGTTTTGGAAAAAGGTGAACTAGTAGGCTCATTGGCATAAAAGATGGTGAAATTTCACCTCATATTCTTTGGCTATATTGTCAGAGAGAGCCAATCTTTGGGAACAACATACTTCATACTTGCAAAAGTAGAAGGTCAGAGAAATGCAGGAAGATTTTCTCCAAGTTTATAGTTTGACACAGTGACAACAGTGATGGAGTTCAGTAGGACAGATACTGTAAGGATAATATAGGATAAAGTGTGGTTCAGATATGGAGTTCAGAGTTGCTATGAATTGTAGTTGACCCA
>NW_006399763.1:9558028-9560085 GCF_000299155.1 Elephantulus edwardii
TTGTCCAACCCATGATCTGACAGCTTGTATCTTAAGCTTTCTTGGCTTCTGTGATTCCAAAAACGTAGACTGCTGACATTTTTCTTTTGACCAGTATCTCTTAAGTTTAGTTGTATTGTCTCCAAGGGAAGTTGACCTGTCCTGTAGAACTCCTGTGTAGATTATGTTTTCCTTTCTGGATACCTGGAAGATGCCTCCTTTTGCTGTTATCAGAGGTGACCTTGCCCAGTGACGCCTCCTTTCCTCCCTCTCTGGCCGGGTTTTGCTGGGTCTGACCTGGAAGACGCCTCCTTTTGCTGTTATCTGAGGTTCTAGAGGTGTGTTATTTAGGGAGTGGATGCCATTCCTGCTTAACACTGCTCACTCACACACTGTGGGTAAATATATCTTCTAGAGTTTCTTTCTTTCTTTCTTTCTTTCTTTCTTTCTTTCTTTCTTTCTTTCTTTCTTTCTTTCTTTCATCTTTCTGTCTTTCTATTTATCTATCATCAGACAACTGTCTTTCATTTTCCTGGCTGTCCAGACCCAAGCCTCATTTCTGGTTTTGAAGAGGCTCTATCATGTAAAATCTTGGAGTGAATCACCTCCAACCAGGATGGCCGCGTGTCCAGGCCTGGCCAGGCACTGCCTTCTCTGACTGAAACAGTAGAGAATTCATTTGCAGTGTAATGGTAGTAGCTACACCTAGAAACTCTGACCTTGACACCCCATCCAGGGTCTTCTTGCCTGGAACTGGTGTCTGTGCCTGCTTCCTGCTTGTCTACAATCTCTTGAGTACTAATATAGAGGTTTCAAACAAATATATCCCAAATTTTATTGATTGCTTAAGGGGAAAAAATTATTGACCTGTGGCTTTTTTGAGTGTCATAAGGTCAGAAGTCACTTTATAAAATTATTATCAGTCCTGGATTAGAACCAATGTAAGGACTATGTTGGTCATAATAGTGGTATGTAAATGATAAATGGGTCACTTTTTCTAGAAAATATAACAATCCTAGGAACACATGTACCTAATAGAAAATAGATATGTGAAACAAAAATTGATAAAACTAGACAAATCCACTATCGTAGTTGAAAAAATAAATACCTCCTGTTAGTAACTGATAGTTGAAACATAAAGAAAATCAATAAGGATATTGACTCAAAAAGTGACATCAGTCAACTAGATCTAATTGTCATTTACATATTACATCATTCTGATGGAGAACAATATGGACTCTTCCCAAACTTACATGAAACTTTCACTGCAATGTATCACATCCTGGTGCATAAATCATATCTTGCAAAATTAAAAGAATATATGTCATACAAACTGTATTCTTAGACCACCATGGAAAAGTCAAAGTCTTTTAGGTTAAACTAGAAAGTAGCAGAATGATAGCTGGATAATATCCAAATATTCAGAAATAAGGCAATACACTTCTACATGGCATTTGAATCAAAGTATAGGTGCAAAGAAAAAGTCAAATATATTTTTTAAATAAAAGAAAAAAAAATAGATCTTCAGAATTTGAGATTCAGCAAAAGCAATGCTTAAAGAGTCTGTTCCGCATTTAGTAGTCAAAGATAAAAATATGTTATCAATACCTGCACTTACTAATGCCTGAAGTACTTCATTGTGGTGGAGTTAGAGCCAGTTCACAGATGATTTGTCACTGTGTTTTCAGGAAACTGAAAATTGCAAGGGAAAAGTTACCAACCTTTCTCAAAAAGAGTGGGGAATTATACTACTGAGACAAAGGTCGTGAAGCTTTGAAGATTCAAATCCACCAAGAGGTCTGCTGGAAACAAATGCATAATCTTCTCCCATGAGATTCACAACCCCTATAAACTAACTGGAGGATAAGCTGTGAGTTGGGATGGCAATAAGTTGTTGAGTTGAAACTTTCACCTATGTTGTTATTATCATTATATGCCGTCGAATCCCTTGCAACTCATAGCGACCCTATGTACAACAGCCTTAAACTCTGCTCTGTCCTGTGCCAATCACACCGTCTCTGATACATCCATCCCAATTACCTCAGTCAGTGAATTAATCCACCTCATACAAGGCCTTC
>NW_006399763.1:9560550-9563268 GCF_000299155.1 Elephantulus edwardii
ATCCTGATGCTGCCAATTGGCCCAGTGGTAAGAATTTTTGTCTTCTTGACATTGAGACTCAATCCACAGGTCTGAACCCTGCTCTATCATGAGCCAGACTCATTGTTTTTGACACATTATCCCCATAACTCCAGTTACTGAGTCAATCCATCTCATCCAGGATCTTCTCTTGTAGTGTCCCTCTACTCCATCATACATGATGTCTCTTTGCAAGGACTGTCCCCTCCTTCCAACATTCCCAAACTATGTGATATAGAGCTTCATACTCTTTGCCTCCAAGGAGCAGCCTGATTTCACCCTCTCTAGGGTGAAACTGTTTGTTCTCCTAGTACTCCATAGTACATTTTTTAGTATATTAATAATTTCATTTTCCACAATGTTGTATTACTCTTATCCAGCACAACTCAAAGACATCAATTCTTCTTCTAGCATCCTTAGTCATTGCAAGTTTTCTGATGCATATCAAGTAATTGCAAAGACCATGGCCTGAATTAGGTGCACCTTAGTCTCCAGATTGACATTGTTGCTCTTCAGTAGGCTGGAAATGACCCTGACAGTAGATTTTCCCAAAGCAATTCACCTTTTGATTTCTTGCCTGCAAGTACCAAGAGTGCTGATGGAGTTAGAAAACAGGATAATATAAATAAATAAACAAAAAAGCAGGTTTAAATAAAACGAACAAAAAATAAAATGATTAAGTCTTTAACGTGGTTAATTAAAGTAGGAAAAAGCCCCACAAATCATTAGCACCAGAATCATAAAGAGACAATGGCTTCTGATGTCATAAAGATTCAAAGGATAATAAATTATTACAATAGGAAACTTTAATTTATAATTTTAAGTATTTTCATGAAATAGACCAATTCATTAAATGACAAAAGCACTTAAACTTATGCAAGGTTATATATAATCAGGATACTGTTATATATTGTGGAGTCAAAATTAGTTTCTAGTTGACCCTTTCACAGGTTTTTGGAGACTATAATGGTATGAGACGATATTTCTTATCTTTCTCTTACAGCACAAGCAGCTGGATCCAAACTGCATGTCTTTAGGTTTGGAAACACAACTCTACCTGAAGGCCACCAGAGGTCCTGAAATACTACCTCTTGTCCTATGATGTATATGGTCCTATATATTACTATATGGTCCTATGATGAATCTACATTCTATCAGAGGTAAATAATTTTCCAAAAATAAATCATTTGACTTATTAAATTCTACCAAATATTTAATAAAATACATAAACTATTAAATCACAAAAAAAGGACATAACTGCTCAAACAAAACTCACTACAATCAAGTGAGAAGTCATAGGGGAAGAAAACTGCTCATCTTTATCCATTAAATTAGTCAATGGATTGGAATGGAAAATTTGTGGTTAATAGTCCAATATATAATCACTGCAACACCTGATTCTTCAATGAATATTGCTAACTAAAAGACATCATCAGAGTAGATCATGCATTCAAACCACTGACTTTTATGTTGTCAGTGAAGTGGTTAATCATTGTGTCACTGGAAATAATTCATTAACCATATAAATAGAATATGCAGCTCTGGTGGCTTAGTGGTAAGGAGTTGTACCACCAATCCACTAGCAACTCCCCAGAAGAAAGATGGGCAATCCTCTCCTATGTGATTCACCGCATCTGAAAAATTCCCTGAAGGATCAGCAATGGGTTGGTTTCAATGTGATGGCATTCAACAACATCAACTGCAAAGATATAATGGGAACTCTGATGGCTTAGAGGTAGAGTTAAACTACCAGCTAAAGGCACAAGTTTGAATCTACCAGCTGGGTAATCTTCTCCTGTGTGATTTACGGCCTGTGAAAAACCAGTGGAGAGTCAGTTCTGACACAAAAACATGAATGTAGTAAAGATTAATATTTTCCAGAAAGCAGAAATAGAGGAAAGGCCGGAGAAGTAAAATACAAGGAACGGTGATAACATAAGGTATGACACTGTAATCGTGGACCTATTACTCTATGCAGTTTTTAAAACTTGAGCTTTACAGTATAGTGAATCTTAATGTATGCAAATTAAAATGTCAAAAAATTTTTGAGATATCAGAGGAATTAATGATAAAATAGAATATAGTATGTTACCAAAATGATGTAACATTTACAAACATGAAATAATTGCACTAAAAGGAGTACAGAAAAATTCCATTAAGTATGGACATGGGGTTGTTTGCTATTAGATGTCACAAACTTAGTTCTAACTCAGAGGGATTCTACGTACAGCAGAATCAAATCTTTCCTGCCCCCTGTCATCCTCTTAAATCCTTGCTATATTTGAGTCTATCATTGTAGCTACTGGCCTGAGAAGAAAGGGAATCCCAGAACATTTAATCATGCTAATGTGAAACCTATAATTGGACCAGGAGGCAGTCATCAGAACAGAGCAGGGTAACACTGCATGGTTCAAAATTGGGAAGGGTGTACGTCAGGGATGTGCCCTGTCTAGATACCTTTTCAGCCTGTATGCAGAGCAGATTATCTGAGAGGCGGGGCTCTGTGAGAAGTGTGACATCAGGATTGGTGGAAGATCTATTAACAATCTGCATTATGCAGATGACACAACCCTGCTTGCTGAAACTGAGGAGGACCTCATGCACTTGCTACAGAGGGTCAAGGACTGTAGCCTTCGGTATGGACTAAGGCTCAATGTTAAGAAGACAAAGAATCTCATCACTGGACCAATTGGTAGCATC
>NW_006399763.1:9563788-9565027 GCF_000299155.1 Elephantulus edwardii
CTATGAGTTGCAAACGACTCGATGGCACATAACAACAACAACAACTGTGTCAATGCAACTTTTGGTTGATATTTCTCCTTTTCCCTGACCCTTTACAGTACTAAGCATAATTCCTTTCTTTGCCTCTTAATACATATCTTAAGTAGGTAAGACAAAGTCTCCTCATCAACCTCTCTTTGAAGGTACTTTCTGGTAGTCCTACTGTTCTTCATGTTTTCATGTTAAATTTTTCTCAGAAGAACATCATCAAATAATTCTTCCTAGTGTGTGACCTGTCTGTGATGGATGGCTCTTTAAGAATTTGAAATGCTGGTGGTATAACTTCAGGTAACATGTAAGTAACCACAGTACTACAAATAGAAACAAGACACGTGGTGGCAGAACTGAGAAAAGTCCACATAAATTTACAGACAAAAGAAGTTACATATAATACTATAGTTGATAAAATTGTTTCCTATTTATATTACTTTTGTTGGATGTCGTGAAGTTTATTTTCAAAATATAGTATTCTCATGTAATAGTGCTGGACTGATCCAAAGGCTTTTTGTGTCTGACCTTCAGAGAAGCAGCTTGCCAGATATTTCTCTTGTGGTACTTCTGGATAGATTCAAACCACCAAACTTTTGGTAAATTACTGAACAAGCAACGGTTATACTACCAGGAATACATGTTGCCAATACAGATATTTTCAAGCTTGTATACTACAATTGAACAAATCAATGGGTATCACAAAGTGAGAAAGATGTTTTTCACTGTTACTGTTGTTAAGTGTCATCAAATCAAATACAACTGATAGTGACTCTATGAACAACAGATCTGAAACCTGTGCCGTTCTCACTATCTCTGATACCCTTGAGCCTCTTGCCGCAATCACTATGTCAATGCATCTCATTGGTAGTCTTCTCCTCTTTCATTAACTCTCCATTTACCCAAGCACATTATTCCTTTCTAAGAATAATTTCTCCTAGAAATATGTCCAAAATATGAGAGGCAAACTTTTGCTATCCTTGCCCCCAAGGAACACACTGACTGCATCTTTTTCAAGACATGTTTTTTCTTTGGGTATTTTGTGAGATAGTCAGCAATTTTCTCTAATACTGAACTCAGAGACATCAACTATTTTTCTGCACCGTTATTCATTGCCCAGCTCTCAAACATATAGCAAGTGTTAGAAAAGACAAATGCCTGAATCTGGTGTGCTTTAGTCTTCATCACTTACATCATTGTTCTTACTTTGGA
>NW_006399763.1:9565868-9568850 GCF_000299155.1 Elephantulus edwardii
CAATTGTTCATCTTTGC
This sequence comes from Elephantulus edwardii, assembly GCF_000299155.1. Lineage (NCBI taxonomy): Eukaryota > Metazoa > Chordata > Mammalia > Macroscelidea > Macroscelididae > Elephantulus > Elephantulus edwardii. The sequence continues at coordinate 9,565,886 of NW_006399763.1, forward strand.
ACATTACTTTGTAGTGGTTTGTTTTATCTTCCTGAGTTGCTTTTCAAAATCATCTATTAAGTTCTTTTATTTCAGCATCTTTTGCCTTTGTTTTGTGTTTTAAGTGCTTTAGTGCAATTTTCAAGGTGTCTTTAACATTAATTTTCATTTTCTATTTCTTCCTTCTCTTCATAGTGACATTTTGGTCTCTGCATGGATGATAGCATTAATGTCATTCCACCAAGTCCATACTTTCAGAATACCATTTCATATTCATTGTTTCAAAATTTTCCATTCCAATCACAAGTTATCATAAATGCATCTTGATTTTATATTTAGTCAATTTCAGATTGACTTTCTCTTTGACTTTAGCTGTTGGTGTATATATCTTAATAATAGTCATGCTGACAGGTCTTCCTTGTGTGCATATGGATAATATCCTATCAACCTCAGGATAGAGCTTGAAATTAACATTTTAAGTAAGAATTCAGCACCATTATTAATCAGTTTTCATTTCTGGAACAGAAATATTCTTTTTCTGATTCAAAGTGGTCAAATACAGTCCAGTCCATCACATTTCACAAATGCCTAGATAGACACTGGAGATTTATAGAAAAAAAAAGAGGAAAAGAATAGTGTTTCATGATAAAATACATTAGAACTGGAAACATGAATTTGGCATATGGATTACAAATGCAAGTCTAGATCCAAAGAAAGTAGTAGTATATCTGAGTTTAGGGCTTAAAGATTATTCTGAGCTGAAAGTATAAATTTTAAAATTATCAGTCTATAAGTGATAAATTTTGACACTGAATCAGATGATTTAGAACAAATAATGAAATAAAAAAATGAGTAGACTAAGAACCAAAGTCTGGGACAATCTTATGTTTTAAAGTCTGAGGAGACAGTTTAACTTTTAAAGAACATAGTGAATTATTCTAGAAATGAAGAAAGAAGAGAATGATCAACCATGTTGAATAAATAGTGATAAACATGATTGGACTAGTTTTAGTGAACATGTGAGAGAAAAAAAATTCCAGTCAAGTGGTTTAATACACAATGCCAGAAAAAGAAATAAAAATGACAATTATAGGTAACTCTTGAGAAGTCTTTCTATAAAGAAAGAACAAAACAGGAAGAAAAAAATTTGAGGGATTTTTTATTAACTTTCATGATAATATTTTATATTACAGAGACTATAACAATAGGTTCAAATATAGTAGAGATGATGTGGATGGCACAGGATAGGGCAGGGTTCAGATCCATTGTTGATAGGGCCACAATGAGCCATAGTTATCTTGATGGTACCTAACAACAGAATCAAACAGCTCTTCTTTAGTGATAGGAAAGATTAAAAAAAAAAAAAAAGGAAAAGTAAAATTGTGGAAGAGAAAAAGAATTTGGAGCACACTGTCTAATAGACCAGAGAGGATTTTATACTATGCAGAAATAAAGGATGACCTTTAGCTAAGAGCACATCCACAGTACCAGGAGGTAAAAAAGAACTATATACTTAGTTATTTGCAAGTGGCTAAGTGTGGTGAGAAGGAATGAAAGTCATATTATACTTTTTAAATAGTTTGGATCAGGGTCATCAGCTGAAAGTGAAGGTTTAGAGTCCATTAGAACAAGAGTTTTTGAAGTCTTGTTAAAGACTGAGAGACTAAACTAATGAATGTCCCTATGTTTCAGTCATCATGCTGATCATGAATTTAAAGAGAATTAAATAGTTTATATTTATGGGTTTGATTATCCTTTTAAAGTTCATTCTGACTCATAGCAACTATATAGGGCAGAGAAGAGCGCTCTCATGAGGTTTCTAAGTTTGTAATTGTGTAGAAGTACTGTCACAACTTTCTCCCATGAAATAGCTAATGGGTTTAAATTGTTGTTGTTATGTGCTGTTGAGTCACCTGCTACTCATAGCAACCTAATGTACTACAGTCCTAAACCCTGCTCTATCCTGTGCCAGTCTCATTATATCCAACACACCCCCATTACCCCAGTCACTGAATCAACCCATCTTATCAAGGGTATTCCTCACCTGTACAGTGTCCCTTCCCCCTCCCAAGCATGGTGTCTTGCTCCAGGTATGGTCCTCCTTGCAACATGTCCAAAGTATATCAGATGAAGGTTCAGAATCCTCACCTCCAAGGAGAAGCCAGGTTTCACCCTCTCCAGGTTGAACCTTTTTTATTAGCATCCTAGAACTTAGCCACTGCACCACAATATCTTCGTAAATATTATAGTCTTGGAAACTCTATGTTGTTGTTGTTGTTATGTGCCATTGAGGGACCTGTAACTCAAAGTAACTCTATGTTTCAAATTAACAACCATAGTGGGAGCAGGGATTCTAATGGTTCCCATTTAGCAATTCCAATCAACACTGACCTTAGGGCAGACTTACCACACTCTCACTTTCACAATATCAGGTAGAAGGAGTATTCCCCAGTTAGACAAATCTATACCAATAATACATTCAGGTTAAGGAGATACAACTATTTCACACAATGTTTGCTTTTATTTCTCATTTCTCATTAGAAATTCACTTTAGTCCCATTAATTGCTATGTTCCCGTATCCTCCTAATACAAATTTAGGTCTCGTCTGAATTTTATCAATAGGTTTGGGAATTACAATACACTGGGCTCCTACATCCAGAAGCTCCAAGAATGTTTATTCTCCAACCCCAGGTCTACTGGGAATTGAATCAGAAGACCCTGACCTTCCCTTCAATCCATATCTTGATCAACTATCTGAGCTTCTGCTTGAGATGATTCTGAGTTGGGTCTCTCATTATTAATTATCTTGTGAAAGGGATAAATAGAATGGACTTGCTTAGACCTTGTTAAGAAAAAGAGAGAGGCATCATTGGTCCACCTACCCTCTTTCCAAGACACAATCCTAGTTGCTGAAATAGAGGATTACCTGAAGTGCTTGCTGCAGAAGGTCAAGGACTTCAGCCTTCAATAAGGATTGAAGCTCAA
>NW_006399763.1:9569265-9570686 GCF_000299155.1 Elephantulus edwardii
CAAGGATTCTGAAATTTTGTCTGACATACTTTGGACATATTGCAAGGAGGGACCAGTTCTTGTAGAGGGACCTCATGCTTGGGAGAGTAGAAGGACAGTACAAGATCGTACTATCCTTGACGAGATGGATTGATTCAGTAACTGGGTTAATGGGGGTAGGTGTGTCAGAGACAATATGATTGGCACAGGTAGAGCAGGGTTTAGGGCTATTATTGTTCATAGGATCATTATGAGTGGCAGGAGACTCAACAGCATGTGATAACAACCTCCTTTAGTGCCACCTCATAAACTTTGTCTGAGCGACATCAGTATCCACTCTATTCAGACTATTCCTGAGTCACTGTTGTGTACTGTAGAGTTGGAACCAAACCGTAGCTGACCCTTCAGTGGGTTTTCAGAGGCAGTTAATCACGCTGGGGGAGATTGATCTATATTCTCCATGGAGCAGCTGATGGCCTTGAGCCATGACCTTTGGGATGGCAGTGTAGCTTCTTGCCACTAGAGTAACCATCTAAAAATATTCACCCTTCTACGGTAAATCCCCCATAGTCTCCTCCAACTTATCAATGATTCACCTCGATGTTCCTTGTATCCTTAAAGCCCATAAAGGGAAGTCTTTTCAATAGCATTTACACAACTACTTCAATTGTTGCCTTGTTCTCGAGTATCAAAGGTAAATGAAGTGCCCAGGCAGGAGGAGCCCCCTTGATCACTATCTTAGCTATGGCCTCCATAAGGAGCATATTCATTGGCTTAATAGTCTCAGTTCCATACACCATTCCAACATTGCTTGCATATGTAGATTTTCAACTACTTCCTCAAAGTGTTCCATTTGTTACTTAGATGTTGTTGTTGTTATGTGATGTCAAGTCACCTGTGACCCATAGAAAACCTATGTACAACAGCTCTGAACCCTGCCCTGTCCTGAGCTGGTATCACTAATTCCGACACACTAACTCCCATTGTTCCAGTTCCTATATCAATTCATCTAATCCGGGGTCTTCCCATGACATCCTTCTCCAAGCAGTAAATAGATACCAGCTTTCCTTCTCAAAATGGCATTGTATGTACTGTTTCAGTGTTATGCTCCATAAAACCATGATATGTAAATGTTTATATCTGAAGAAGTTAAAATTATGAAATTTGGTTAAATACAGTCCCTCTGTGAGTAAATCTGACCCTGGGGTCTTTTAGTCTTTCTAACCAACAACCAGAGCCAAAGAAGAAGAAATAGATGATTTCTACCAACTTTTATAGCCAGAGATAGATCAAACATGCAATCAAGATGCATTGATAATAATGGGTGACTGGAATGCAAAAGTTGGGAATAGCGAAGAAGAATCAGTAGTCGGAAAACATGGGCTTGGTGACAGGAATGAGGCTGGAGATAGAAAGATTGAATTTTGTAAAATCAATGACTT
>NW_006399763.1:9572786-9587621 GCF_000299155.1 Elephantulus edwardii
TGGGGTAATTGTGATGGGTGTGTCAGAGGCGGTGTGGTTGGCGCAGGCTAGAGCAGGGTTTAGGGCTGTTGTGCATAGGTTGCTATGAGTCAGAAACGACTCGATGGCACATAACAACAACAACAATCATCTTTTTTTTTTTCTATTTTTTTTTTATTTCACTGAAACCAGAAACTTCCCGCTAGGTTTCAGGATACTCTTATTATGAAGGTACTGTGTAATTGTCATTTTCCCACCTAACATATAATAAAGGAAGTTCAACAAAATGAAATTATTTACTCAAAAGCATAGCATTCAGAACAGAAATTTAGTATTTAGGATCATTTCATTCTATCATGTTTTAAAGCTAATCTCCATCTCTTTTCTCATTCTCTTTGATCCAAAGTGTTAATGACAGATTGATCGTAAGTATGACAGGTCTTATTTTAGCTGAAAAAAGCACAATTTTCACTCTACATAGGTTCTGTACTCAAGATTCTTGTGTGTTCTTCTTCAAGGATAAGGATAAGCTTGCTGGCAGTTATATATTTCCTAATTGCTTCCATATCTGAAGGGACAGAGGAATATGTATATTTTTATGTATGTGGAAAGCATTTTTTATTGTTGGTAGGTGCTATCAAGTCAAGTATGATTCATAATGACACTATGAACCACAGTCCTAAACCCTATCCTTTCCTGTGCCACCTTCCTGTTTAGCACACTTAAGTTTATTGCTGTATCACTGTGTCAGTCCATCTGGTTGGATGTCTTTCTCTCTTTCACTGACATTTATCTTTCCAAGCATGAAATTCTTTCCAAGCAATAGCCTCTCCTAGCAACATGTCCAAAGTATGAGAAGCGAAGCTGTGCCGTCTTTGCCTGGAGGAGCACTCTGGCTGCACTTTTTATACAACATGTTTGTTTGTTTCTTTTGGCAGTCTGTGGAATGCTCAGTACTCTTCAACACCACAACTTAAAAGCATCAAAAAAAGCATTTCATAAATATGAAAGACAGAGCTATTTTTGTTGTTTGTTTCTCCTAGCACCCTAGGAGAAACATTTTTCTTCTCAGCAATTTTTCAACTATCTTTTCATCTGGTAAGAAGCATACTCCATTTGGCAATGTAAAGATTGTACTTTATGTAAAGACATTGAGGTGAAAGTGGATGGTACAATTAGAGGTCCAAGAGAGAAATTTATCACACTGAATATACTTTACTTAAATTTTTCTTTAGAGAAAGCTTAGTCTATTTAGCATTTTGTTGTGGTTAAATGTAAAGACATCTTGTTAATATATAGAGAAAAACAAAAGAGCACATTTTCTGGAACACTAAATCTCAAATGCACTGTCATGAAATCAATTCTGACTTGCAGTACTTTTACTGGACACAGTAGAATTGTCTCATAGAGCTTCCAAGACTATAAACTTTTATAGAAGCTAGTCTCCACTCTTTCTTTCATGAAAGGCTGGTGAGCTCAAGCTAGCAACCTTTAAATTAGCAGTTGTTAGCCATTATGCCACCGAAGAACTGTGCTCTTTCCTTGGGCATAGTAAATACTTAAGACATTTTCATACACTAGTGAGTCTTCAAAATTAAAGATAAGAAATAGCATATGGCTCAGAAATCCCAACATTATATACTAAAAAATAATAAAAGCAGGCTACAAAACTAGTACATAAATATTCACCATAGCACCATTTACAACATCCAGCCCTAACAATCCAAATGTTGACCAATAAATGAATAAATAAGCAAAATATGATATATACTATGAAATATTACCATATAAAGAAATGATGTTGTGATACATGTTAATTCATGCTTAAACTTTAAAAATATGATATTTTTCTTCCTAGTCTCTATTTTAGATAATTCTAAGTATATTGAATTATCAATATCATGTTGCTTTATTATTGTTGTTATTATTAAGTGCCATTAAATCAACTCTGACTCAAAACAACCCTATGTACAACAGCTCTGAACCCTGCTCTGTCATTAGCCTGTTTGATTGTATCTTCCACACCTACTCCCATTGCCCCAGTCACTGAGTCAAATCTGTCTTATCCAGGGTCTTCTCTTGCGCTGTCCATCCACCCTTCCAACTATGATGTCCCTCTCCAACAGCTGGTTCCTCCATGCTGCATGCCCAAAATGTGTCAGATGGAGCTTCAAAATTCTTACCTCCAAGGTGGAGCCTGGTTATACCTTCTCAAGAATGGACTTCTTTATTCTCTTAGGAGTCCATAGTATATTCAATGATATTCTCCAGCACCACAACTCAAGGCATTGATTCTTCTTCTATCATCCTTTGTCATTTTTCAGCTCTCTGGTCCATAGCAAGTAATTGTGAAGACCATGACCTAGATCAGGTGAACCTTAGTCTCTAGACTGACATCATTGCTCTTCAATATTCTGGAGAGATCCCTGATGCAATATGTCTTAGCTTTCATCATATAAGCCTGAAATTCAGAGTGATGTCATGGATAATAGAAAAAAGTGCTACCCATCTGTGTGCATCTCCATAATGTTGTTGTTGTTGTTGTTATGTGTCGTCGAGTCGTTTGCAACTCATAGCGACCCTATGTACAACAGCCCTAAACCCTGCTCTATCCTGTGCAAATCGCATTGTCTCTGACACACCCATCCCGATTACCCCAGTCACTGAATCAATCCACCTCATAGAGGGTCTTCCCCTCCTGCGCTGTCCCTCTACCCTACCAAGCATGATGTCCCTCTCCGAGGACCTGTCTCTCCTTACAACATGTCCAAAGTATGTCAGACGAAGACCCAGAATCCTTGCCTCCAAGGAGTAGCCTGGTTTAACCCTCTCTAGGATGAATCTGTTTGTTTCCTTGGCAGTCCATGGAACATTCAATACTCTTATCCAGCACCACAGCTCAAAGGCATCAATTCTCCTTCTATCCTCCCTATTCATTGTCCAACTCTCTGATGCACAACAAGTGATTGCAAAGACCATGGCCTGTTATCAGGTGGACCTTAAACTCTTTCGCTCCATAAGATTTTTGCTGTCAGTTTTTGGAAGAAGATCACTGTGTTTTTTCCTAATTTTAGTCCAGAGAAACCCATTTAATATCAAAGAAACACACAAACCTCAACTTGGTATTGACTGTGTGAACTATGTTGACAGAAATGAAGCTCTCATAAGACAAGAATTTTATCATTAAAGGAGTACCTCTTTTTTTAATATTAGTGAAATGTTGTGAATATTCTAATGTATATCAGTATTCAAATTCTGACATCCCTAATATTTTTTCTTAGCTAAATTTTTGTGGGTAGAAATGTATTTTCCTTCTGATTGTAATTATAACTACCATACAGTTACAAATTTAAAAGGAGAGGAATATTAATGTTGGGAGTTAAGTAGTGGAACCATTAATAAACCAATTAACAAAAGATCTCAATCATATGCTTAGAGTCACTTTCATGCTTTGAAAATCATGCAGAAGATAAGGTATTTAAAATGCTAAATAGCTCTGGTGGCTTAGTGGGTAAGGAGTGACACTCCCAACCTCAGGGCAGGTGTTTACAGGTATCAGTTGTTCCAGGGGAGAAAGATGAGCAGTCTACTCCTGCGCAATATATAGCCACTGAAAACCCAGTGGAGGGTTAGCCATGATTCACTTCCAGTTTGATGAAATACTACCACAACAATTGTTGTTATGTGTCATAGAGTCATCTGTGACTCATAGTGACTCTGTACATTAGTTCTGAAAGCTGCCTTCTCTTCTGTCAATCTCATCATCTCTAACAGACCTAATCCATTGCTCTCCAGTCACTGAGTCAATCTATCTCATCCTGATCTTCCTCTCCTGCACTTTCCTTCCACCCTTCCAAGCATGATGTCCTTCTCCAAAGACTGATTTCTCCTAGCAATGTGCCCAAAGTACATGAGACAGAGCCTCATAATTCTTGCCTTCAGGGAGCAAACTGGCTTCACCCTCTGCAGGATGAGCTTGTTTATTCTCCTGGCAATCCATGGTATGTTCAACATTTTCCAGCACCACAACTCACAGGCATCAGTCCTTACATCATCCTTAGTTACTGTCCAGCTCTCTGACGCATAGCATGTAATTGCGTAGACCATGGCCTGGATAAGGCACTCCTTAGTCTCCAGACTGACATCGTTGCTCTTCAGCACTCTGGAGACGTCCATGACAGCCAACTTTTCTAATGTACCTTTTCATTTCTTGACTATTGCTACCTGTAGTGTTGACTGTAGAACCAAGCAAGCTAAATTTATCAACAATTTCAATCTCTTCTCTGTCCAGCATGAAGCTGCCAATGGGCCCAATAGTAAGAATCTTTGTTTTCTGATATTGAGCTTCAATCCATATTGAAGACTATAGTACTTGACCTTCTGCAACAAACAACTCTCATTATCTTCCAGTTAAGCAAGCAAGGTTGTATCATCTGCATAATCCTAAAGAAAAAGCCCCAATACTTTGTAATGAATGCTTTGTTCCACATTTTCAGTTGCCATACACACAAAATGTCTGATCATGCCTTCCCTTTAAGTAGTCCCTCCCTTCTCTTATTCCAGGGTAGAGTTCATTACAAAGTGAATTGGGAAAGCAGAAGAGAGGAAAATATGTATGAGTGAATGAATGAATGAAAACCTACCCTTTCTGTAAATTTTCAATAAAACTCCAATTACAAAAATATTGGAGAACACATTTGGGATGCTCTATTCTCAAATCTTTTATACACTGTTGTACCATAACTTCTGCTTTTTCTCATTCCACACCCCCAAAAAGAAATGAAAACATAAAACTTTTAAAATCACACAAATTTTAATATGTCAGGTAAGAAGAAAGTTATATTTTCAGTTACTGGAATTGAATAAATACACGTATACATGTACATATACTTATAACACTGCAGCTCTAACAGGACTTGCATAAAAGTCATCATATAAATGATGTTGTTGTTATGTGCTGTTGAGTTGCCTACAACCTATCATGACCCTATGTTTGTCAGCTCTGAAATCTGCCCTGTCCTGAGCCAGTCTCATTAATTCAACACACTAATTCCTGTTGCCCCTGTTACTGTATCAATCTATCTCATCTGGGGTCTTCTTCTCCCACGCTGTCCCTCCACCCTTCCAAGTATAATGTCTTTCTCCAAAGACCAGTCTCTCCTGCCCATGTGCCCAAAGTATGTGAGACAGAGCTTCAAAATCCCAGCCTCCAAGGAGAAATTTGGTTTTACCCTCTCCAAGACAGACTATTTGCTTTCTTGGCAGTTCATGGTATGTTCAAGACTTTTCTCCAGAATCACAATTCAAAGAGATCAATTCTTTTTCTGTCATCCTTAATCATTGTACAGCGCTCTAATGTGTAAAAAGTAATTGCAAAGACCATGGCCTGGATTAGGTGACCCTTAGTCTCTAGACTGACATCATTGCTTTTCAGCACTCTGGAGAGGTCTCTAACAGTAGATTTCCCCCAATACAGTTTATATTTTGATTTCCTGACTGCTATGGTTAAGAGTGTACAGAACAAATCCTTTGGAAAGCAGGGCTTTATGAAGATTAATGTGCCATCAGGATTGGAGGGAGACTCATCAACAACCTACATTATGTAGATGACACAACCTTGCTTGTTGAAACTAACAAAGACTTGAAGTGCTTGTAGCATACGTTCAAGAACTGTAGTCTTCGATATGAATAGATGCTCAATATCAAGAAGACAGAGATTCTCACCACTGGAACTATAGGCAGCATGTAAACATAATTTATATACATATAAATACATTATATACATTTATAGCATTAACCTAACTTTTTTCCTAAAATGTCTTCCTCTATGACAACACTAATGATACTAGTGGGAATATTAGAAGACAGATGTGTATTCTTTGAGCATCATTGGTAGTAGTACTACAGTGAAATAATTACATAATATTCAAGAGTGTATATATATATATATATATATATATACACATACATACAAGTATTAAGTTGTATCATTAGATGTCATCCCTACTTTATGGACTTCATAAAATGACAATCTCAAATGTTAAATGCCTGTCATAAAGAGACTCAATAATTATATTTTCTCTGCTTAAACATGACAATAGAGTTTGCTAAATTCTGATCTTAATTATTTTTTGAAGTTCTTACATTCTCTCATTGTCTACAGTTCTATCATGATGCTTTAAGTGCTACAATTTCTCTATAACTCAAGTGTCAAAAAGCTATGAATGAGAATGAATGATGTGCTAGGATTATTCATTTGCTCTTTCCCAATATTACTGTAATTAACTTATGATTGTTGATATCTTACCTATTATCTTTCTCTGAAAATATTTAAAGTAAATACACAGAAAACTAGTTCACTCTTTGCCAGCAAGTCAGAACCAACACATAGTTTACTCTCACTTGGGATGCTGAGACTGTAAATCTCCCTGAAGGAGATTGTACATCTCTCTCTTGTGAGTTTCTAGTGGATTTAACCACCAGAGAGGAGTAATTTATAGTTTAGCAACTCAATTTTCTATGCACTAAGCCACCAGAGCTTCCTAAGTAAACAGAAAGCAAAATTTAAAAGTGACTAAGATAGATTCAGAATTCCTCTAAGACTCTTGGAACATAGTCTCAAACAAGACAGTGTAATTTTATATGCATTCTGAAAGATTGAGCTGCGAGTTACTAGTATTTCAGCTGAAAACAAAATAGAATTTCAAGGATTCTGCATTTGAAGATTATAACACGAGTCTATTTCCTACTTTTCTATTGATATGTTATATACAGTCACTAAGATTTATAGTTTTGGTGATATTATGCATTAAATTTATTAGAATTTATTATTGTCCTTAACTGATTCATTCTGTTGCTGCTATTGGGTGGGTGCCATCAACTTACAACTCCTAATGACCTTTCAAAGAAAATTTTTGAACCTTGTCTTATCCGACATGACTTTCATGATCTCTCCCCTGCCCAAGCCCATTTTGGTAGTCATTGTGTCACTTATCTCACTCAGGATCTTCCCGTCTTTCATCAGTCTTCCATACATCCCAATATGATGCTTCTCTCCAAGAAGTTCAAACATAATAACAACAACAACAACTCAAAGGAGTGGTTTCTCCTGATAAAAATGTCCAACTGAGACAAAGTTTTGCCATTCTTGCCTCTAAGGTACACTTCTTTTAAGGCAGATTTATTGTTCTTTTAGCAGTTCATGGTATTTCCAATACCGTTCTTTACCATACCACATTTAAAGGTGTCGATTCTTTATTCTATTTGGACACAAGCTTCTTGTACTAACTATAGATTTCTCATAAGCACCTTTAAGTGTTCTGTGATTCCAATTTTTCTCAAGTTCTCCATATTTATTACGATCCACACAGTGAAATATTTTTATAATCAATAAAACAAAAATAACATATTTTGGACATTTTCTGTTTTCAGCCAAGATCCATCTGACATCAGCAATGATATCACCTGAGCCATGGCCTCTTCTAAATCCAGTTTGAATTTCCAGAAGGAATTGATGTATTGCTCCAGCCATATTAAAAATATTTTTCAGTAATATTTTACTTGCATGTGCTATAAGTTATATTCAATAATTTTCACATTCTATTGGATCTCATTTTTGGAATGAGAACAAGTATGGATCTCCTCCAATCAATTGGCCATCTGTTTTTCGTATTTGTTGGGAGAGACTGGTGAGCATGTCCAGGGTTTCTTGAAACACCTCAATTGGTATTCCAGCAATTGCTGGGATCTTACTTTTGTCAGTGGCTCAGTGCATATTCGACTTAGTTTTTGAGGCTTGGGGTTTTTGTGGGGTTTTTTTCCCATATATTACTTCCTAAAATGATTCAGTATTCACTGATTATTTTTCATATAGTGACTCTATTCATTTTTTCCACCTTGTGATAATTCCTGCATCATTCAAGATTTTGCCCATAAAAACCTTCAATATTGCAGCTAGAGGATTGAATTTGTTCTTAATTTGTTTCAGCTTGAGGAATCTCAACCATGTTCTTCCCATTTGGCTTTCTAATTCAAACATATTGCATATTTTAGTATAGTGCTTTGCTTTGGCTTCTTGAATTTCCCTTTGAAATTTTTTCACTCTCTTACCTTAGCAGTCTTTCCCTATGTTTTGGTTTCTTTCCATTTCAGAATATTTTTACAGAAAATTTTAAAGTATATTTCCCTGGTGACACAGTGGCTAAATAATTGGTTTCTAATCAAATGATAAGTTATTTGAGCCCACCCACAAAAGAAATACATGGCAATCTGTTCCTCTAAAGATGTATGTTCATTTAAACTCCATGGGGATTGTACTGCTATGTCCAGTAGGGCTTCTGTGAATCGAAATAGATGTAGGCAATAATTTCGGTTTCATTAGCAACACAACGCATTAACACTCTACACAACCAGGGTTCTGTTAAAAAACCAAAATAAAATCAGCTTCAATCCAATTGATCCGAATTCAGAGTTTAATTCTTTCCTACTTACACCTTTCTTCCTCTTGCCTTTCCTTCTTTTTTCTCTATTTTATGGTCTCATTTTGTGTGTGTGTCAACCTTCTCCTCCTTCTTCTTTGCCTTAATGCAATCACTAGATCCTCTGCTGTTGTAGGTTGTTGTTAGGAACTGTAGACTCAAGTGTAACACATGACAACCATAGAAACAACAAATCCTAACTTTTCTCTGTCCTTTACCAGCCTCATAATCTCTGGTAAGCTCAAACAGTCACTGTTTCAACCTATCTTGTTGAAGGCTCCTCTCTTTTACTAAACTCCCCATTTCCAAGCATGATGTCTTTTTCTAAGAATTGACTCCTCCTGAGAATATGTACAAAGTATATGAAATAAAATTTCAATGTTTTACCTTTAAAGTGTATCTGGTTGCACTTTTTCCAAGACAGACTTGTTTGTTTTTTTGGCAGTTCATGGAATATTCAGTACAATACCATAACTCCAATTCATAATTTTCTCTTCTGCTATCCTTACATATAATCCGACCTTCAGCTGCATATAAAGTAATTTAAAACACCATAGGCTGCATCAGAACACCTTAATTTTGAAACTGCATCATTAGTCTTCAGCACTTCAGGGAGATCCTTGACAGCAGATTTTTACCATGCAATGCATGTTGATTTTTTTAAATTCATTACCATGAATAGTAATTGTGTATTCAATTATAATGAAATTATTGACAGCTTAACTCTTTTCTCCATCGATTATTATATTACTTATTGGTGAAGAGTTTAGGGACTCAATAGCATACAAAACCATGTTATCAATAAAACTTAGCAGATTATATTCTCTTTCAGTTCTGATATTAAGGGGAACATAGTCAATTTGTCACCTTTAATATTAGGTATACTGTTAGATAGTATTAGCTATGTTTTTTGTGGAAGTATATTGGAAATATTCCTTATTATATAACTTACTGAGAGTTATTTATTTTTATTCAAGTATGTTGTACATAGGGTCACCATAAATTATACTCAACTCAATGGCACCTAACAACAATTAACAATTTTATCAAATATGTTTATTGCATCTTTTGAAATGGTCTTTCTTATTATACTAATGTGATATATTTTTCAGAACTCTCTGGTGTAAGCCTACTTTCTACTACTTTTTAGACACTGATCTAGTTGTTTCTCTAAAGGAATGTTGTTGTTGTTGTTGTTGTTGTTGTTTGGTACCATCAAGTCAAGACCCATAGCTGACCTTACAGTATGAACCATCACTGCAACACATGAGACTGTGCATCCACTGTACTTCTCTGGAAAGCTGTGGCATGATGGCCATGGAGCTGCCCAGAATATCATCCCTGCATCTATTGTTACTGTCAAGGCTGTGGACAAGATCATCCCTGAGCTGTATGGAAAACTTACTGGCATGGCTTTCCATGCCCCCAAAGCCAATGTGTCAATCGTGAATCTGACCTGCAGAAAGTTGCTAAATATGAGGACATCAAGAAAGTGGCAAAGCAGGCATCAGTAGGACTCATCAAAGGCATCCTGGGACACACTGAAGACCAAGTTGTCTCCTGTGACTTTAATAGTGATACATACTCTTCCCACCTTTGATGCTTGGACTTGCATTGCCCTGAAGGATCACTTTGTCAAACTTATTTCCTGGTATGACAATGAATTTGGGTACAGCAACCAGGTGGTCAACTTGATGGTTCACATGGCCTCGAAAGAATAAGAGCCCCTGGGACCACCAGCCCCGAAATAACACTAGAAAGACATACCCTCTACTGCTGAGGAGTTCTTATCCCAACTCTACCTCTCCCCCTGCCACACTGAGAATCTCACATTCTTGACACCCTCTGAGAAAGGGGAGGGGCTTAGAGAACCCATCTTGTTATGTATCATCAACAAAGTACAATGTACTCAGAAAAGAAGGAAGGAAGGGAAGAAGGAAACAAAAAATCTTCAGCCCTGAATAAATAGGCAGCATCACAATTGATGGAGAAAAGATTGATATTGTCAACCATTTCTGTTTACTGAATCCATAATTAGCACTCATGATAAATTGGGTTGTTGTGTAATATTTAGTCAGAACTGACCCATAGCTAGCTGACCCTCCAGTGAGTTTTCAGAGGCAGTTAATAGCACAGGAGGAGATTGCTTACCTTTCTCTCATGAAGCAGCAGGTGGATTCAAACTGCATCCCTTTGGTTACCAACACAGCTTCTTCTCACTAGGCCACTAGAGCAGTTAAGAAATCAAGAGATATGTTGTGTTGGGAAAATGTGTTGTCACAAATTACCCTTAAGTAAAAAAGAACAATAATGTCAGTTTAAAGAGAAGTGATCCAGTCTCTGGAACTTCCAATTACTTCTTATGCATCTAAGAGTTTAACAAAGAATAAAACTTACAGAATAACAATTGATGCTTGTTAATTATGGTGTTGGTGAAGGATACTGCGTATCTTATGGCCTGCTAAGAGAATAAACAAGTCTGTTTTGGAGGAAATGCAACCAATATTTCCCCTTAGATGTAAGGATGGTGAAACCTTGTCTTACATACTTTGGGCATGTTTTCAAGAGGGACCAATCCTTGGAAATTATATTAGGCTGAGTAGAGTAAAGGGTCAGGAAAATAGAGAGAAGAACCTCAGTAAGATAGATTGACACAGTGTCTGTAACAAGGGGCCAAAGAATATCAGATATCTTGAGGGTGGCGGAAGACAGGACAAGGTTCCAATCTGTGCTTGATAGAATCACTGTGAGTAGTAGTTGACACCACCTTGCAACATCCTATACATTGTGACTATTACCTTGTAGGGGCTTGGAATTTGTTCTAGACTTCTAAGAAACATTGGTATTTTTAATTATAAGATAATTTAAGTGATTATAATTTATTTTGCTCAAGTTACAAAGCCTTCTTTGACTTTGAAGAATGACAGTTATATTCTCTCTTTGGACTACCTGAAGTCTTGCTTGAGAATGGGTGGTTTATTAGTAGACAAAGATATTAAGTCCCACTTATACAGAGAATTGTGTTTGATTTTTTGTTTTTGTTTTTTTCTTTCAGTGGGTACCTCCTTTCTGAGACTCTCTCTTCACTCTCTGGAATCTAGAAAAATTACTAATTCTGTTATGTCCTACATTTATTAATGCTGTTAGAATAAAGTAGTGGAGATACATAGCAGCAGTGCACATATGAAGCAAACCTTCTGCTGACCTTATCATATTTTTGAGTGTTTTAACTTAATCCTTAGCTTTGATTAAAAAAAAACAAAACACATATGGATGTATTTCTGGTATATACAGAAGACTCAATTTTTACTTGATTTTACTTCCAATAAAGGAAGATTGCTTTGGCTGGTTAACAAGGAAACACACTACATTGCCAGAGTCCTGAACTTCTCACTTGCACTTAGAGTTCAGCAATTTGACTCACCTGTGCATATTTGTGATTGTGTATGTGTTATTGTGTTTTTATATATTTTAAGGGATAGTTAATCTAGACATCCCAAGTTCTTAAATATAGTTCCAAGTCCCAATCTATAAATGAAATGTCTAATTATGGTTGAATAACAACAAATTAAATTATATCAGCCTACATGATCCTGTGGAACAGTTACTCTAAAATTTTATTTAGATCAAATATAGCCAAAACCTAATGCAGTATAATCAGAGCAGAATACTACATGGTAAATTTATAGAAATTCCCTTGTTCCATAAAGCTCTGAAATGGTCTTGGGACATGAAACAAATTTTGCTTTAGCAGAGTTCAGAAGCTGGCCAGGAAACATAAATTGCTAAGAGATTGTAAAAAAAAAAAAAGCACTCCATTGGAGGTAGGCCAGATCTTACTTACTCCCTGAATTAAAAGAGTAATTTAAAAATCAGGACACTATTTTTTAACCAATAGCTAACATTGGGGTTTCAGATAGGGAGAAATATATTTTGATTAATTTTGCCCTTTTCAGTGGGAACCTGGCAGCTTTGTCCTTCACCAGCTGGAGTTTATGTAAGGCCTTATGGAGCAAGTCAGCCAACAGGGAGTTACAATAATCTAATCTTCATGGGCTAGATACTGCCTTGTGTGAGCAGTTTGCATAAGTAAAGAGGTTTTCATTTCCCCACTAGGGGGCTGAGAACAAAAAGGCATTGCATTGGTTTGGATTGTGTGAACAGAATTTTCTAAGAAAAATGAAGATATTAATTTCCTCTTATTTTCCTGAGAATCTTGATTTCTTATTCTTATTTTCCTGAGAATTCTTGAATATTTTTAGTAGGAAGAGAATCATAAGAAAGTGCTAAGATTAATAATACTTCATCAATTACATGAGTATGAGCCATCATATTTAAATTTAGCAGAGATTTAAGGTTAACAGTTTTCCATTAGCTTAATTTATCCTTGTTGAAATAATTTTCAGGAGACTCATTGTTGTATGATCACCCACATGCTGGGTGCAAAATCTGGAATTTTGTTTTAAATGTTTAAATAGCCATATACCTAGCTGATTAACTTTCCTACTTCCTAAGGAAAAAAAAAATTAATAATGTCCAGTATTCACTTTTCTCTGAGACTGAAACATGAATATATTAGTTATCTTATCTAAGAAATTAGAGTGTTGCTGATTCTGTATTTTCACTAATCACCAGACACCATCCTTGCCTATAACCAGTTTCCAGAAGAGTGCTAATCACAGTACAGTATTAACAAAATCAGTTGTTGTTAAGATGAATATATTTTATAAGGAAAAATGTTTTGTTGAATATTACATATATATCTATAAGGAGCTCTGGAGGCACAGTCTGTTGTTACATGTTGGTATTCATCAATTCTGAAGGAGAATGCTAATTTCTTGCCAAAAGGTTTATAGCCTCAGAAAACCAAAGAAAGATCACTAAGAGTTAGAATCTACTCATCAGAAATGAATGTGTAAGCATACATACTACCTGTTATCCCAACACATGGCTTAGGTCATTTGCTTTCCTCAAGAAATAATCCGGCTTTCTACATGTATATTTCCTGAAATATTCAATACCAAGATGCAATCACATATCAAGGCTCAGAGCTACAGGTTAAAGTTACTTTGACTTAATTGTGTATGTTCCTTAGTCATTTACCGACTTCATTTATTTAAACTTTTATCATTTCCTTGTTCAGTCATTATAATTTATTTCCATTATTATTAATAGTCTTTATATAATGTTGTTCAGTATTCTTTTTAAATTATCACTGATATATTCTTCCCTTGAGAAGGAAAAAAAGATGAATTAAGCTATTTTTTGTTTTAACATGTATTTTAAATATTGTTTTTACTCAATAACAACATAAAATATATTTTAGTTGTTCCAAAGCTAAATTGTTCTATTAAATATCTTTGGATAACCGCATAATACGCAGAATAAAATACTTGGATGCAAGTGTGTTGCGAATGTTGGGGAAGACTGGAGGGCCTCTGGCCAGGACAGATCACCTAAGCTCCAGATAGGTGCAAGCATCCCAACACCCTTTAATACGGAGTTGAGAAAGCTCCCCTGGTTTGGCTGTACTGGCTTGAGAAAGCTCACCACCTGGGAAGAAGGCTGCCACATCTGTTGAGCTGGGAGTGGTCTGCATGAGTTTGAGGTTCACCTGACCAATCCACATGTCCCCCGTCTGTAAACCCACCATATCCTGTCTTCCTGTTTATATAAGTGTGCTGCAGTCCCAATAAAATTGAGCTGGATTGACTCTCTGATCCTCTCCCAGAGTGGTGCTTACCCCCATCTGGGTATTGTTGTTAAGTTGCCTGTGAACAGACAATACAAGTGGCCTTCACAATTACTTACTATGTATCAGAGAGCTGGACGATAACTCAGGATGATAGAAGAATCTCTGGCTACCTTTGAGTTGTGGTGCTGGAGAAGAATCTTGAACATTCAATGGCCCACCAAGGGAACAAACAGGTTGCCTTGGAGAGGGTGAAATCAAGTATCTTCTTGGAGGTTAGGATTTTGAAGCTCTCTCTCACATACTACAGTAATGTGGCGAGGAGGAACCTGACCTTGGAAAAAGTATGATGCTTAGAAGAATGGAGGCACAGAGCAGGAGAAGACGAGCCCAAGTGAAGCTGAGGTAATGTTTTGGGGTCAATGAGACTATCTCAGATAGGGCAGGCTTCAGAGCTCTTGTGTCGCTATGAGTTGCAGGTGACTCGATGTCACATAACAACAATAACAATGAGACATTAACTCCTAATTCAAGTCCAAGAGTATCTTCTCCCAAATTGAGTATCTTTACTCCCTGTGCCCATTGGCTGTTGTAATTCTTTTTTTTTATCTGAAAATCCCTTGATTAAGAAACATTTGTTTTGATACTTATATACTACTATAAAATGACATGATTTTATAAAAATTT
>NW_006399763.1:9588898-9590173 GCF_000299155.1 Elephantulus edwardii
GATTGGCACCAGGACAGAGCAGAGTTTAGGGCTGTTGTACCTAGGGTCGCTATGAGTTGCAAGGGACTCGACGGCACATAACAACAACAACAACAACAACTTTGCAAAGATTCTTTATGATCTAACCTTTTTCTACCTCTCGTTTTGTTCTATTTTCTTGCACAAAATACTCCAGACAGTATGTAGTTATTATTAGTTTTTCCATCAGATCTTATCCTCTCTTACTTCTAACATTTCTAAAAACTCATTTCTCTGCAATTGTATTATTGCTTTCTATTTCTTCTTTTAGCTACTAACATAGAAGCCCTATTGGTATAGTGATTAAGCACTTGGGTGCTAAGAAAAAAGTTGACAGTTCAAAACCAGCAGCCATGCTTCAGGAGAGATATGTGGTAGTCTGATTCCATAAAGAATATAGCTTGGAAACCCTAAGGAACAGTTTTACTCTATCCTATAGGTTTCCTATGAGTTGGAGTAGACTCAACAGAAACGGCTGTTTTGTTTTTGTTTGTTTTTTTCTTGGACTGTCTACATATTCAATTTTAGGAAGCGTTATCTGACATTTACCTAACCAGTCTAGACAAGACGTTGTTGTACAGTATTCATTATTTAACTTAAAATAATATTTATTAAGTTGTAATGTAACTGCTTAGTTTATTGATTGCCTCCTATAACTATAGTAGATGCTATAATACATCATTGTTGGTCAAAATAACAAAACTGCCAACAGTAATAAGTATTCAATATATAATGTTTAATATATCAATAAACTTGAGGAACAATTATATGTAATAGGTCCAATACCGTGTTACTCTAACGTAGTAAGAATTAACATCTAAACTAAGGTTTGGTGAACTTAAGTGCTTTTGCATTTAATGGACAAACTCCAACTCTCTATTATTAATAAGTAGATTTCAGAGTTAGTTTAGAATTAGATTGACACTCCCATTTCATTCTGTTCTACATAGGGCTGATAAGTCAGAACCAACTAGATAACACCTAACAATTCAATTTGCATTGTGATTTTAGTGAAAGTTTACAGAAAGATGGATTTTTACTTATTCATCCACACACATTTCTCTCCCTCTTCCTCTCTCCTCCACAATTTGCTTCATAATGCATTTCTTGTACCAGATTTTAAAAATCCTCCCCTTTCTATTCCAGTGTTGTTGTTGTTGTTGTTGTGTACCATCAAGTTGGTACCCACTCATAGCTGACCCTGCAGTGAGTTTTCAGAAGTAGTTAATCACACAGGAAGAAATTGCCTATTTCTCT
>NW_006399763.1:9590523-9593875 GCF_000299155.1 Elephantulus edwardii
AAAAAAAAAAAGAAATGCTGGTGAATATGTGGAATTTGAAATTTTCATTCATTACTGGTAGCAAGATAAAATTGTACAACCACTAAGAAAGCAGTCTCATGCTTTCTCAAAAAGTTCAAAATAGAAATTCCAAGTTTGACCAAGTTATCTCACTACAGGGAATAAACATCGTAGAATCCAGAGCTGTGACACAAACAGACGGATGCACTCTCATTTTTAGTCACAATAGTGAAGAGATGGAAGCAACCAAAGTGCCCATAATCATACGAATGGATAGAAAAACACGATTCATTTTTAGGATTCTACATCATACTCAGAGATAATTAGGGCTAGTCCTTGGTAAAGGACATCATGCTCAGAAAAGTCAGTGAGTGGAGGGTAAGACACTCAACAAGATGGATTGACAATGGGATCAAATGTCAAGATAGATGATCAAAATGGCTCAGTACAGAACAAGATTCAGATTCATAGTTCAAAGAGTCATTTTGAGTTACCGTCAACTGATGGCATCGAACAATAACAACTCCATAATTTTTGAGGAATGCAATCTAGAATCATAATTCTTTGTCCCTTAGATATTCCATTCATAGTTACCTAAAAATCCTTTAAATTTATGTACATGAAAAAATATTTCCTGTATTTTAATACATTTTCTAAAATATTTTTTCATATTTGAAAGATAAGTATATAATTATGATTAAAGTAAACTGTTCAGTGGCTCAGTCTTCCTTGACCACTAAATTTTCTCATTTAATGCACAAATTTTATTTTTTTATTTAAGAAATATTTTCCCACATATGTTATAAGGAGTTGTACTACCAACCTAAAGGTACTCCATTCAAATCCACAAGCTAGTCAGCTAGAAAAGAGCGTAATTTCCTCCTCTGAAAACTCATTGGTGGGTTAACTATGAGTCAATTCTGACTTCTTGATTCATAACAACAATTTATTTAATACTTTAAACAACCTTGGTTTCACCATCTTCAAAACAGAGAGTGAAACCAAGCAGAACCTTGGAGCCTAGGACCTTTAGACTTCGTTTCACATATTTGGGGCATGTACCAAGGAGGGAACCAGTCTTTGGAGAAGAGTATCGTCCTTGGAAGAGTTGAGGAACACTGCAGCAGAGGAAGACCCAGGATGAGATGAATTGACTCATCATGTGGGGTAATGAAGTTAGGTGTGTCAGAGACCGTGAAATTGGCTCAGAATAGAGCAGAGTTCAGAGCTTTGTGTGAAAGTGAGTCATAGTCAACTTGATGGCACAAGCAACAACAACAACAAATAATCTTGCTGTTATTAGTTGCCATGCTGTCATAGAATTGATTCTGACTCATGACAACCGCAAGTTGTGTAAAATAATTTCTCAATGGGGTTTTCAAGATGTTGACCTTTAGAAAGCAAATTGCCACACCTCACAAGTCATTATGTCTGGGTAAATTGAAACTGACAACTTTTTGGCTAATTGTCTAGGTCTTAATGATTTGTGCCTCCAAGGTACAAAACAATTAATATTATCCTTGGCTTATCACTGGCTGATGCCAACAGATACATTTAAAAACCAATTAAGTTTAAAAATATCTTTGGTTCTTTGAATGCCAAAGAACAATGTAAAGTTTCATAATTATTTATATTTTAGTGTACTAATTTTAGTGCATTAATTGTTCTGGTGCACTATGGCGAGAAGCTGGGCTACAATCCCAAAGGCACATAGTTTGAAGCGACTAGCTGCTCTGTGGGAGAACGATCAGCAATTGTTGGATGTATTGCCTCTGAAAACCCACCAGAGGGTTAGCTCTGGGTCGGCTCCAAATCAATGGTAAACAATAACAACAACAATAATTGCAAATTAGAACTTTCCATCATTTAAGGAAATATCTTCAGAAGATACTTTATTTATTCTTGGATACATAAGAAATCTTTGCCTTCTTACCTCTGTTATGGCACAGAAAACTAAAAATACCTTTTTCCCTTTCTTTAATGCTATTTTGAGTTAAGTTACTTGAGTAGCAAATTATTGTGATACTTACATTTACACCATTCAAAGGCTTACTATGGAACTGTGTGGCAGAAAAGATCAGTTCTTCTTATTCCAGAAAGTATAATACAGAATTAATCAGCATAAATTATGCAGATTGACTATGGTGTGTAAGTTTTATTCTATAGTGTGTTGATATGACAATATGGATTTCATTTCAAATACATGTCTTAAAATGCTAAGGAAATATAAGTTTTTCATGTGTTAATTTTTTTTCCAAAGAAATATAGGAGCCTGTATTTCAACACTCACAGGTCACAAGAACAAAAGCAGCCCCCCTGTTAAACTGCTCGGTTGGAAATCCAAGACCTCTCTTCTTTTTTTTTCTCTTCAGTATTATTTCTTGAGATCCAAGTGCAAAGGGTAAAATAACTTCAACTGTTAAGAGCTTGCACTGCCATTAGATAGTTGACAAGATATTCCCCAATATATGTATATTGTTGCTTCACTTCCCATCTTATTTTATAGTTATACTTCCAAGCAAGAACATGTAAGTCTAGTTGTGGATGTGAACTACTTAAATTTAGATAAAGGTTTCTTCAATCAGTTTAGAAAAATGTTGGTGTCTAAGCCATTTCAACAATGTTCAGTGCTTTATTAGAGGGATTATGTATCTATATTCTGTATTTATAGCTATGTCCTATTGTTGTTGTTGTTATGTGCTGTCAAGTTGCCTGGAAATCATAGCAACCTTATGTACAACAGCTCTGAAGCCTTCCCTGTCCTGAGCCAATCTCACTGACTCTGACACACCTATCCTCCTTGCCTTAGACTCAGTTTCAATCCATCTCATCCAAGGCCTTTCACTCCTGTGCTGTCTCCCCACCCTTCTCATCACGCCAAAGTATGTATGTGAGATGGACTTCAAAATCCTAGCCTCCACGGAAATATTTGATTTCACTCTCACCAAGACAGACCTAGTTTGTATTCTTGGTGGTCCTAGTATGTTCAAGATTCTTCTTCAGGACTGTTGTTGTTGTTGTTGTTGTTATGTGCCGTCAAGTCGTTTATGACTCATAGCGACCCAATGCACAACAGCCCTAAACCCTGCTCTATTCTATGCCAAACGCACTGCCTCTGACACACCCATCCCGATTACCACAGTCACCGAATCAATCCATCTCATAGACGGTCTTCCCTTCCTGCACTGTCCCTCCACCCTCCCAAGCATAATGTCCCTCTCCAAGGACACATCCCTCCTGGCAACATGTACAAAGTAGTCAGACGAAGCCCCAGAATCCTTGCCTCCAAGGAGTAGCTTGGTTTAATCCTCTCCAAGATGAATCTGTTTGTTTTCCTGGCAGTCCATGGTAC
>NW_006399763.1:9594950-9598808 GCF_000299155.1 Elephantulus edwardii
GAAGAACTACAGTCCTTGACCTTCTACAGCCAGTGCTTCAGGCCCTCCTCAATTTCATCAAGCTAGGTATGTTCTCTGCATATTGCTGTTTATTCCTCCAATCCTCATGCCACATTCCTCTTCATAAAGTCCAGCCTTCCAGGTGATTTATTCTGTATTTTGATTGAAAAGGTATGGAAATAGGATGCATCCCTGACACACTCCCTTCCTGATTTTGAACCATGCAGTGTTTTCCTCCTCTGTTCTGAGGACTGCATCCTATATCTACCTAGATCTAACTATCTGGATCTGCACATATCTATAGATATGAATAAATACATATATCTTCATCATCTGTATCTATATTTCCTATATTTCTTTATAAGAATGCCAGTTCTACTAATGTTTTACCTTTGTATAGAAGACTGTGACTACTAGTAGAGAATGTTTTCTCTACTGCCAAGATTTTATATATATATTTGGTCTTCCTTTGCTATAGATATCAATGGCTATCTGGTCACTAAAACTTGTATTTAAATCTCCATTTTACCTACAGCATTTTGATTTATTCTTCCTTTCTCCTAAACCAAAGTCAGACTTATTATCTCTTATCAAAATTGCTACAGTAATTTTCTAAATAAATCCTCTGCTTTGAGTAGCATATCTACACCATCACACTGTACACTACTCCTGGAGTTATTTTCTGAAACATTGGTCTGATGGTATTAGTTCTATTCTGAAAAACCATTAAAGATCCCTTATTGCCTTAGGGATGCTAAAACATTGCCTTAGCAGAAACCTTAACAATCTGGCCTTAGTTCACCTCTTTAGTTTCAAGTACAGCTGGTATTTCTTTAATGCATACATTCTTTTCATGATTTGTAAGTTTATTTGTGCAATTACCTCTACTTGAAGGCTTGGTTCAAAGTTAACCTATTCTATGATTCTTTCCCAAATTCCAAAATAGACTCTTTCAAAATAATTTTTTAAGTGTGATTTTAATGAAAGCTTACAAGAAAGTTAGATTTTCATTCATTCATTTTTGCACATTTTACCCTTTCTTTTTCCTTTCCTACTCCACTGTTCACTCTTTTCTTTTAATTCATTTTTGCACTATTGTCTCCCTTTCTGCCATCACTCCAGGCTTTTTTGCAATGTACCTCTTATTCTTGGCTGTTTTCATATATATAATGCCTAACCATATATTCCTTTTAAACAATTCTTTCCTTCATCCATTCAAATGCAGTATTCATTATTTATTCCCTCTTTTATTAGTTTCCCCAACCCCCCATGTCAGTCCTACTTTATAACAGCGCTGTTATGCAGTATTTGTCCTTTTGTGACAAATCTTTCACTCAGCATAATGTCCTCCAGGATCACCATATTGAGTAATACTTTATGAATTTCTTGGTTTTCAGTGCTGTGTATACTATAGATTTGTTGATGGGCACTTTACTTGCTTCCATAGCTTTGCTATTGTGAATAACAGCAATATACATATTTGTGCATATGTCTCTTTGGGTGACAGCTCTGGTTTCTTTAGCGTATATTCCTACTAGTGAAACTGCATCAAAGAAAGGCTTGGAAGAACTCTAGAAATCCTAATCCACAGTATGAAAAGTCTTTGAAGCATCTTTAAAAAAAAGTACAGCCAGGAGAGAATAAAATAGATTAATGGGACCTTCTAAGAATCAAATCTCTATGCACATCCAAATACTACTCCAACAGGGTAAACAGGAAAGCCACAGAGTGGGGGGAAATGGCATTCCTATTTCTATTTTTTTGAGAAAGCACCCTACTGCCTTTACAGTGGTTGTACCATTTTACACTCCCACCAGCAGTGAATAGGGTTCCAAACTCTCTATGACCTTGCCAACATTTGTTGCTTGCCACTTCGCTGAACTTGAGTATTGTTACTGGGTTGAGATGATACCTCATAGTTGATTTTATTTGTTTCTCTCTGAGTGCTAGGGATTTTGAACGTTTTTTTATGTTTGTTTGCCATCTGAAAGTCTTCTTTGGTATAGTGTATATTCATATCTTGTGTTCATTTCCTCCTATCTGTGGCTTTCCTGTTTACCCTGCTGGAGTAGTTTTTGGATGTGCAAAGAGATTTGATTCTTAGAAGGTCCCATTCATCTATTTTATTCTCTCCTGGTTGTAGGTTTTTTTAAGATGCTTCAAAGACTTTTCATACTGTGGATTAGGATTTCTAGAGTTCTTCCAAACCTTTCTTTGATGAAAGCTCTCAAATCCTACTACACAATCATGGTGGTCAAGACAGCATGGTACTGGTATAGTTACAGACACATAGATCAATGGATAAAATTGAGGACCCAGAAATAAACTCATATATCTATGGTCAACTGATCTTTGACAAGGAGACAAAATTAGCTAAGTAGGGAAACAAAAGCTTCTTTAGACAACGGTGTTGGGAAAATTTGGAAACTGTACAAAACTCAAGCAAAACTCACATCTAACATTATAAACAAAAATCACCTCATAATAGATCAAGGACTTAGGAGTAAAACAAAGGATTTATAAACTTCATCAAAATAGAATTTTGCATTTTCTATTGTCCTTGTTATAACACTGCATGTACACTTTATAATATTCATTATTTTGTAATATACTTCTTAGATTGCTTATTTAGATCTACTTCTCTTCGATTATGCAATGTTCTTGAAAACAAACATTTTATGAAGCTATATTGTTTTCAGATTTTCTTGTGCAGAGTTTATATATGATAATTAAGGACTGACTGACTCGATCAGAATAAAAAGTACGTATTTTCTTTGATCCCCCATTGATTAATTATTTTTAAATGGTTTAGGATGGGAAAGTATTCTTATAATAAATACATTGTTAGAACCTTTGTTGTTGTTGTTGTATACCATTGAGTCAGAACCTACCCAAAAATGACCCTCTAGACAGTTTTCAGAGGCAGTAATTCACACAGGAGGAGATTGCCCATCTTTATCCCATGAAGTAGCTAGGGATTAGACCCATAGGCTTTTGGAACTGCAGAACAACTTCTTACTACTAGGCCACAAAACAAACAATCAAAAAACCCACCAAAACCAGAAAACAAAACAACAACAACAACAAAAAAAAACCAACCCCACAACCATCAACCAGGAGTAAGAAGAACATTGACTAAGAGATGTGTGATAAGCACAGAGCCATAGCCTGGATTGATGTCCTGGTACCTAAGGAATCTTGGAAAGCAAGAATAAGGAAGTAGGTGCATTGTTGTTATTGTTAAATACCATTGAGTCGAGTATGACTCATAGCAATCCTATGGACAAAAGACATAAATGCTGTCCTATCCTGTATCGTTCTCATCGTCTCTGACACATTGAGTACATTCCTGCAGTCACTGTGTTAATCCATCTGGTTGTGGGCCTTCCTCTCTTATCTACATTTCTAAGCATGATGTTCTTCCTAAAGAATAGCCTCTCTTAGCAGCATGCTCAAAATATGAGAGACACAGTTTCACCATCATTGAATCCAATAAATATCCTGGCTGCACCTTTTCCAAGATATATTTGTTCGTTTTGCAGCATCACAACTCAAAAGCATCAATTCTATCATCCTTATTTGTTGTCCAGCTCTAGGGTGCATAACAGGTGACTGAAAAGACATGTCCTTAATCAACCACACCTTACTTTTCTAACTAACTTCATTGTGCTTCAAGATTT
Organism: Elephantulus edwardii; assembly: GCF_000299155.1. Lineage (NCBI taxonomy): Eukaryota > Metazoa > Chordata > Mammalia > Macroscelidea > Macroscelididae > Elephantulus > Elephantulus edwardii. Next base: position 9,598,631 of record NW_006399763.1, read on the forward strand.
TGGACTCACTGTATTTAGTATAATGTCTTCTAGACTCATCAGTGTAGTGTAGGGCTTTTGCTTTCTTGTTACAGTTTTTTATTTGATAGTTTTCTTTGCTTCTTGATGTTTTAATAAGGTCACTAAACCTCGGGTGCAAGACCATAATTGTTGTTGTTGTTGTTATGTGCCGTCAAGT
>NW_006399763.1:9600683-9676255 GCF_000299155.1 Elephantulus edwardii
AATAAGACCATATTAAATAGTAAGAATGACAACAACGACACTCTTATTAGATTACATGGAGTAGAAACTTGACCCAACTTGAATAATAAGCCAAAGTCTGGACCAGTTACGAACAGGAGTCAAGTACAGGTAAATGGTGGGCTCTGGGATGGTTAATTTTACTATAATATTTGGAGTTGTTTAAATTAGGGTATATTTGGGTGTTTAAAACCAATTTGGAGGGATATGAACAAAAGACTTTAAGAAAATTATAAAAATATTATACCCTTAAAATTTGCATAAATAACTCTTATGACTTTAAAATGTTGATGATGTTAAATAGGAAGTTCTGGTGGCTTAGAGTGGCTGCTTAAGCAAAGACCAGTGGATTGAATCTACCAGCTGCTCCACAAGAGAAAAATCGACAACTTCCTGTGATGTGATTTACAGCCCTCAAATTCTCCTGGAAGGTCAGTCATGAATTGGTTCTAAGAAGCAAAGAAATGATAATGAATGAATGAAATTTAGTAGAACCATTAAACTTTAATAGAAACAACACAATATTTTACTCCTTGTGATAAAAAAGAGCAATTATACATATTTCTCAACTTTCTTCTTGGTCTTTTTAAATTATTATGTACAAACTTTCAGTACATTTTTAAAAGAGAAAATAGTGAGAAGAAATTTTACCCTAAAATTCATTCTTCATTACAGCAAAAGAATAGCTTGTTTATCTGGCAGATGCAAATTCATTCAGACTAGTACTCATGTGACAGATTGTTGTATTGTGATGGGCTGTGTATTGCTGTGATTCTGGAAAATTTGCTGCACGTATTTCAGATAGTAGCAAGGAAAACTATGGTGGGATTTTTTTTGGGGGGTGCTGTGATCATACAGACTAAGATAGCTTAGGAGTGTGTCTAGCCAATAAGCAGTAATTGGAACATAGCAAAGAGGTATTGTATGACTTAAAACTGAAGAAATGTGTGTGTCAAGTTTGAACAGATTCAGCAAATCTGTTTAATGTGTACAACTAGCAAATAATTGGAAAAACAAAATTCTATGTAGAATAAAACAGCATCAAAATTGGAAGTAAGTCCGTTAAGATTCTCCCAAGAATAGATTTGGAAAGAGATAGGTTTTTTGATGGGCCAGTAGCATAACTTTATTGAGTGTCATCACCAGTTCTGTTTCTTCCATGGCCACAAGAACCTACAAGAAAATGTACAGACCAACCATGGGAAGAGCTCAAGAGAGTTAGTGAAAAGCAGAGCAACATATATGCTCAGCCAATATTGCCTAATAACTAAGTTTCTTACTGACTTTCTTAATGAGTGTAGGCAAGAAGAATGGTAAGAAGGCAAAAATTACCATTTGGCCTAAGCTGAGAAGTGGAAAGATGAAAACAGAGAGTACTAGAGGAAAAGCTATTTGTGTTTCATTGACTATGCAAAGGCATTTGACTGTGTGGATCACTACAAACTGGCTAACTCGGAGAAGAATGGGAATCCCAGAACACTTGATTGTGCTTATGTGAAACCTTACTTGGACCAGGAGGCAGTTGTCAGAACAGAGTAAGGAACACTACCTGATTCAAAATCAGAAAAGGAGTGTCTCAGGGATGCATACTATCTCCATACCTTTTCAATGTCTATGCAGATCAGATTATCCGGGAGGGTAGGCTGTATAAGGAGGAATGTGGCCTAAAGATTGAAAGAAGACTCATCAACACCTGTGGCACAGCCTTTCTTGCTTAAACTGAGGATGACCTGAGGCATTTGCTGCAGAAGGTCAAGGATTGTAGCTTTTAATATAGTTTGAAGCTCAACATCAAGAAAACAAAGATTCTCACCACTGAGTCAATTGGCAGCATCACGATAGATGGTTAAGAGATTGAGATCGTTAACAGCTTCAGCTTGCTTGGCTCGACAATCTACCCTTGGTATAAGCATCCAGAATATCAAAAGATGAATTGCATTAGAGAAATCTGCCATCAGGGACCTCTCTAGAGTACCAAAGAACAATTATGTCAGTCTAGAGACTAAGGTGTGCCTGATCAAGACTATGATCTTCATAATTATTTGGTATGAATCAAAGAGCTGGACGATGACTAAAGATGATAGGGCTGGGGGGAAGTCAATGTCTTTGAGTTTTGGAGCTGGATAAAAGTATTGAATATACCATGGTCTGCTAAGAGAACAAACAGATCTGCCTTGGAGAGGGTAAAACCAGCCTGTTCCTTGAAAGCAAGGATTTTGAAGTCCCGTCTGATATACTTTGGGCATGTTACAAGAAGAGACCAGTCCTTGGAGAGAGACATCTTGCTTGGAAGGGTTGAAGAATAATGCAAGAGGGAAAGACCTGGATGATTGATTCCGTGACTGATATAATGGGGGGGGGGGTGTAGGTGTGTTAGAGACAATTAAACTGCCTCAGGATTGAGCAGGGTTCAACCTGTTGCACATAGGGTCACTATGAGTTGGACTTGACTTGACAGCACATAACAACAACAATACAGCATAACCATCGCTAGGGATCTTCTTAAAGATCAGTATCTTAGATCTTATCCTAACCATCTTGATTCAGAGTATGCTTTTTCACCAAACCCTTGGAGAATCCATATACAATTGAAATTGAAGAGCTCTGATTTATTTTTACTTAAACTTCCAAGAGGATAAAAAGAATCATCTGGGGTTATTTTAAAAATGTAAATCTCGATATTTATCCTGTTCTATCATAATCTCCAAGGAAGTATTGTTATTATATGGAAGTCTGCAAAACAATAAAATTTTATATTTCACAATCTGGAATAGCATTTCTCAACCTTTAGTATGTAATCAAAGCATCTTAGGATCTTGTTAACAATGAGGCCTGATCACTAGGTCTTGGTTGGAATCTGAAATTCTTCGATTCCAGTAGGCTTTCAGATGATAGTCATGCTGTTAAAACCACAGGCAGTACTTAATAGCAGGTGGGTCATCAAGGTTAGCGCTTATGAGGCAGTGTGTTTCTACGGGAAGCAATGTGTTTCTATGGAAAGATGCCTCTGTGTTTGCGTTTTGAACTCTCTTGGATATGGCATCCAAAGATCTAGATGTGTAAAGAGAGTACTTTAGTATGTGTAATTTTATGGGCAGGTACAAACACTATTCTTCAATTAAGCTTTTATATGTAATAAAGCTACTTTGATATCTCTGACTCCTGTGTATATGCTGAGTTGGGACTCTGTGTGTGTGTGTGTGTCTGTGTCTATGTTTCTGTGTGTCTGTGTGTCTGTGTGTCTGTGTGTGTTTAGGCCGAAGATACAGGTGTTCTAGATTATCAGAGATTAATTTCTAGTATACATGGGGCTGCTATGTGTAAGAAATCATTCAAATACAAACATTTTTAGATCTTTTATTGAGATTATTAATTTTTGAAGCACTCATAAATTCTGCTTATTCCAAACCTTACTGCCTCTCCATTTGCCATCAATTTTTACCCTGCAGTTTCTGCTCCAGTTATCCCCCTAATAAATTTGCTTTTGTATAATTAACAGTATAAATTGTTTGTCAACAAGAATTTGAATTGTACAATACAAAACAAACTAGACATCTTCATTTATCATGTCCCATAGAATAAAATTTGGGTCTAGAACAAGTATATTAAGTCATATTCTGTGGAAATTGCATACTGAAATATTTTGGAATATTTATTAGTATATATTCATTACTCAGCCAGTAGGATAAATCAAGTCTTTTTATGGTTGCAATGTAGATGGAAAAGGAGGACATTATGTTGATTGAAATAAACAAGTCACAAAAAGACAAACATCATATGGACTCAAGTTATTGTGTTGTTGCTATATGCCATCGAGTCACTTGCAACTCATAGCACCCTATGTACAACAGCTCTAAACTCTGCTCTATCCTGTGCCAATTGCACTGCCTCTGAAACACCCATCCCGATAACTCCAGTCACTGAATCAATCCACCTCATAGACGGTCTTCCCCTTCTGCACTGTTCCTCCACCCTCCCAAGCATGAGGTCCCTCTTCAAGGACTTGTCCCTCCTTACAACATGTCCAAAGTATGTGAAATGAAGCCCCAGAATCCTTGTCTCCATGGAGTAGCCTGGTTTAACCCTCTCCAGGATGAATCTGTTTGTTTTCTTGACAGTCCATGTTATATTTAATACTCTTCTCCAGCACCACAGCTCAAAGGCATCAGCTCTCCTTCTATGCTCCCTACTCATTATCCAACTCTCTGATGCATAACAAGTGATTCAAAGACCATAGCCTGTATCAGATGCACCTTAGTCTCCAGAGTGACACCATTGCTCTTCAGTACTTTAGAGAGGTCCCTAACAGCAGACTTTCTCATTGCAATAGGTTTTTTTTATTTCCTGGCTACTGGTGCCAAGAGTGTTGACTGTGGAGCCAACCAAACTAAAGCTAATAACTATCTCTTCACCATCCATCCTGATGCTGCCAATTGGTCCAGTGGTAAGTGTCTTTGTCTTCTTGACATTGAGCCTCAATACATACTGATACGAAAAAATAAAACATAAATATATAGGGAGCAAGGCTTATTAGCAGTACCAGTGGCAAAAGGAGGGAGGAGGGAAGTAACTGTATGGAAAATATTTCAAATTCAATTATTATAACTTCTTCAGAAAATTGTACACCTATATAAACTTTCATTAGTTATAATGTGTGAAAGATACATATATAGCAATGGGTTTAAATAGATTCTGAGGTAGCTTATATGAGATAAAAAAAACACCTCATGATGTTTGATTTCTTTGTTTGAATATTTAGGATCTTAGTTTTAAGGGGCATTCAAGTATAATTAGCTTAACAACATGTGTAGTGTTTCTGTCTACTGTCAATTCATTTCTCAGTGCTTGGACCACCTAGGGCACATTTGCAATCTTTTCACTTGATACAACAAAGAAAAGAAAGTAAAAAATAGGGAAAAAATAAATTTTCAATTAATTGCCCCTGTGAAGAATTTCCTACTTTTCCAAGAGACTAAAAGAGATAGTATCTTGGTTACCTTTATGAAATATTTTTTAATTACCAAGTATTTTAAGAAAGCTCTATAAATATTGATCCAAAGCGAGGAGAGTGATATAAAAGAGAATTTGAAATTTTCAAGAGTTCTAAATTGCCTGGAATCATCAAGCTTGGAAAAACACTTGAAATTATTGTCCTGAGAAAAATTTTAAACTTCACTTTTTAAGGTAACCAAGTGGGAATGTGCGATTATGGTGAATGTGGAAGGAAGGCACTAGTTTTGGTTTTGGTCAAACATTCTTCTAAGTGGTATAGTACTTGTCTGTCCATTTGCTGTACAGAAGTAACCCATGGTTGCTGTGATGCTAAACACTATGACACTGATGGGCTCTAGCATATATCATCTCTGTTAAGTATATCCCCAAATAGAACAAGGTTTAGATCTGTTTTTCATAGAGTTACTCTGAGTCACAGTCAATTTAATGAGACCTACCAACAAGAGCAATTGATAGTCTTTTCCAAAGTAAGGATTAGTTTGGTTTTAACTACAGATATTGAGCTTCTCCACTGACATTACTGTAAGGTAAAAAAAGGTGCAGAGAAATGAGCAAAGTGAAACAAAAGAGTTCATTAGTGGCTCTTGGACAGATTTACTGTCTGAGGCCAGAGAAAGGCAGGGTCAGGCAGCAAAGTTACCAGTAAGGAAAATTACCGGCTAAGCTTTATAGGTAGGTGTTGGGGGTAGGGTGCTCAGACTGATGGTCTGTTCTCTGTGGAGAAAGTTGATTGGATGCCCTTTGTTATTTCCTATTGATGGAACTACTCAGTCATGCAAGATGTGGTGGATGGCTGGGTTTCCTTCTGATTGCTATAGTTGTCTTACACCAGGTAGATTAGCATGTCTCTCAGAAGGTGCGGTCAGCACGAGATGCTGCCCAGTCCCCAGGTGGCCTTTCAATTACCACAGATGTATTCATCTGATTCATTTGTTTCCGATCAGATAACGTTCATGCATGAAATTTCCATTTATAGTTTTTTGTTTAGGTTTTAAATATATTTTCAGTCAAGAAATCATTAATTGTATCAATTTTTATCATTCTATATCTAGATTAGTTTTGTCACCAAATCCATATTTCCAACTACCATTTCTTCTTTTCTAATTCTCAATTTTTGTATTTTGGGCACAAAACATTATTAATGCATCTTGATTGAATATTACATCAATTTCTGACTACCAATTTGGTAGAAATCCTCAATTTCTTCATCTTTGGCTTTAGTGTTTCCAGCATATATTTTAATAACAGATGTATTTCAAGGGTCTTCCTCTCTTGTGCTGTCCCTCCTTCCTCCCAAACATTATGTCCCAATCCAAGGACCGGTTCCTCCTTGTGACATGTCCAAAGTATGTTAGATGAAGCTTCAGAATCACTGCTTCCAAAGAGCAGCCTCGTTTCACTGTCTCTAGGATGAACCTGTTTGTTCTTTCAGCAGTCCATGGTTTAGTCAACACTTTTATCCAGCACCACAGCTCAATGGCATATATTCTTTTTCTATCATCCCTAGTCATTGTCTAGTTCTCTGATGTATAGCAAGCAATTGCTAAGACTATGGTATGGATCAGGCACACCTTAGTTTCCAGACTGACATCATTGCTCTTCAGTAGTCTGGAGAGGTCCCTGGCAGCTGCCTTTCCCAATGCAGTTTGTCTCTTGATTGCCTGGCTCCTGGTACCAAGATTGTTGATTGTGTAGCCAAGCAAACTAAAGCTATTAACAATCTCAATCTCTCTACCATCCATTATGATACTCTCAGTTGGCCCAGTGGTGAGAATATTTGTTTCTTGATGTGGAGTTTCTATCCACATTCAAGGCTGCAGTCCTTGACTTTCTCCAGCAAGCACTTCTGGTCCTCCTCAGTTTCAACAGGTAGGGTTGTGTGACCCTGCATAACACAGGTTATTTTTGAATCTTCCTTCAATTCTGATGCCTATTCCTTCTCATACAGCTGAGCACCCTGTTCTGCATATAGATTTAAAAGGTATGGGGACAGAATACATCCGTGCAGTACACCCTTCCCAATTTTGAAAAATGCACTGTCTCCTTGCTCTGTTCTGATCATTGCCTCCTGGTCCAAGTATAGGTTTTGCATAAGCACAATCAAATGTTTTGAGATTCCCATTCTTCTCAGAGTCAGCCACAGTTTGTTGTGATCTACATAGGCAAATGGCTTTACATAGTCAATTAAACAAAGATAGAAATTTCTCTGGTACTAACTCCAGGCTGGGTTTAGAAGGGGTCATGGTACTAGGGATATTGTAGCTGATGTTAGATGGGCCTTAGCTGAAAGCAGGGAATTCCAGAGGAATGTCTATGTGTGTTTCATTGACTATGCAAAGGCATTTGACTGTGTGGATCATAACAAACTATGGCTGACTCTGAGAAGAATGGTAATCCCCAAACACTTGATAGTTCTAATGAGAAACCTATACTTGGGCCAGGAGGGAGCCGTCAGAACAGAGCACGGGAACACTTCATGGTACAAAATTGGGAAGGGCGTACATCAGGGATGCATCCTATCTCCAAACCTTTTCAACCTGTATGCAGAACAGATCATCCGGGCGGCTGGGCTCTGTGAAGAGAAATGTGGGGTCAAGATTGGTGGAAGATCTATCAACAATCTGCGTTGTGCATATGACACAACCCTGCTTGCTGAAACTGAGGTGGACCTGAAGCACCTGCTTCAGAGGGTCAAGGACTGCAGCCTCCAATATGGATTGAGGCTCAATGTCAAGAAGACAAAGATTCTCACCACTGGGCCAACTGGAAGCATCAGGATGGATGGTGAAGAGATTGAGATCGTACACAGCTTTAGATTGCTTGGCTCCACAGTCAACACTCTTGGCACCAGTAGCCAGGAAATTAAAAGGTGCATTGCTATCGGAAAGTCTGCTGTTAGGGACCTCTCCAAAGTACTGAAGAGCATTGGTGTCTCTCTGGAGACTAAGGTGAGTCTGATACAGGCCATGGTCTTCACAATTACTTGTTCTGCATCAGAGAATTGGGCAGTGACTAAGGAGGACAGAAGGAGAATTGATGCCTTTGAGCTGTGGTGCTAGAGAAGAGTATTAAGAGTACCATGGACTGCTAGGAAAACTAACAGATTCATCCTGGATAGGGTAAAACCGGGTGGCTCTTTGGAGGCAAGGATTCTGAGGCCCCGTCTAACATACTTTGGACATGCTGTAAGAAGAGACCTGTCCTTGGAGAAGGACATCATGCTGGGAAGGGTAGAGGTACAACACAGGAGGGGAAGGCCCTCTATGAGGTGGATTGATTCGGTCACTGGTGTTATCAGGATGGGAATGTCAGAGACAGTGCAAGTGACAGAAAACAGAGCAGAGTTTAGCGCTGTTGAGCTTAGTGTTGCTATGAATCGCAAGCGACTCGACGGCACATAACAACAACAACAACAATATATGCTTTCAGCCAATTTCCATCTAATATTAGCTATAATATGCCCAGAACCACAGCCTTTTCTAAACAAAATCTGCACATCTGGCAGTTCTCTGTTGACATGTTGCTCCAGAATATTTCTTTCATGTGATATTAATAATATTGTTCTATAATTTCCACACTGTTGCGTCACCTTTCTTTGGAATGGGAATAAATATAGATTTCTTCCAGTCATTCTTTTTCACACTGAATCTTTCCCATTTCCTTCACCACCCCTCCCACCCATCAAATTGTGCAACCGTATGACTAACCCCCCTCCTCAATCATCCTCACCCCTCTGCTTCTGTCCTCTGTCCCCCTTGAATCCTCATACTCATTCTATAATAATTGTTTTGTACAATATTTGTCCTTATGGGACTGAGTTAGTTCAGTCAGTATCCAGTTCCTCCTGAGTTAGGTAGTAATTTATAAAACCAATGCTACTGAGTGCTGTGTAGTATTTCATCATGTGAATGTACCATGATTTCCCAACCCATTCTATTGTCAGCATTCCTTTTTAATTTTGTCATTCTAACCATATAGATCATATGATGTTTGATTCAAAATGGTCAATATTAGTCCATCGTAGAACCCTGGTTTATTCATGTAGCCTTGCTGTTGTTGTTGTTGTGTGCCATCAATTTACCTGAGACTCATAGCGATACTATGTACAAAAGCTCTGAACCCTGTCCTATCCTACGTAAATCTCATCATCTCTGACAGACCTAATTTCCCTAGGATGTCCAATTATAATGTGTTTCATTTAAATATTTACAATTTTCAGTCTTCCTAGATTCATATTTCATACAAAATATATAAAGACCTGGAGTTAGAAAATCAAAAGAAAAGAACATGATCAATATTTCTTAAACAGAAAGAACTGAAAAACCAATTCAAGTCTCACGTTTCAGTACTGGAGAATTCTATAGGAAATTTTTCAATGATTCAACAAGCATCATCAAAATGACACAAGAGAAATCATCACAGATACCCTATCAACGTTCAGAAAGTAGCATATAATCAAGAACCAATGTTGATGAAGGAAGAAGTTCAAGCTGCACTGAAGGAACTGGCATAAAAAGGGCCCAGAAATTCATGGAATACCAGTAGCTGTATTTCAACAAATAGATCCACCCCTGGACATGTTTACTAGACTATGCTAAAAAATTTGGATGACAGACTATCTGGCCTAAGCAGTCTGTATTTGTTCATAAAAAAAAGAGACCCAGTAAAATGGGGGGGGAAATAACTGAATAATATCATTAATATTACATGTAATAAAGTCTTTTTGATGATTTTTCAAAATGGCTGGACCGTATACTGACAGTAAGTTTCCAGAAAACAAACTGAATTTAGAAAAGACTGTGGAATGAGAGACAGCATTACTGATAAAAGATAGATCTTGGCTGAAAACAGAGATGCTACAAAAATGTTTACTTGTGTTCTAGTCTATTAACTATCTGAAGCCATTTGGCTGTGTGAATCATAGAAAATAACTGATAACATTCATGCAAAACATATATAATAGAGCAGGAAACAGTTGTACTAATAGAACAAGAGAACACTGCATGGATTACAATGAGGAAAGCTGTGTGTCAAAGTTGTGTATTTTATCTATACATATTTAATCTATCTATTGAGCAAATAACTAAAGAAGTGAGACTATATATGAAATGGACTGTAGTGGCAGGATTAAAGGAGGACTCATGTACAACCTGTATTATGCAAATGACACAACCTTGCTTCAAGTACTTACCACAGAGGATCAAAACCTACAGCTTTCAATATGGATTACATCTCAACCTTCAGTAAACAAAAATCCTTACCTCTGGACCAATCATATTGTTGTTGTTATGTGCCATCTGGTGGCTTGCAACTCATAACGACCCTATGTACAAGAGCTCTAAACGCCATTCTATCCTGTGCCAACCTAGCCTTCCCAAAAGCACTTATTCCCACCACTCCAGTCACAGAATCGATCCATCTCATCGAAGGTCTTCTTCTACTTCACCTCCCCTCCACTCTGCCAAACATGATGCCTCTCTCCAAGGACCAGTCTCTCCTTGCAACATGCCCAAAGTATGTCAGATGAAGCTTCAGAATCCTTGATTCCAAGGAGCATTCCGGCTTCACTTTCTCTAGGACAAACCTATTCCTTCTCCTAAGAGTGCATGGCATATTCAACATTCATCTCCAGCACCACAGCTCAAAGGCATCAATTCTCTTTCTATCATCCCTGTTCACTGTCCAACTCCCTGACACATAGCACGTAATTGCAAAGACTATAGCCCGGATCAGGTGCACCTTAGTTTCCAGCCTGACATCATTGCTCTTCAGTACTCTTGAGAGGTCCTTCACAGCTGACTTTCCCAATGCAATTCATCTCTTGATTTCCTGGCTGTTATTACCAAGAGTGTTGATTGTGGAGTCAAATAAACTAAAACTGTTAACTATCTCAATCTCTTCACCATTCATGCTTATGCTGCCAATTGGGCCCAGTGGCGAGAATCTTTGTTTTCTTGATGTTGAGCTTCAATCCATTTAGAAGGGTGCAGTCCTTGACCTGCTGCAGTAAGTGTTTCAGGTCCTCCTCAGTTTCAGCAAGCAGGGTTGTGTCATCTGCGTAATGCAGGTTGTTGATGACTTCCACCAATTCTGATGCCACATTTCTCCTCATACAGCCCAGTGTGTCTCAGATGATCTATTCTGCATACAGATTGAATAGGTATGGAGACACAATACATTTCTGACAAACCCCCTTCTTGATTTTGAACCATGTAGTGTCTCCTTGCTTTGTTCTGATGACTGTTTCTTGGTCTTAAGTCTATACCACTCTCAGGAACAGGTTTGAGTCCTTGAGCACCAATAAGCGTAGACCAAATGAGCTCTGGGAGGATATCAAGAAAATTGTCCATGAAGAATGCAAAAGATAATTACAAAGGCAGAAAAAGAAGAAAAGACCAAGGTGGATGTCAGATGAGACTCTGAATATTGAATTAGAGTGCCAAGAAGTCAAAGCTAAAGGAAGAAACTAACAAATCAAAGAGCTAAACAGGAAATTTCAAAAGGCAGGCTGAGATGACAAAGAAAGACACTATAATAAAATGTGCAGAGAGCTGAAGTCAGAAAATCAAAAGGGCTGAACTCGCTCAGTGTTTCTTAAGCTGAAGGAGCTGAAAAACAAATTCAAGCCATGGGTGGCAATACTTAAGGATGCTTTGGGTAGAATGTGAAATGATCCAGGAAGTATCAAGAGAAGATGGAATGAATGCACAGAGTCACTGTACCAGAAAGAATTGGCTGACACAGAAGAAGTTCATGAAATGAGATATGAGCAAGAGCCTATGGTGATGAAAGAGGAAATTCAAATTGCTCTGAAGTAACTGCCAAAAAACAAGGCTCCAGGAATTGACAGCATACCAGTTGACATATTTCAACAGACACTGCCCTGAATGTGCTCACTAAGTTGTGCCAAGAAATCTGGAGGACAGCCAGCTGGCCAACTGACTAGATATTTGTTCCCATTCCAAAGAAAAGTAACTCAACAGAGTGCGGAAATTGTGGAACAATATCATTAATATCACATGCAAGCAAGATTCTGCTGAAAATTATCCAAAAAACATTTGGTACAACGTGTCAACAGACAACTGCCAGATATCCAGGCTGGATTTAGAAGAGATCATGGTACTAGGGATTTTATAGCTAACGTTTGCTGGATCTTGGCAGATAGCAAAGAATACCAGAAGAATGTCTATCTGTGCTGCATTGATTATGCAAAGGCTTTTGACTGTGTGGATCACAACAAGCTGTGACTGACTCTGAGAAGAATGGGAAACCCAGAACATTTGACTGTGCTAATGCAAAACCTATACTTGGACCAATCATGACAGATGGAAAATGATTGTAGTTGTTAATGGTTTCGTTTTACTTGGTTTCACAATCAACACCCATGGTAAAAACAATCAAGAGTAATAAGACATTGAGAAAATTTGCTGTCAACAAACTTTGCAAAGTTCTAAAACACTCAGATTCTAACCACTAGGCCACCAATGTTCCCTAAAAAGTAAGGTTAGTTTAAACAACAAGACACACTTGTTTCAAACCATGGTCTTTTCAGCTGCTTCCTATGAATCTGAAACTTGAACAATGAATAAGGATGATACATGGATTGATGTCTTTAAAGTGTAGTATTGGAGATAACTGACTATCCAACAGACTAGGAGAAGAAAAAACAAATCTATCTTGGAACAAATGTAACCATGTTGTGCTTCAGTGGCAAAAACGGTAAAACTCTGTCTCCCATACTTTAGGTATGCTGTCAAAAAGGGCCAGTCCTTGGAAAAACATATCATGCTGGCTAAATGTGGATTTATTCTACGTTCATAGTTTCCAGAGGCATGTGGTTTAGGAAGTGGATGCCACTCCTGTTCCCAAACCTATCTCAATCTGGGAGCTCCACCAAACACTATCCAGCACTGGTAACCATTATGGCATTTGATCTATCAGTGGCACAGTGTTCAGCATCACAGCAGCCTCAAGTTACCTCAGTACAGCAAACTGACAGAACAGTGCTATACAACTTAGAAGAATGTTCATCCCAAACACAATTACCAACTAACTTTTAAATGTAAGGCCCACCCACCAGTTCCTGGTTGACTCTAAGCAAGAAGCTTCAAGCCAACAGCTCATTTTAAGCCAAATCTAGCAATTTTAATTGTTGTTATGTGCCGTCGAGTCGCTTGCGACCCATAGCGACCCTATGTACAACAGCCCTAAACTCTGCTCTGTCATGTGCCAATTGCACTGTCTCTTGACACTCCCATCCCGATTATCCCAGTCACTGAATCAATCCACCTCATAGAGGGCCTTCAGCTTTATTTGTATTTATTGTTGTTATTAATGTTTATATATGTAGTATAATTTTATGCAAAGCAGTTTTATTTGTATGTAATATTGGTCCATAATTTTGACATTCTATTTTTTCATTTTTCTTTGGAATGGGCACAAATATGAATAGGTCAGCTAGGTCTTCCAGATTTCTTGGCAAAGATAAGTGAATACATTTAATGTTTCATCCATTTGTTAAAACATCTTAACTATTGTTCTGCCAACTCCTTGAATCTCCTAGTTTATCAATGCTTTTAAATTTAACTGGGGTTACTTGATTGCAAGGTAGTCTCAGAACTAAACCAAAATGGATTTTTGTTTTGGTAACTTACTAGTAAAATTGCTTCCTCATCCAGATCTGTGTGTGAGGATCCATCTTAAAGACCTATGGAGAATGTTGTGTATCAAGATCCTTTGTGTGTGTGCATCTTTGAATTTGCTTAACTATAATGAAAAAGATCTTTGGTGAATAGATTATGAAATTTTATGCCTGCCAGCCCTCAAAGTAAAAGAATCAAGTCTTTAGGGTATGTGTGTGTATATATATATATATATACACTATCAGCGTCAAGGTTAAAGGAACTGCTATCCGAAAGTTCTTTAGGCATTATACATATGACGAGTATGACAACATCTAGGAATAAGGAGTACAGTGCAAAGAGAAAGGAGGGGGTTAATTGTGCAACAAGGAATGAATATTTTAAAAGGAGGTGAACTGAGGGAAGGAAAAAGGAGCTAGAAGGGGCCACAATGAATGAATGAAAATCTAACTTCTGTAAACTTCCTTTAAAATCACAATTAAAATAAAAGATTTATTAAAAAGAAAGATCTTTACAAACCCAATATAGATACTATATTTACAACAAAGTTTTTAAATGGAGTTCATTCACATAGACCAAGTGCCTCTGGTCTTAAACAATCATACAATTATAAGGTGAACAGAAGCATAATTTTATAAAATCAAAACAAAATCAAAGGAAGGAGTCTATTTTAATGCAGGAGGAAAAGGAGGCTTCAGATTATATTCATCTTGATTCATTTTTCGGTTTTATTCTGACCTTTAGTTTTAGGAAAAAGATGTTTGTCTTCCTCAGTCAAGATTTTTTGAAAACAAAGTTATCATTAAACAGCTGCCTAATTTGGGATTACTGAGATTAGTATTAGGAGAGAGCTCTTGTTTCTATTCAAAACAGACTTTGGTCTCTTTCTCATGCTAATAGTTACTTCTAACCTCACTTTGAGTGATAATTCAGCCTAGGATTTGTTAATGACTTTATAGGGTTGCTAGGAAACATCCTTCCCTCAATGTGGGTGAAAAGACTCTTCTCCTTCAAGGGCAAATTTTCTTGAATGATAGATATTAATTTTAAGATGATATATGAATTAAACATTTTTATAAAATTCAAGATAAAAGGTTTTTATTCTTTAGAAAATGTTAATATATAAAGACTTGTTAGCTTAACTTTACATCCAAACTTGTGCCTTTTTAAACACTTATATAAATTTTTTTCTACACATCAGTAATTTCACTGTGCATCACAAACGAGAAAAGATATTAATTAGCATGTGGTTAGAGTGAAAGAGATTTTAATAGCCAAACTGGAAGGGTGCCCACATGTCCCTGGAAAATTATAAGCAGCAATTCACTAGCTATAACTGATAACCAGATGGATAAGTATGGAGCTAATGTTATTTCTTCTGGGATTAGAATGCCAAAATGAATATCGTATTAGGCTACTGAATTACTTTAAGGAACATAAAGAAAAGAAGAAAAAAAAACCACAAAAAACAACCAGCATACTAATTTTAAGAACAATAAAATAATGTCACCTTTATTCTAAAAAGAAAAAAAAATACAAAACAGCACGTTACTGACTGTTGTTGTTGTGTACTGTTGAGTCTGAACTGACCCATAGCAAACCCTTAGGCAGGTTTTCAGAGGCAGTGAATTGCTCTGAAGGAGATTGTCTACCCTTCTCCCACAGAGAAGCTGTTGGATTCCAATCACGTTCCTTTGGAGTTGTACTACAGAGATTCTTGCCATTAAGCCATGAAAGCTCTCATTTTTAAGGATGTGAAATTTATTTAACTCTAATTAGATTTTTAATGCTCATCTATCAATTGGTAAGTTAGGTATCAAAGATAAAATGTCATTCAGAAAAACTAAAAAAAATAGCTAAACAGGAAATTGAAAGGTTTCGGTTTCGAAGCCAAGAACCAAGACTAGGTAGAAACATTTCTCAAAGTTTATTGCACGCCAGGCTACTCAGCAAGGGGAGTAACGCTGGAGTTTGGGCTTAAGAGGGCTTATATGGGATTTTAGCAAGTATGTTTTAGGATGTTGTGAGATGAGTTAACATTGCAGTAGCTCATTGGTGCATAAAGATTCTACTTTTTCAAAAAGGTCCTAATATGGGAATTTCTGAGTTCTGTTTTTTTAAAATATCCTGAGATTGGGTTTTCTGAGTTTTGGTTTCGGAAAATGTCCTGACACAGATAGTTCTGAGTTGAGCTTTAAATTACATTTTTATTTTTAGCCTAACAGAAATAATTTTATTTGAAGAAATGTACCCTTGGTGATCAGAAAGTATTGTTTATTGAAATTTATATTAATATAAATTTATTATCTACTGTAAGGAGTGAGAGAAACCAAACTCCAAAAATTTTAACAATTACTCTGGATTGTGAAGGACATCATTAATAAAGTTAGGATTGTTTTAAATTATAGCACATAATATGGTTCAAATAATTTTGAAATTTTAGTTTTATGCTTCCTGTTCTTTATTTTTTTAATTCTTTTTTAATGTGGAAACATTACAATTCCAGTTGGACTCTAGATTGAAATTTAACAACCAAAAACCTATAGCTCAGAAAATATAATCAGAATAATAAAGGCTGTATTAGCCCAAAAATAACCAAAACAAATCACAAGTAGATGACTAACTTATTGCATTAAAATACTTTATGTTAAAAATAATATTAAAAGGAAAATTACAACTGAGAAAAATATTTCAAAACATATGAGTAACTTATTGAGATTTCTTACAAATTTACAAGAAAAAATTAAAAATACCTCAATCACAGTGGACGTATGTAACTCACAAAACACAATGAATTAAAAACTAAGAACATTGAAACATTTCAGGTTTTGTTTATCAAGTACTAATGAAAGGATAAAGACCTAATAAAATAAAATGGCACACACAAAGGATAGTGGGGGGAAAATTGCTCTAAGTGTGAAAGTTGCTTTGAAAATTTTTTGTTGACATCATGATAACCATTTGACCTTGTTGTTGTTTTGTTATGTGCTGTTGAGTCGCCTGTGACTCATAGCAATCCTATGTACAACAGACCTAAACCCTCTTCTATCCTGTGTGTATCTGACACACCTACCTCCATTACCCCAGAGGGTCTTCCTCTCGTGCTGAAAGTTATAAATGTATCCTAAGAAAACTGGATATGTATAAATTTAGACTACTGTGATTGTTAGGATGAGAACTAAGAAGACAAGGGGCAAAAGTTTATGCTTGAAAAAATTAAGGTATTAAAACCAGGCAGCTAATATTGACATCCACAGGATTAGTGTTTGGGGCACATAAGTGATATCAGAAGCAGTGTATGCTTTGGGCCCCTGAATAATGCCACAGTCATAAGGTGATATTAATAAATTCAGAATTATTCAAACATACAGTATAACTTATTTCATGTGCCTCCCGCCAGCAAAACTGGTCAAATGGTCTAATTAATAGCTGTTTGATCCTCAGACTTTGTAACTTCTCTGTAGTCATGCAAAAATCCTGTAGCTTTAAACTAGGGATAGAAATATGTTAAGAAGATTAACAACTAACCCAAGTAAAAAAAACTAATAACCATCCTTGGACAGGAAGGTAGTTTTTGAGAGAATTCCCTCTGCTCTCCCAGATCTTCAATAAAATTCTTTGGGTACTACATTCCATTTGAATTATTAGCATGTGACTGTGAATAATCCCTTATGTTCACTAGCAGGATAACAGACACCAGGATGACCACCCATTAAACTTTGAACTTTCCATGGTATTGTCTCATTGGCCCAGACTCTGGCTTTAAGGCCCACCCAGAGAAGTAACCTAAATAGATTTCCACCTCACTAACAAGCTGTCTCTCCTTCATATTTCCTTTCATGGAAGGAGGTCTATCTCTTTGATACATAATTTTCTAATAAATCTAAACTTTTTTCTTTTCATCCCAGCACTCTAACAAAAAGTTTCCGCTGATACTTTAATGCTTCATACATTAAAGTCTGCTCCTCCAAGAAACACTAAAATTGCTACACACTGTATAAACTTGGTACTTGGGCACCACCACCCAAGTCTCCTCTAGTCTCTTCTGCCATATAAGAAGGGCAAACTAGGGCACTGGCCACACAATAACATAATCAGTAATAAGAATATTAAAATAATTTTTAGTAAATCAATTTAATGAAAATTATTTTTGTTACAGTCTACCTTCAAGTTGCCACTGATCCATAGTTGACCCTTAAGCAAATTTTCAGAGGCAGTAAATGACCATCTTTCTCCAAAGAGCCAGGTGGTGGATTCAAACCACAAGTGTTTGGGTTAGCAGCACAACATTTTAACACTAACAACCAGTGTTCCCTTAATGAGAATCCTATGCACATATTTAAGATACTTAGTATTTTAAATGGAACAGAGGTCTCCACTTAAATTCAAAATAAGATTTAAACGATGGCTACAAAACAGTATGTACAAGATGAACAAGGGCTAAAATTTATACTGAGAAAGCGTAAAATGATAATGAATATTTTCCTTCTTTGCCAGCTCTACAATATGTGTGTTGTGTACCATCAAGTCAGAACTGACTCATAGCTGACACTCCAGCAGGTTTTCAGAAGCAGTTAATTGTGTAGGAGAAGATTGCCCATCCTACTCCTGCAGAGAACCTTGCGAACTCGAACTGTGTGCCTTCGGGATTGCTGCACAGCTTCTGGCAATTGATCAATATTTTTGTTTTTAATAAAAGCTAACAGAATTTTATTCTATAGAAAAATTATCTAGTGTATTAAATTTGAACTTACTTTTTTGTAGTAATCACTTAAATTTTTTTAAATGCACCTGCTCAAAATCAAAGTTCATTTTGTTTGTAATAATTTCTGTTTGAGAATCAAATGTTCACATAAATGAAGAAGCAAATAGGCACAATTACAGACTTTATTGTTGTTATGTACCTTTGAGTTGCCTGTGACTCATAGCAACACTATTATATGAACTCTGAACCCTATCCTAACCTGAGCCAGTATCATGGTCTCTGACACACCTGCCCCTCTTACTGGGCAAATCCATCTCGTCCAAGATCTTCCACTCCTGCATTGTCATGATGTCCTCTCCAAGGACTAGTCCTTCCGTTGCAACATGCCCAAAGTAAATGAAACAGAGCTTCAAAATCATGGTCTCCAAGGAACAACTTGATTTCACCCCTTCTAGGACAGATTTGTTTGTTCTCTTGGCAGTTCATGGTATGTATGTTCAATACTTGTTTTCCAGCACCACTACTGAAAAGCATCAAGTCTTCTTCTATCATTTATATTTATAGTTTCTCTTAACACATTTCCTTTGGATGGGAATCAGCATTATAGAATCTCAAGATTATAATGTTTTTAAGAAATCCATTTTATTGCTTTTGTAAAACAAAACAGAGCTCTGAGTGCTACTAGTGGTAAGTAGTTGCACTGCCAACTCAAAGGCATACGGTTTAGAGCCACCCGCTGATCCATGGAAGAAATATGGTCCCTTTCCTCCCTACAATTTATTGCCTTTGAATATCATCTACTGTCAGATCAGAAATGGGTTTGTTTCAACTTCTTGGTATGCAACAACAATAGCATAAAACAAAATAGAAATTATCATTCACTCATACTTCAGATCCTTCTATCCAAGAACCAGCATTATTCTATTAATTCCAATGAGCAAAATCTGATCTAATTCAGTAAATTCTTCACCCTTCTGGTGTGATTTCAAGCTTAATGACATCTTACAAGACCATATCGACAAGTTATCAAAACCTGGAAGAGTGCCAACAATTTCCTTATAACTTTTCATCACAAATGCCCTGTTACTTGATCCTATACACTTGTCCACAATTTCGAGAGGCAGATGTTGCAATGGGTTGGTGATAGCATTAGTCACTATGGCATAGCTAGAAGTTATTCCATTCTATTGCTTTTAATCTCAGTTTATGATACTGATTAAACTCCTCTGAATAGGATTTGTATTCCCTCTAATATTGCATGACTTCTCTGTAGTCATGCCTACTAGTCAAGAAAGTGTAAAATGCCTCTGAACAAAACAATCTCATGTACAAGCAAATATTACTGTTTGTAAGAGAGTATCACATGCCAAGATGAAAAATACCATTCTTTTTGCTCCAGTGATATATCTTCTCAAAACTGTTTTTTTCTAGTCATGTGTGTCTTAAAACTGTTTACTATTAAATGTATATGAATTATCTCTCCAGCTATAAGAGACCAGCCAATATGAACTCAGAATAATAATGTTTAGTAGATCAGTTACTGACTATGTTGTTGTTGTTGTTATGTGCTGTCGAGTGGTTTGCGACTCATAGTGACCCTATGTACAACAGCCCTATACCCTGCTTTATCCTGTGCCAATCGCATTAGAAACCCCCATTTACCTTGGTAAGGAGCTCTGGCAGCCTTGTGGTAAAAAAGGTACACTGTAACCCCAAAACACATGATTATAGTTTGCCAGTTGCTCCAAGGAAGAAGGATGGGTAATCTCCTCCCATGCAATTTATACCTCTGGAAACCCACTAGGAGGTCAGGTTTGGGTCCGTTCTGATTTGATCACAAACATCAGCAACCTGGGTAAGGGTAAGAGAAAATAGTCTTTGAGAATTATTTCACTCAATTTTGGATCCCTGTCTCACTGAATTTTGGATCCATGAATAAAGTCTAAAAGTAATTCCATCTCAGTCCTGTATTTGATCTCACAACTACAGAAAAGGACCCTTTGGAGTTCAATAACCAAAATTTGTTGTTGTGTACCATCAAGTCAAAACCTGCCCATAGAATGATATTCCACTGGATTTTTAGAGGCAGTATATTCCACAAAAGGAAACTGTCCAGCTTTCTTCCAAGAAATGGCTGGTGGGTTAGAGCCATGTAACTTTGCATTGGCAGTGTAATTCCTTACCACTAAGCCAACAAAGCTCCCTAAAGGATAGATTGTTGTATGTCATGGAGGCAGGAATCAATGCATAGCTAATTATCCAGGGAGATTTCAGAGGCAATTAATCACACAAGAGGAGACATCTCATCCTTTTGCAGTGATCTGGTGGATTCCTACATATTGTTGGGATTGCAGTGCAGCTGCAATCAGGTAGGCCACCAGAGCTCCCAATGATACTGGAATTTAGGCTGTGTGTGTGAAATACTAAGCACATTTTATTGTTTTAACATTCAAATTAATACTAATCTTTATACAACACAACCTCAATGTAACTATTGAAAAACACCTATTCATTCATCTGAAAGTGGAACAATAATTAAAAAAGACAGAAGAAGAATCAATGTCTGAATTGTGATATTGGAGGAGCTTTAGCGTGCGTACAATTAAATGTTCTGGGATTCACATTCTCCACAAGATGAGTCATAATTTGTTGTTATCCTCAGTCAAACATCTTTTGAGGAGTCATTAAACTAGAAATAAAATTCACTTTTAAAACCATCTGGTCTAGAGCTTTTTTTTTTGGAAGTGGTTTTATTATCAGTTCAATTTCTTCTTTTGGAATGGGACTATTCAGGTGGTAAATTTTGGTCTATGTCAGTTTAAGTAGGTTGTGAGTTTAAGTATTTTCCCATATCCTATAGGTTTCATATTTGTTTGAGTATAGTTTTTCCACAAAATTCCATTGTTAACCTTTTTCTTTAGTTGGTTCTGTTGTGATATTGTCGCTTTTGTCTCTTATTCATATTGTGCCTTTTGATAGTTTTGCTAGTGATTTGTTGATATTATTAACCTTTTCAAGAACCAACTCCTTTGGAACAGACGAGAGTAATAAATGTTTCAAAGGAATAAATGACTAGGTATTATTTGCATGACAACAGTCTAGAATAGGATGTGCATAGCAAAGTGGACTAGGGGGTAAAGGTAGGGAGGAAACTGCAAAAATGAAAGAATTTTTTTAAAGAGAAAAGAAAATGAGGGGTATGTAGGGATTAAAATGTACAACAATGAGTGAATGGAAATCCAAGTTTCCTGTAAACTTTGTTAAAGTATTAATTTAAAAAAATTTAAAATTAGAGATAGATATCCTTCTTATAGTCTCTATTTTCAGCCAAGAGCCATCAGATTTCAACAATGACAAAGCTAGTGGCATAGCCTATTCTAAATTCAGCTTCAATTTCTGACAATTTTGTGTTTATTTACTGTTCTAGCCACTTTTGAACAAATCTCAGCAACATCTTGCTCACATATAATATTAATTATAATGTTTGATAATTTTTGCATTTTGTTATATTATTTTTGAGAATTGGAACAAATATGGATATGTTCAAGGCACTCGGCCAGGTAATCTATATTTGGGTCAGGAGTCATCAGAATATAGCAAGGAGACACTGCAAAGTTCAAAATTCAGAAGGGCGTATGCCAGGGATGTATCCTGTCTCCATAGTTTTACAATCTATATGCAGAACAGATCATCTTGGGGGTGGGGCTGTATGAGGAGGAACGTGACATCAAGATTGGAGGAAGATTCATAAACAACCTGTATGCAGATGACACTATCCTGTTTGCTGAAATTGAGGAGGACCTGAAGTGCTTGCTACAGAAGGTCAAGGACTGCAACCTTCAATATGGATTGAAGCTCAACATCAAGAAAACAAATATTCTCACCACTGGACCAATTGGCAGCATTATGATAGACAGTGAAAAGACTGAGATTGTTAACAGCTTTAGTTTTGGTTGGCTCCATAACCAACACTCTTCGTACCAGCAGCCACGAAATCAAGAGACAAATTGCATTTAAAAAGTCGTCTGTCAGGGACCTCTCCAGAGTACTAAAGATAAGCAATGATGTCAATCTGGAGACTAAGATGCACCTGATCCAGGCCATGTTGTTGTTCTTGTTATGTGCCATCGAGTCGCTTGCGACTCATAGCGACCCTATGTACAACAGCCCTAAACTCTGCTCTGTCTGTGCCAATCACACTTTCTCTGACACTCCCATCCCAATTATCCCTATCACTGAATCAATCCACCACATAGAGGGCCTTCCCCTCCTGCGTTGTCCCTCCACCCTCCCAAGCATGATGTCCTTCTCCTGGGACTGGTCTCTCCTCACAACATGTCCAAAATATGTTAGATGGAGCCTCAGAATCCTTGCCTCCAACGAGCCACCCGGTTTAACCCTTTCCAGGACAAATCTGTTTGTTTTCCTAGCAGTCCATGGTATTCTGAATACTCTTCTCCAGCACCACAGCTCAAAGGCATCAATTCTCCTATCCTCCTTGGTCATTGTCCAACTCTGATGCATAACAGGTGATTGCGAAGACCATGGCCTGTATCAAACGCACCTTAGTCTCCAGAGAGACACCATTGCTCTTCAGTACTTTGGAGAGGTCCCTAACAGCATACTTTCCCATGGCAATGAGCCTTTTCATTTCCTGGCTACTGGTGCCAAGAGTGTTGACTGTGGAGCCAAGCAAACTAAAGTTGTGAACAATCTCAATCTTTCACCACCCATCCTGATGCTTCCAATGCGCCCAGTGGTGAGAATCTTTGTTGTCTTGACATTGAGCCTCAATCCACACTGTAGGCTGCATTCCTTGACCTTCTGCAGCAGGTGCTTCAGGTCCTCTTCAGTTTCAGCAAACAGGGTAGTGTCATCTGCATAACGCAGATTATTGATGAATCGTCCACCAATCTTGACCCCACATCCCAGCCTTCCAGATAATCTGTTCTGCATATAGGTTGAAAAGGTATGGAGATAGGATGCATCCCTGGCATACGCCCTTCCCAATTTTGAACCATGCAGTGTTTCCTTGCTCTGTTCTGACGACTGCCTCCTGGTCCAATTATAGGTTTCACATTAAAATGATCAAGTGTTCTAGGATTCCCATTCTTCTCAGAGTCAGCCACAGTTTGTTATGGTCCACACAGTCAAATGCCTTTGCATAGTCAATGAAACACAGATAGACATTCCTCTGGTATTCTCAGTCTTTGCAATTGTTTGCTATGTGTCAGAAGCTGGACAATGATTAGAGATGAAAGAAAGAGAATGGATGTCTTTGAGCTGTGGTGCTGGCTGGAGAAGAGTATTGAATATATCATGGACTGCCAGGAGAACCAATAGGTTCATCCTAGAGAGGGCTAAGCCAAGCTGCTTCTTGGAGTTAAGGATTCTGAGGCTTCATCTGGCATACTTTGGGCATGATGCAAAGAGGGACCAGTCCTTGGAGCGGGATGTCATGCTTGGAAGGGTAGAGGGTGGATTGTTGAGATGATCAATGAAATGAATTGTTACAATGACTGGGGTAATGAGAGCAGGTGTGTCAGAGACAGTAAAATTGGCACAGGATAAAATAGGTCAGGGCTGTTGTACATAGGGTTGTTATGAGTTGCCATAGACATAATGACACATAACAACAACAACAAAAATAGTGTTTCTTCACTCTGTTCCGGGGACTGCTTCCTGGTCCAGGTATAGGTTTCTCCTGAGCACAATCAAGTGTTCTGAGATTCATACTCTCCTCAAGGTTAGCAACTATTTGTTGTGATCCACACAGTTGAATGTCTTTTCATAATCAATGAAGCACAGATAGACCTTCCTCTGGCACTCTTTCTTTTCTGCCAAGATCTACCTGACATTGGTGATAATAAAAATTGACTCTAGTGCCATGACCTCTTCTAAACCTAGCTTGTATTTCTGGTAGTTCCCTATTGATGTACTGTTCCAGTCATTTTTGGATAATCTTCAGCAGAATTTTGTTTGCATGTGATATCAGTGATATTATTTGTTAATTTTCACTCTGTTTCATCTTTTGTTTTTGGAGTGGAAATAACTATGGATCTCTTCTCAATTGGCCAGATAAGTTGTCCTCCAGATTTCTTGGTACAACCAGGTGAGCATGTCGAGGCAATATCTGTTAGTTGAAATATGTCAATTGGTATTCCATCAATTCCTGGAACTTTATTTTTTGCCAACACCTTCAGAGCTGCCTGAACTTCCTCTTTCATCACCATTGCCTCTTGACCATATATTGTTCTTTAAAATCTTCTGTGCCAGCCAATTCTTAATGGTATAGTGACTCTGTATACTACTTCCATTTTCTTTTAATGCTTCCTGGATCATTCAATATTCTGCCCACAGCATCCTTAAGTATTGCAATTAGCAGCTTGAATTTGTTCTTTAGTTCTTTCAGATTAAAAATTGCCAAGCACATTTGGTCCTTTTGATTTTCTGATTCCAGCTCTTTACACATTTCATTATAATACTTCTGCAAAAAATAGAGGAAAACAACCCAAATTTTTATCCACATCATGATTTATGTTATACTGTGGCATAAAAAATATGTTCATTAAATGAGAGAATAGAAAGACTTGCCTCATTTACTGTGAACATGTCACTGGGAAAAACTAAAACATGGATACGAATATTATTATTGATAAAGCAGAAAGTTGAGGATAAAGAGAAAGATCAAAGAGACAGATAAATACAATGGTTACAACAATGGGTCAAAACATGCCTTTTATGGTGAAAATTGTGTAGGACTGGGTAATAATCTGTTCTGCTGAATTGAAGTCTACTGAAAGGAATTCGCAACAACAGAAAGCCTCTTAGATGTAAGATAACTTACCTAAGGTTGTGGTGATAACTAGTCGTGAACAATGGCATCTCTGTGGGAATACATAGGTACAGATCTAAATTGGTGACATTATCAGGGAAGGGTGGCATCAAAATAGCTATATATAAGGTTGTTGAGAAGTATTTAAGCAGGAATATATTGTTTAAAAATCCCTATTGTTACAATAGCAAAATTATTTTTATATAATTTTTTTGTAGAGATGTAATACATATGGAAGGATATAGTCATTCATCTTCATTGGCAGGTGTAAAAAGAGCAAAGTCAATGAGGGGACAGAAGAGTCTGACCTCTACTAACTCCACAAAAAACAGCTACACCATCAATAATTCCCAAAGTACAAAACTAATTCTTATATGGTCAGATATGGTCCCCCAAGTTCCTGCAACTAATTCTACTAATTCCAGTATCAACTTAGCTGTTCTACTGGATCCAAAATTCATTGTAACAATTATGCATACTACAAAAAACTGTACTCACAATTTTGAAAGTCTTAAAACTTGGAAAAATGATGATAGTTATAGAAAGGCTTCAGGCCGTTGCTCATTTTCTGTTTATATACCTATCCTTCCCTCATGAGTACTCAGTCTATATGGTGGATATATCATTAAAGAAGTTAGACTCTATGAAGAAACATGTGGCATAAGAATAGAAGGAGATTGAAGAAGCAGCAGAATGCTCCCAGATGTGTGGTTTTACGTGGTAAGAACCAATGAGAATGCTTGAATATGGAGGAATTTGGAATGACTGAGCTCCTAGAGTTTGAGCCATGCTTTGGTTCTTAAGTTCTCATAGGGCCCAAGAGCTACAGGCCCTTGGTCCTGGTTTTAATTGGTTTTGTTCTAACATTCTTCTTATAGCCCTTGTCTGTCCACTTGTTGTACAGAAGTAACTCATGGTTGCTGTGATGCTGAACACTGTGACACTGATGTGTCAAATATGGTAATGGTTACCCATGGTGGACAGTGTTTAGTGGAGCTCCCCTATTAAAACAAGTTTGGAAGCAGGAGTGGCATCCACTTCCATAATAGCTTGCCTCTGGAAATCCTATGAACCTGGAGAAAGGATGAAAGTTCTACAAGTGTTCAGGTCTTTCGTTCATAGGGTCGCTATGAGTCACCTATGGCTTGATGGAAATTAACAGCAACATGGTAGATATTATTGTCATTGTTACTCCTTGGTTTCTTATTGATTGTTCAGAATTCTTCATGTATTCTGCATTTAAATATTTTATGGGTTCGTTCATTCCAACTGAGGCCTCTTTCATTAAAGAAATAATCTCTTTATTATTTACTTACTTAATGCAGTCTGGTCAGAATCAACTCATAGGTAACTTTCACTTGGGCTTCCAAGGCTTCAAATTCCACAGGAGATTGTTCATCTTTTCTCTAGAAGATACTGGCAAATTTGAGCCACCAGAGAAGCATGGTCTTTGTATTAGCAGCAAAATTCCTTATAGATTATGAGTATAGAGAGCTCCCTACCCAATTAATTTCTACTTCATGTAAATTCCTGACACCTCTAGGTTCAAAGCTATTATTTTACTCCATGTTTTTTACATCTCCTGTCTTTTCAATTTGCCTTTATAGGTTTCCTTTTTGTCTTATTTTAATTGCTTGTTTGGTATTAATTTTCTCTTTGTTGTTGTTATGTGCCATCGAGTTGCTTGTGACTCATAGCGACCCTATGTACAACAGACCTAAATCCTGCTCTATCCTGAGCCAATCACACTGCCTCCAACACACCCATCCCGATTACCCCAGTCACTGAATCAATCCACCTCATAGAGGGCCTTCCCCTCCTGTGCTGTCCCTCCACCATCCCAAACATGACATCCCTCTCCAAGGACTGGTCCCGCCTTGCAACATGTCCAAAGTATGTCAGATGAAGCTTCAGAATCCTTGCCTCCTGGTCTCAGCAGTCTTGTCTCACTCCCTCTAGGATGAACTTGTTTGTTCTCCTAGCAGTCCATGGTACATTCAATACTCTTCTCCAGCACCACAGCTCAAAGGCATCAATTCTCCTTCTATCCTCTCTGGTCATTGTCCAACTCTCTGATGCATAACACGTGATTGCAAAGACCATAGCCTGTATCAGACACACCTTAGTCTCCAGAATGACACCATTGCCCTTCAGTACTTTGGAGAGGTCACTAACAGCAGACTTTCCCATCGCAATACATCTTTTAATTTCTTTGCTGCTGGTGCCAAGAATGTTGACTGTGGAGCCAAGCAGACTAAAGTTGTTAACAACTCAATATCTTCACCACCCATCCTGATGCTGCCAATTGGTCCAGCGGTGAGAATATTTATTAGCTTAGAATTATTTACTCTTTATTCTTAGAGTTGCTACCCCTGACTAATGACTAATTAATCTTGATTTTGGAATGTTTAATAAGAATCTGAGTTTTTATTTTTTTTTTAAGAAAAACATTGTTGCTGTTGTTAGATGCTCTTGAACTGAGTGCAACTCACAGTGATCCTATAAACAATAGATTTGAACCCTGTCCTATCTTGTGTCATCTTCACAATCTCTGACACACCTAAGCCCATTGCCACTGTCACTGTGTCGGTCAACCTGACTGAGTTTCTTTCTCTCTTTCACTGACCCTCTACCTTCCCAAGTGATATCTTTTTTCACAGAATAGCCTCTCCTAGCAACATGTCCAAGGTATGTGAGACAAAGCTTTATAATCTTTCTAGTCAAGAAGCGCTCAGTCCGCACCTTCTCCAAGACAAATCTTTTGGTAGTTCTTTTTGGTAAACCTTTTTGTATTCTTGGTAGTCCATGGATATTCAGCACTCTTCTCCAGCACCACATTTCAAAGGCATCTGTTATTCTTCTGTCATCCTTATTCACTACCCAGCTTTCAGCAGCATAGCAAGTGGTTGAAAAGATTACAGACTTTAGCCTGAATCAGGGACAGTTTAGTCTTCAAAGTAACATCACTGCTCCTCTATAGTTTGAAGAGTTCCCTGACTACAGACTTTTCCAGTGAAATATGTCTCCTGATCTCCTGACTGCTGGTATTAAGTGTATTTATTGTGAATCCAAGTAAGATGAAGCTGTTGACAGTTTCAATATTTTGTCCATCTATCATGATGCTATCAGTTCAGTGATGACAATTTTTTTTGTTTCCTTGACATTGAGATGCAATCCATATCAGAGGTTGCAGTCTTTGATCTTCTTCAGCAAGTGCTTCAAGTTCTCCTCACTTTTAGCAAGCTGGCTGTGTCATCTGTATAATGAAGGTTACCTATGAGTCTTCCTCAGATCCTGATGCTATATTCTTCTCATAGAATCCAGCTTCTTGA
Organism: Elephantulus edwardii; assembly: GCF_000299155.1. Taxonomy (NCBI): domain Eukaryota; kingdom Metazoa; phylum Chordata; class Mammalia; order Macroscelidea; family Macroscelididae; genus Elephantulus; species Elephantulus edwardii. Next base: position 9,629,229 of record NW_006399763.1, read on the forward strand.
ATAATTTAATTAGCATACACAGTAAACAGATGTGAAGGAAGAATATAACACTGATGCACAGCTTTTTAAATTTTAAACTATGTAGCTTTTAAACTATGTTATTTTAAACTACATAATTTTCCCTTGCTCTGTTCACACAACAGCCTCTTGGCCTAAGTTTCACATGAGCACAATTAAGGGTTCTAGAATTCCTATTGTTCTCAATTTTAGTCATAATTTGTGATGATCCACACAGCCAAATGACTTTGAATAGTCAATGATGCACATATAGACATTCTTCTGATATTCTTTGCTTTCAACTGAGATGAATCTACGTGAGCAATTATAACCCTAATGGCTCTTTTAAATCCAACTTGATCTGGCAGTTTTCTGTGTACTACTGTTCTAAACATTTTGTAAAGAAAGAAAAAAAAAAACAAACAACAAAAACCACAAACCCTTCAGTAATATTTTGCTGGCATATGGTGGGTTGTGTTTTTTTTTTCTTTTCGGTACCAATAAGTCTTTGTTTATTGATTGTTATTTTGGCATATGGTGTTAATGATACTGTTCTATAATTCTTACACTCAGTTGGGTGCTTTCTTTGGAATGGGATCAAATATGGATCTCTTCCAGTCCGTTGCTCAGGCAGCTATCCTCCAAATTTTCTGGTATAGACTAATGAGCATGGTTGCATCTTTCATTGGAACCAAGTCAATTGCCATCACATAGATTTTGAGGCCTTATTTGTTGCCAATGCCTTCAGTGTAGCTTCAACTTATTCCTTCATTACTATTGCTTCTTGATCATATGCTCCCTCCTTAAACATTTCAGTGTCAGATAATTCTTTCTGGTATAATGATTATGTGCATTCCTTCTATTTTCTTTTACTGCTTCCTGGATCATGCAAGATTTTACCCATAGCATCTTTAGGTACTGCAACTCAAGGCTTGAATTTGTTTTTCATTTCTCTCATCTTAAGAAACGTCAAGCAAATTCTTCCCTTTTTATTTTCCAGTTCTAAGTATTTGCACATTCTGTTATACTACTATACTTTGTTTTCTTGAGCTGCCTTTGATAGGTTAGAATTGTTCACAGTACAATATACTTGTTACAGGTATTTTCATCTCTGCTTACAATGAAAGGTCAATGGTTCTAATACAGCAGTTACTTATTTGGAAACTTTAAGAAAATTCTTTGTCCTAATAAAGATTTATAACCTTATAAACATGACAAAGGGCTCCCGTGAGTCATAATTCACTTAGAAACAGTGTGTTTGCATTTTATTGTTGTTATTCATATGTGAATTGTTTGAAGAATAAAATGAAACTAATGGAAGCTATGGTATTTTTAGTCATGCCATAAAACTTGAAAGTTGAACAATGAATAAGGAAGACAGAAGAAGAATTTAAATTCTTATTTTGGTGAAGAATATTGATTATACCACGGAATATCAAAAGAACAAACAAATTTATTTTGAAAGGATTGTGGCCAGAGACATTTGGTCTCACATATTGGAAATGTAATCAAGAGAGGCCAATCCTTTGGAAAGGTCATGAGGCTTTAAAAAGTAGAAGTTCAGCAGTAAAGAGGAGAACATCTTCAATGAGATGGATTGACAAAGTGTTATAACATGGGGCTTAACCACAGTAAATATTGTGAGAATAGTGCAAGATCAGAGAAAACTTTATTTTGTTATAAATTGAGTTGCTAAAAGTCAGAGCCAACTTCAGGGCACCTAAGATCAATATATGTTGAGTACTCAGTTGGAGATTTTGTTAGTAAGATATTGAGCTGTAATTGATGTAAGCAGTTCAATTCACCAGTTACTTCATGGCAGAAAAGTGGGTAGTCTCTCCCCTTAATGATCTATTACCTCAGAAACCTGATAGACAGTTGCTAGAAGTTGAAACTGACTCAGACAACAGTGGATGTGGTCATTTGGTTTTATATATATCACTAATATAAAAGAAAAGTTTGTGAAAGGGAATTAAATATTGTAGTAGTAGCAAAATGACAAGGAATTGACAGAAATTCAAGCCTCTCCCAGAGAATAAGGCCATGGAATAAGGGTATCTTTGTCAAATGCATCTTGACTGATAATAAAGAACATGGAAAGATATGTGCCTGTGTTTTATTGACTGTGCAAAGGCATTAAAACTGCACAGATCATAACAAATTTCAAATAGAAAATTTTAGAGAATTTCATTATTTTCATGCAGAATTTGCACAAAGTTCAAGTGCTGGTCATGTATAAATATAATTTATTAACACATATTTTATTAATGCTATTTTAGGTTCTGAGACGTGGAAAATAAACTACTTTTTAAATAGTTCTGCTCCAAACTAAAAGAAGAAAAAAGAAAACAAATCTCCAAGTTAAAACACTTTCTCTCTTTCTCTCTCTCTCACACACACACAACCCCTTAAGCTATAAAAAGTGCAGAGTCAATTTTATCAATTAAATTTAGTAAAATTTTGCTTTAAGAGCTTGTTAAAATGTTCCTCTTTTAAAATCTCTTTGTTACAAAGAAGTAAATAGTTTTCATTAAAGATTTTATGTCACTGTTGATAAAGAGTAAAGTAAATTGAAAGTAAACGATTTCATTTATATATTTACTATTGTTGTGTGTATGTTGGAACTGACCAGTGGCTGACCCTCCAATCAGACGTTCAGAAGCAGTAAAACACAAGGGGAGGCCATTGCCTGTCTTTTTTCTGCAAAGCAGTTGGTGAATTCTAACTGCATGCCTTTCCTATTGAAGCACAGATTCTTACCACGAGGCCGCCAGGGCTCTCTTATGTAACTAGTATTTTTTTACATTTCTGTTACTGCACGAATTAGTAATCTCAATCAGTAAACTCAAATAACTTTTATATCTTATTTAATCTCTTTACCTGCCTTATTCTTTGATACATATTTTTCCCCGATGAGGCTTTTTTGTTTTGTTTTTTAAGATTAACTAACTCAGTACGTTTCCCCTCCCCCAGCCCCAAATTTTTACTGTTGTGAACCAAAGAAGCCTAAAGTAAATCTTGGTTATTCTTCTGACACCCTATTTTCAAAGATGCTGCTCTCTCTGGTATTTTGACCGTCACCCTTGTACAGTGAAAAAGAACTACTGTGATATGCATTTGATCCATTGTGTTATGCCGCACAGTGATCAATTGCCTGTCCAACTTGGTTCAGCACTTATTATTTTCATGGAAATTTCTATCTTGGCTATTCTTAGGTATGCTCTACTTCCTTTTGCCTTCACCCTTACATACTTTTTATGCATCTTAGAAATCTAATAAATTAAACTTCAACATACACATTAGCTGCTGAAAACATTAATATACTCACTCCCAATCCAAGCCATTCCTGTAAACCTGTATTAGAAAATGCTGATTGCAGGGAACTAAATGGAAGTGTCCTACTTTCTGGAGTCATTTGTTTTGATGAGAGCCTGAGTCTAAAATCTGTGCAAAACACAGACAGCTATTACGCAGTTAATTATGCACAAAGTAAACATGTACAACTGCAAACAGCAAAACGCCACCTAATAATGGATAACTCCAGATTTATGGTATGCATGCCCAATCTGTAAAGGCTTCTACTCATGAATCTAAAATGAATGGAACATTACCTAAATGATCCAGAATGAAGGATTTAATACATTGCTCTACCCTTATTGCTACTTATTTTTTGTCAGCAGATTTTTCATTTTGCTTTAATTTATTGTACATAAACACTATGCAAATGCTTGGGTCATATTTAAAAACATATGGCTGTGCTTATGATTAGTGGGTAGGCATTTTATTACAAATTGCTTGTTAAACTAATCACTTTCTTAATTATATAGGTTAACATGTAATCACCATGCCCACATGCACTTGGTATACAAAGCTGCACTAAGTAAATGCACTGTGCATAATTTAGGAAATGTGTTCCCAATATGTGTGTCAGCGTTGCCTCCTGATTATTTTCATGACTTTAAATAGCATGTCTTTTATTGGGAATGTTTCAAAATTTTTATCTTCTCTTAGTATGGGTATTTTTCAGAAATTTAATACAAAATGAAACATGTTGTTAGCCCTATGTACAAGAGCCCTAAATGTCTTTCTATCCTGTGCCAATCTTGCCGTCTCAAACACACTCATTCCCACCACTCCACTCACAGTATCGATCTATCTCATTGAGGGACTTCCTCTCCTGCGCCGTCCCTCCACTCTCCCAAACATGATGTCCCTCTCCAAGGACTAGTCGAAGAAGCTTCACAATCCTTGACTCCAAGGAGCATTCTGGCTTCATCCTGTCCAGGACAAAGCTCTTTGTTCTCCTAGCAGTCCATGATATATTCAAAACTCTTCTCCAGCACCACAGCTCAAAGGCATTAATTCTCTTTCTATCAACCCTATTCACTGTCCAACTCTCTGATGCATAGCACGTAGTTGTGAAGACTATAGCCTGGATCATGCTTACCTTAGTCTCCAGCCTGATGTCGTTGATCTTCAGTACTCTTGAGAGGTCCCTCACAGCTGACTTTCCCAATGCAATTTGTCTCTTGATTTCCTGGCTGCTGTTACCAAGAGTGTTGACTGTGGAACCAAGTAAACAAACACTCTTAACTATCTCAATCTCTTCACCATCCATACTGATGCTGCCAATTGGCCCAGTGGTGAGAATCCTTGTTTTCCTGATGCTGAGCTTCAGGTCCTTCTCTGTTTCAGCAAGCAGGGTTGTGTCATTTGCATAATGCAGGTTGTTGATGATTCGTCCACCAATCCTATTGCCATATTCTCCTCATCTCGGATGATGTAGTCTGCATACAGATTGAAAAGGTATGGACACAAAAATACATTCCTGATGGAACCCCTTGATTTTGAACCATGTAGTGTCTCCTTGCTCTGTTCTGATGACTGCCTCTTGGTCCAAGTATAGGTTTCGCATCAGCACAATCAATTGTTCTGGGGTTCCCATTCTTCTCAGATTCAGCCATAGCTTGTGATCCACACAGCCAAAAGTCTTTGCATAGCCAATGAAGCACAGATAGACATTCTTCTGGTATTCTCTGCTTTCTGCCAAGATCCATCAAACGTTAACTATAATATCCCTAGTACCACAACCTCTTCTAAATCCAGCCTGCACATCTGGCAGTTTTCTGTTGACATATTGCTCCAAATGTTTTTGGATAATTTTCAGCAGAATCTTGATTGGATGTGATATTAATATTGATGTTGTTCGATAATTCCCGCACTCTTTTGGGTCACCTTTCTTTGGATAATTTTAAAATCTACTCTTCAAATGGGAAACCCCCGAGTATAATCAAATTAGATTATTTTATTCTTGTTGTTGTTGCTGTTGTTATGTGCCATCGAGTCGCTTACCACTCCTAGCGATCCTATGTACAAGAGCTATAAATGCTGTTCTATCCTGTGCCAACCTAGCCATCTCAAATGCACTTATTCCCACTGCTCCAGTCACAGAACCGATCTATCTCACCAAAGGTCTTCCTCTCCTTCGCTTCCCCTCCACTCTGCCAAACATGGTGTCCCTTTCCAAGGACCAGTACCTCCTTGCAACATGCCCAAAATATGTCAGACGAAGCTTCAGAATCCTTGACTCCAGGGAACACTCTGGCTTCACCCTCTCCAGGCCAAACCTGTTTGTTCTCCTAGCAGTCCATATATTCAACACTCTTCTCCAGCACCACAGCTCAAAGGCATTAATTCTCTTTCTATCAACCCTATTCACTGTCCAACTCTCTGATGCATAGCACAGAACTGTGAAGACTATAGCCTGTATCAGGCGCACCTTAGTCTCTAGCCTGACGTCGTTGCTCTTCAGTACTCTTGAGAAGTCCCTCACAGCTGACTTTCCCAATGCAATTCGTCTCCTGATTTCCTGGCTGCTGTTACCAAGAGCGTTGACTGTGGAGCTAAGTAAATTAAAACTGTTAACTATCTCAATCTCCTCACCATCCATACTGATGCTGCCAATTGGCCCAGTGGTTAGTATTCTTGTTGTAAAAATACATTTATTTTTACTATTATGCAAGATTGTATTTTACAATAATACAAGATTACATTTTCTCTAATTGTAAAAATGCATACACACACTAATGTTACCTTTTTCTAGAAGTGGTTGTGATATTAACAATGCAAAAATTGTAACAATTTAATGAACTAAGTGAGAAACTCAGCAAAATGAAAAGGTGAGTTTGTAAGTCATGATAAGGTTAAGATTAACAAAATACATTTTGGGGAGATGTTTTGAGAACTGAACAGTAAATTCTATTCTAAGGATTATATTTATCAAAACACAGAAAATAGTGAATATAATATGTCAAAAAAATCCATTGCTTCAGTAAAGTGCATTTATTTTTACTTCCTACTATAAATGCATCATGTGTATCTTTTCTAAATAAATTATTCTTCTAAATAATTCCAGACTATACTCTCATAATGAATATAAATGATAGTTTGAAAGGTGTTTCTCATAGTACTAAGTACAGATAAATGAAAACAGTTCTTAAAGGGGTGATACAGAGGTGATGGGTATACAGATTAAAACAATACTGTTTTTCTGTGTTGTACAAGAATATCTGCTTTACATTATTGCTGCAGGTTTCTATATATTCCAAATTCTAGTACTACTGAAAAGTATTCACATAAGTGTTGACTTATATTTAAAGAACAGTTTTACAACAGAAAGATTGCAATGATAAACTCTTTCCTTGAGAGAGCAGCCCACAAACAAAACCAGCAAGCAAACGTAAAAGGGATTAAAATAAATAAAATGGTTACCAACAGTAGTTTTGTCAGAATCTTTTTAAGCATTGAAAATTGATTGCTATCACAATAATTAATCTTAGGTGCTAGTCAGATTGCACCAGGGAGCTTCTGTTATCTCAGTAAACCATTACCTAAGTGCTTCACTTTGAGAGCTTGTTTGGAGCTTGGACATGATAGCACATTAACCCATGGAGCACACTTTCTAAGTCCTAGTTATAAAATAGCACTGTTTTTCTCATTTCTAAAAATTTTACATGACCATTTAATGAAGATAAAAAGAAATAATAGCCAATTGAATGTATTGTTTAAATTATTATTATTGTTAATGTTATGAGACATGGAGAGATAGAATACCAATGCATGAGAGGTCAAAATATGAAATCAATAATCATATTTGTGAAGCTACAAATTCTATGTTAAGTATATAGCTTCTCTCTTAACTTGCTTGAATAATTTCTCCCTTGCTATTATTATCAGTTTGCTTTTCATATCTTGTATTACAGAGGTTGTAATCTTAATATGTACTCCTTAAAATATATTTTGGCTTGTTAGTACTGTGTACTTGTTTATTCCAAAGATCAATAATAATTTTCAAAACTGAGTTATATCAGAGTTAGAGACTAAAGAAATAATCACATAAATGCAAAAGTAATTACAGAATATATTTACTATAAAAAAAGTAAATGTACACTATGGATTAGATGTAGAATTTTTTGTACAAAAAAGAAAAATGTAATCATTAACTTTAAAATTGAACATCCATTATTAGCTATAAATTCAATTAATGAAGTGTGTATGTCAAGAAGATCACTACAGATTATTGATACTTCAGATAGAAATGAAGTATTCAATGGTTTTAAATGGTTTAACTTGCAAATGTTAAAATCTATCATGATTGTAACTTAGCAGTTAGAATATTGATATTAATATAGCTTTTTCTGTATTTTCCACTTTCTTGATCATATTGCTCATTAAAAAAGAAGAGATCAATAATTTTGTTTATCCTATTAATAATGGGAAGCTTCTTGTTAGGATTTTTAAAACTTCTCTTTATCTACTGCATAAGTTACTGCCAAAAGTGTTCGTGTCTTTCTGTGTGTGTGTGTGTGCGTGTGTGTGTGTGTGTGTGTGTGTGTGTGTATCAGGGGGAAGAGAGAGATCTGTGTATCGATAAGCTATGTCTGTGTATAGAGACGCACATGTCTCTTTTCCTATAATGTCTATCTACATATAAATAAAATAACAAGTAAAGCTACAATTTATACGTTGTTGTTGTTGTTATGTGTCGTCGAGTCGTTTGCGATTCATAGTGACCCTATGTACAACAGTCCTAAACCCTGCTCTATCCTGTGCCAATCGCACTGTCTCTGACACAGCCATCCCACCCATCCCAATTACCCCAGTCACTGAATCAATCCACCTCATAGAGGGTCTTCCCCTCCTGCGCTCTCGCTCTGATGGCCTAGTGGCAAGATGTGGTGCTGCAATCCCAAAGGCATGCTGTTTGAGACCATCAGTGATTCTGTAGAAGGCTGGACAATCTCATCCTTTCTGATTAATTGCCTCTGAAAATATGCCAGAGAGTCAGCAATGGGTCAGTTCTGACTCTATGGCACACAATAACAACAAATATGTGATCATCTTATTTTTTACATTATTTTTTCTAAATTGATTACTAAAAAAATAATGCAAAGTTATTTGCCCTTGTGGTGGTTTTATCTTAATTCTTAAAATTTGCAATTGCTAAGGTCTTTTGAAAGCAAATTAATTGAAAAGACAATGACTCAGAATGAGAATGTGGTTGTAGTTTTGGAGACTATTGAGTTGACTGTGACTCACAGTGACTCTAAGAAGAAAGTCCCTGAACTTTGCCTTATCCTGAGCCATCCTCATCATCTCACACACATTTGACCCTCCTGCTACGGTCACTGTGTCAATTCATCTCATGGAGGGTCTTCCTCTCTTGTGCAGACCTTCTACCTTTTCAAACATGATGTTCTTCTTGAAGAAAACATGCCCAAAGTATGTGAAATGGAGTTTCACTATCCTTGCTTCCAAGGAGCACCGTAGTTTCACTTTTCCCAGGACAGACCTTTTGTTCTCTTGTTTTGTTCTTGTGGGTGGAAGGAGGGGGTGAAGCACAAGGGAAGGATACAGGGTAATGAGAGGCAAGGTGCAATGGGGATTAATTTTATAAAACATAGTGCATTGGAAGGATTATATGAGACACAATCTGAATGAAGAATAGTGAAACACAATTTATGTGAACTGTGTAAAAAAACACTATACATTTTGTTAAGTGCTTTGTTAACTCTTACACATTGTTGGTGAGATTGTGCAATGTTACAACCACTCCAAAAAGCATTTTGGCATTTCCTTAAAAAGCTGAACATAGAAATTTCATATGACCCAGCTATTCCACTGCTTTCAATATATCCCAAGAATGAGAACTGAGGCACAAATGGAGACTTGTGCATCAATATTTAAAGCATCTTTACTCACCATAACATAAACATGGAAACAGCCCAGATGTCCAACCACAGTTGATTGGATTGAGAAGATATGGTACATTCACACAATGATGTACTATGAAGCATGCAGGAGCAATAATTTTGGAAATTATTGTCTCACTTGGGAGGGACTGGAGAGCATTATATTGAGTGAGCTAACTCAATCCCACAAGGACAAATACTATATAGAACTATTATTGTAGAATGAGCATGAAGATCCAAGGGAAGGGGGGAGGTGGAAGCAGAGAGGTGAGGATGTGTGTGGGGGATTAATGATGGGGGTCACACAATTTGCTAGGGGGGTTAGAGAAATGGGAAGGAACTGGTGTGATAAAGAATGTATTCAATTTTTTAAAATAAACTAGTATAATTTTTTAAAAGTGCTTTGTTTATTGAAGGTCTCTTTACTCTCAAAATAGCCTTGAAAATTGGCTTCTCAATATCCTTGAAAAATGAATCTGATATCTTTATTAGGATTGCGTTACATATGTTGATTGTTTTGTATGTGATTGTCATTTTCATTATGTTAAATCTTCCTATCCATGAACAGGGAACATTTTCCATGTTTTGTAGTTTTCTTTATAAAGGTCTTCTGTGTCTCCAGTTGGGTTAATTCCCAAGTATCTTAATTTGGCGTTAGCTATTGTAAATGGTATTGCTTTCTTATTTTCCTTGTCTCTGTCTTGTTACTGTAGAGGAATCTAACAGACTTTTTCTACTGTTGTTGTTTGTTGTTAGGTGTCGTTAAGTCGAGTGGGACTCATAGCAACCCTATGAACAAAAGATCTGAACCTTCTTCTATTCTGTGTCATCCTCACCATTCCTGACACACTAGAACCCATTCCAGTAGTCATCATGTCAATCCACTTGGTTGAGGGTTTCCCTTTCCTTAGCCATACTTTGGGCCTGTTGCTAGAAGGCGCTAGTCCATGACTCTAGGAAGGTGGATGGTTGGCTAACTTGAGACACAGAAGACTTTTACAAAGAAAACTACAAAAAAAAAAGAAAAAAGGTCTTTTAGTCTTTCTCCATTGGGAATGATATTGGCTCTTGGCTTTCTATTCCTATTTTGCTAAATGTTTTGATCAGGAACAGGTATTGGATTTTGTAAAAGGCCTTTTCTGCATCAATAGCTATAATCATGTGGTTTTTGTTTTTTGTTTTGCTAATATGGTGAATTACACTGATTATTTTTCTCATGTTGAACCATACTTGCATACTTGTTATTAATCCCTCTTGGTCATGATTTTTTTTAATGTGCTGTTGGTTTATATTGGCCAGGTTTTTATTAAGGATTATTGCATCTATGTTCCTGAGAGATACTGGTGTATAGTTTTCTTTTTTGGTGAAATCTTCGCCTAATTTTGGTATTAGGGTTATACTTGGTTCAATGAACGACTTTGGAAGTGTTTCTTCTTTTTCTGGTTTGTTTTTTTTTCAAATACTTTAAGTAGAATTGGTGATAGATCTTCTCTGAATGATTATTAGAATTCAGCTGTGAAAAGTCCAGGACATTTTTTTTGTAGCAAGTATTTTTATGATCTGCTTAATTTTTTCTTTGATGATTGGTCTGTTCAAATGTTCCACATCTGTCCATGTCAGTCTGGGGAGGGCATAATTTTGAAGGAATTTGCCCATTTCCTCTGTTTTTATTGCTATGTGCCATCAAGTCACCTGCATCTCATAGAGACACTATGTACAATAACCCTAAAACCTGCTCTATCCTGTGAAAATCTTACTGTTTTCAACACACCTACCCCCATTAACCAAGTGACTGAACCAATCCATTTCATCGAGGGTCTTCTTTTCTTGTGGTGTCCCTCCCTTCTCCCAAGGATGATGTCCAACTCCAAGGACTGGTCCTGCTTTGCAACATGTCCAAAGTATGCCAAACAAAACTTCAGAATCCTTGCCTCCAAGAAGCAACCTGGTATCACCCTCTGTAGGGAAAACCTGTTTGTTCTCCTAGCAGTCCATGGTATATTCAATACCCTTCTCCAGCACCAGAGCTCAAAGGCATCAATTCCCCTCCTATTGGCTCTATTCATGTCTAGGTCTCTGATGCATAGCAAGCAATGATGAAGACTATGTCCTGGATCAGGTGCACCTTAGTTTCCATACTGATATCGTTGCTCTTCAGTACTCTGGGGAGGTCTCTGACAGCCGACTTTCCTAGTGCAATTGATCTCCTGATTTCCTAGCTGCTGATACCAAGAGTGTTGATTGTGGAGCTAAGCAAACTAAAGCTGTTAGCAGTCTCAATCTTTTAACCATCTATAATTTCCTCTAGGTTTTCAAATTTACCAAGGTATAGATTTTTATAATTTTTCAATATTATAGATTTAATTTCATCTGGTTCTGTTGTGATGTCACCTCTGTCATTCATTAATTATTTTTCTCTTCTCTTTTTATTTTCACTTCATAATTTTGCCAATTGTTTGCCAATTTTATTGAACCTTTAATAAAACAGGTCTTGGTCTTGGTCTTGATGATTTCAATTTTTTCCCTGTTTTCTATCTCATTGATTTCAGCTCTTATCCTTATAATTTCCTTCCTTCTAGAGGCTGTGGGGTTAGATTGTTGTTTTTTTCTATTTGATAAAGACGTTGAGTTAGATCGTGAATTCTGCTTCTTTTGTCTCTTTTTTTTATGTGTACGCCTATTGGTATGAACTGCCCCCTGAGAACTGTTTTAGCTACATCCCAGATTTTGGTATGTTATATTTTCATTTTCATATTTTTGAGGAACTTTTTTTATTTAATTCTTTATTTCTGCTATCATTCAATTCTGTTCTAAGAGGGTGTTCTTTAACTTTCACCTGGGTGATTTTATAAGCTTATCCTACCGTGATAAATTTCTAATTTTTGGCAATATTTTCTAAGAAACTATTTTGTATTATTTCAGTATATTGAATTTGTTGAGACTTGCTTTGTATTCTTGAACATGATCAATTCTGGAGAATGTATCATGTGCTTAAGAAGAAAGTAAATTGACTTTTAGTTGGATGTAGTACCCTGAATAGATTCACAAGGTTGAGTTTTCTGATTGTATAGTTTAGATTTTCTGCATCTTTGTTAAGTTTCTTTTGATCCTTTCAAAGGCTGAAAGAGAAGAAAAGACCAAGATGGATGTCAGATGAGACTCTGAGTATTGCATTAGAGTGTCGAGAAGCCAAAGCTAAAGGAAGAAACTAAGAAATCAAAGAGCTAAACAGAAAATTTCAAAAGGCAGGCCAGAACAACAAAGCAAGATATTATAATGAAATGTGCAGAGAGCTGGAGTCAGAAAATCAAAAGGGCTGAACTCGCTCAGTGTTTCTTAAGCTGAAAGAACTGAAAAACAAATTCAAGTCATGGATGGAAATACTTAAGGATACTTTGGATAGAATGTTAAATGATCCAGGAAGTATCAAGAGAAGATGGAAGGAATGCACAGATCACTGTATCAGAAAGAATTGGCTGACAAAGAAGAATTTCATGAAATGACATATGAGCAAGAGCCTATGGTAATGAAGGAGGAAGTTCAAATTGCTCTAAAAGAATTGGCAAAATACAAGGTTCCAGGACTTGATGGCATACCAATTGACATATTTCAACAGAAAGACACTGCCCTGGCTCACTAAGTTGTGCCAAGAAATCTGGAGAACAGCCAACTGGCCTACTGACTGGAAAAGATTGATATTTGTTACCATTTCAAAGAAAGGTGACCTAACAGTGTGCGGAAATTATTGAACAGTATCATTAAAATCACATGCAAGCAAGATTCTGCTGAAAATTATACAAAAACTTTTGGAACAATATGTCAACAGAGAACTGCCAGATGTAGAGGCTGGATTTAGAAGAGGTCATGGTACTAGGGATATTATAACTAATGTTAGATGGATCTTGGCAGAAAGCAAAGAATACCAGAAGAATGTCTATCTGTGCTTCATTGGCTAGGCAAAGGCTTTTGACTGTGTGGATCACAACAAGCTGTGGCTGACTCTGAGAAGAATGGGAATCCCAGAACATTTGATTGTGCTAATGTGAAACCTATACTTGGACCAAGAGGCAGTTGTCAGAACAGAACAAGGAGACACTACATGGTTCAAAATCAAGAAGGACTCTGTCAGGAATGTATTCTGTCTCCATACCTTTTCAATCTGTATAGAGAATAGATCATCCAAGACGATGGGCTGTACAAAGAGGAATGTGGCATCAGGATTGGTGGAAGAGTCATCAACAACCTGCATTATGCAAATGACACAACCCTGCTTGCTGAAACTGAGGAGGTCCTGAAGCGCTTGCTGCAGAAAGTCAAGGACTACAGCCTCCTATGTGGATTGAAGCTCCACATCAAGAAAACTAAGATTCTCACCAGTTGGCAGCATCAGTATGGATGGTGAAGAGATTGAGAGAGTTAACAGTTTTAGTTTGCTTGGCTCCACAATCAACACTCTTGGTAACAGCAGACAGGAAATCAAGAGACAAATTGCACTCAGAAAGTCAGCTGTGAGGGACCTCTTAAGCGTACTGAAGAGCAATGACATCAGGATGGAGACTAAGGTTCGCATGATCCAGGCTATAGTCTTTGCAATTACGTGCTATGCATCAAAGAGTTGGACAGTGAATAGGGCTGATAGAAAGGGAATTGATGCCTCTGAGCTGTGGTGCTGGAGAAGAGTGTTGAATGGACTGCTAGGAGAACAAACAGGTTTGTTCCGGAGAAGGTGAAGCTGGAATGCTCCTTGGAGTCAAGGATTCTGAAGCTTCTTCTGAATACTTTGGGCATGTTACAAAGAGGGACTGGTCCTTGGAGAGGGACATCATGTTTGGCAGAATGGAAGGGTGGAGAAGGAAAGGAAGACCTTAGCTGAGATGGATCGATTGTGTGACTGGAGTGGTAGGAATAAGTGCATTTGGGATGGCTATGTTGACACAGGATAGAAAGGCATTAGAGTTCTTTTACATAGGGTCGCTATGAGTCACAAGCAATTTGATGGCACATAACAACAACAACATGACAATACAACAACTCAAGATGAGTTTTTCAATACAGCATAGTATTCCATTGTGTGAATATATCACAGCTTCTCTATCCATTCGTTTGTTGATGGGCACTTAAGTTGTTTCCAACTCCTTGCTATTGTGAACAAAGCTGCAATAAATATGGTTGTGCATATATCTGCTTGGATGTCAGTTATGGTCTATTTGGGGTATATTCCCAGTAGGGGAATTGCTGGGTCAAATTGTATCTCTATTTGCAGCTTTTTGAGAAAGCACCATACTGCCTTCCACAGTGGTTGCACCATTTTACATTCCCACCAACAGTGAATTAGGGTTCCAGTTTCTCCACAACCTCGCCAGCATTTGTTGCTTGCTGTTCTGTTAAATTCTGCAATTCTGACTGGGGTGAGATAGTACCTCATAGTTGTTTTAATTTATGTCTCTCTTATATCTAGGGATTTTGAACATTTTTTTTCATGTGCTTGTTAGCCATCTGAATGTCTTCTTCAGTGAAATGTCTGTCCATATCCTGTGCCCATTTTTCTTTTGGATTATTTACCTTTATCTTGTTGTGGTGCTCAAGTATTTTATAAATTCTGGATATAAGTCCCTTATTTGATATGTCATTACCAAATATTCCCAGTCAGTGGCTTCCCTTTTTACCCTGTTGGAGAAGTTTTTGGATGTGCATAGGGATTTGATTCTTAGAAGATCCCATTCATCTACTTTATCTTCTCCTAGTTATAGGTTTTTCAGGATACTTGGATGACTGTTTATATTGTGGATTAGGACTTCTGGAATTGTTCCTAGCTTTTGTTTAATAAAGTTTATAGTTCTTGGTTTTAGGCCTAGGTCCATTATCCACCTTGAGTTGGTTTTTGTATATGGAGTGGGGTGTGGATCTTGCTTGAGTCTTTAGCAGATACTTTTCCAATTTTGCCAATACCATTTGTTAAAAAGGCTGTCGTTTCCCCGCTTACCTGATTTCACCTCCTTGTCAGAAGCCAGTTAACCATAGATAGTTGGGCTGATCTCCATGTTCTCAATTCTATTCCACTGGTCCATGTGTCTGTCATTGCACCAGTACCATGCTGCCTTTATCACCACAGTAGTGTAGTAGGATTTGAAATCAGGGAGTGAAATACCACCCACCTTTCTTCTATTTTTAAGGAGTGCTTCATTTTTAGGGCTTCTTTCCATTCCAAACAAAACTGGAGATTGTCTTTTCCATCTCGTTAAAGAATGGGATTGGTATTTGTATTGGCTTTGCATTAAACGTGTAAATTGCCTTTGGTAGTATTGCCATTTTCCCAATAGTGAGTCTTCTTATACATGAGCTAAGGATATTCTTCCACTGCTCAAGGTCTCTTTTTGTTAGATGTGTTTCTTGTAGGCAACATATTGATTGACTTTGTTGTTTTAATTCAATGTTCTACTCTTCCCCCCTCCCTTAATTGGTATATTTAGTCCATTCACATAAAATGTGATTATTGACTGGACAAGTTTTATCTTTGCCATTTTGCTGTGATATTTTTTCTTTTGTTTCTGGTTACTATGATATATCTACTTTCCTGTGATATCTCAGTGTGAAGGACTTTTCTTAAAATGTCTTGTATTTTTTGTCTTGTTTTCACAAATTCCTTAAATTCTTTCTTTTCTGTGAATGTCTTAATTTCTCATTCACATTTGATGTACATATTTATTTGTTGGATACAAGATACTTGTTGGCAGTTGTTTTCTATCAACTCTCTGTATATGCCATATCATTCTCTTTTTGTTCACATGATTTCTGCTAAGAAATTGAAATTTAATATAATTATTTTTGCTTTAGAGGTGACACTTTGTTTTTCTCATGCTGCTTTTAGTGTTCTATCCTTATCTTTTAATTTAGAGAACTGACTATGATATGTCTTAATGTTTTTCTTTTGGGGTCTAAGCTATTTATTGTTCATTGAGCCTTTTGAATATGAATTTTCCTGTTCTTCATAATACCTCTTCTATAGATTCTTCTAGAACCTCTTCTACAATTTTCTCATTGTCTTCTCTGTTCTACTTGTGTTCTGCAATTCCAGTCATACATATGTTATTACTTTTGCGTTCATCCCACGTAATTCTGATGTTTTCTTCATGCCTCATTTCTGATTTTTCTTCTAGTATGTTTCCACTGAGGGAGCTCTGGTATCCTATTGGCAAGAAGCTGTGCTGTAATACCAAAAGCACACAGTTTGAGGCTACCAGCTGCTCCATGGGTTAAGAATGGGTAATCTCCTTCCATGTACTTAACTGCCTCTGAAAACCCCTTGAAAGGTCAGCTATGGATTGGTTCCAACTCTGTAGTACACAAGACCAAAACAACAACATGTTTCAATTGAAGTTCATGCTTGCTAGCTCAATGATTCTTTGTTCTATCTCTTCTGTTCTACATTTATGTCATACCAGTGTGTTGTTGGACACTCTTGCCATCTCTGTTTTAATATTCTGGATTTCATTTTCATGTATTTCTGTTATTTCCAATACTGTGTTTGCTGTACTCTTCTCTGTCTTGTGATGATTTTTTAAAAGTTCTTGTATCCCTCATTATCTATATTTTCAATTCTTTCTTTTGTCTTTTGCATTTTCTTCCATAGTTTTTTAAGTTCCTCCTCATCAATATATTTTTCTGGCTCCCTGTTTCTGAAATGTTTTGGTTTTTAATGGCTTCTATATTTTCTGTCATCAATTGCACCTTCATCTGTGGCTTTTCAAATAACTCCACATCAATATATTTCTTCTGGTTCTCTACCTCTGAGGTATTCACTTTATTTCTGGCTTCCATCTTTTTTTCCATCATTTGTACTTTCTTTGGTAGGTGTTAAAATTACTTCATCTCAATGTATATTCTGACTTCCTGAGTCTGTATTCATTTGGTCTGCAATATGCACTGCTTTTTTAAGAGAACATTGAATTTGATTTTTACAATGTTTGAAGCTGCCTGCTGTTTTCTTGGTGTTTGGTCATTTCTATTATATCTGTGTAAGTTAAATGTCACATAACAACAACAATATACTATAATGGTTGTTTTGTGTTTTGGGTTTTTTTTTTATTTAAAACTCTTGTTTAGAGTTAACAAGACCTTGGGGAAGGTCTTTGCATTTAAAAATTGGCTGTTATTATATTTTGGAGGAGCATTCTTCCAAGTGGTATAACACTCTTCTGTCAGTAGGCTGTACTGAGTTAACCTGGGGTTATTGTGATGCTGAACCTTGTGCCATAGGGATGCCAAATATCATAATGGTTACCCATGGTGGACAGTGTTTGGTGGAGCTCCTGGTTTAAGACAGTTTTGGAAGCAGGAGTGGCGTCCACTTCCTAAACAAAATGCCTCTGGAAATTCTATGAACTTTGATAAATGATGATAGTTATAGAAAGGCTTCAGGCCTTTGTGTTCATAGGGTTGCAATGAGTACTGCTTGACTTGACAACAATCAACAACAACAATAATTGTATAAGATTGTGATACTTCTAATACTTCTGATTGTTTTGAGTTATTGCCACCTTACCATGTTCTATCTATAGGTTGGGCCAATAACTCTACTGGAAGTCCTTTCTGGGAAAGTATTGTCTTTCCTAAACTATTCCAGGTTCTCTCTGGGCTACAAAGCAGCCCTGCAAGAAGCTTACCTTATTCTAATCAACTCTCTCAACTATCTCTCCTTTGTCTGCATAGTGGTGGAGTGGTGGGAGACTAGGTGCTTCAATTAAGTGGTTTCTGATAAGGGGTCTTTGAAGGAATTTTCCGTTTACCACCTCAGTGTGAAGGCTGAAAGAGTGAGATACTCTCTAGCTTGTAGCTACCTGTCCCAAACTCTACTTAAATCTTTGGTTCCTGGGATAGCAACATGGAGTAAAGTATCCCCAAATGGAGAAGCCCGTCTACAAGGGAGTGTCAGGTCCTTCTCTCCACTGCACCTGAAAATACTTACTTTGGGGAAAAGTGTCTCACCTAATAATGTCTTCTCTTCTGATATCTATTGTCCTCCTTTTTTTAAGAAGGGGCATGAGATGAGGAGCCCCAGTGTAAGCAGTGTTACTTTTTTCCTACTATCCTTGGTCTCTGGAATGGAGTGGCCAGAAACCTCAGTTCTCTTCTCTACTCTCTGTGATGGTTCAGCAGAAGGTCCTTGACTTCACTCTTCTACTAGGTAAAGGTGATATCTTGACAGATACTGTATATTGATGAGCTTTTCTTGGTCCAAGGGCTGCAAGCCTTCTTGCCTGAAGCTGTAGCAAAAAAAAAAAATAATAAAAAAGAAAATGGTGATGGGATGGACGGTCAGGGATGAGGTGCAGGTATTTCCCTGTCCAAGAAAGGTGGGCCAATTTCTCTAAAGGGGCCTACCATCAATTTTTATAAACTGGCTTGGTTTAGATCTTATTTGTAGCAAGCAAAGTAGCGAAATTTATTTTATACTTTTCTAAGTGTCATGTCTCTGTCCAAGGAGTAGACCCTCCTAGCAACATGCCTGAAGTATGTGAGGAGAAGCTTTATCAGCTTTACTTACAATAAACACTCTGACTGCACTTTCTCCAAGATATATTTGCTCATTTTGCAGTCCATGGGATGTTAAGTATTCTTCTTCAGCACCACAGCTAAAAGACATCCATTCTTCATCTCTCATTCTTATTCATTGTCCAGCTCTTAGATACATAGTGATTAGAAAGACCATGGCCCAAATCAGATGTGCTTTAGTCCTCAAACTTATCGTTTGTCACTAATGTGGAGAAGTCCCTGACTGTAGACTTTCCCAGTGCATTGTTGTTGTTGTTATGTGCCATCAAGTCACCTGCAACTCATAGTGACCATATGTACAACAGCTCTGAAGCATGCCCTGCCCTGAGCCAGTCTCACTATATCTCCTGATTTCCAGACTGCTGGTACTAAGTGTATTGACAAGTGTCGATTCAAGTAAGACGAAGTAACACACCAGTATCATAGCTTTCAGTATCACAGGAGCCTACAAGTTATCTCAGTACAGCAAACTGACAGAAAAATGTTGTACTGATTAGAACAATGTTATCCACAAATTTAAAAAAAAAAAAGCAAAATGAATAATAGACTTCATCCCAGACTATTAATCAAATCAAAAGACCCACTCACTGGGTCCTAATTAGTTTAAACAAGAGGCTGCTAGCCCACAACTGACTGTTAATCAAATAAAAATAAAAAAAAGAAAAAGACTTACCTTCCAGATCCTAACTGCCTCATACAAGAGGCTCTCAGGCCCCAACCAACTTTTAATCACAAGAGACCACCCATCAGATCCTAATTTGTTTAAACAAAAAGCTTCCAGCTCACAATTCACTATTAATCAAATAAAAAAGAACCACTTTTATGATTCCAACTGCTACAAAATTCAGTGGCATATGCACTCATAAAGATAATATAAACTTGGCAGTTCACATGTGTGCTAAATACTCCCCTGCACATATTCTTTTGTAGAATTATTTCTGTCTGAAATGGAACCAAAGTGTCAAAAAGGAAATTTGTTCTGTTTTGTTTTTCTTACAAGAAATGCCAACTTCCATTTAATTAAAACTACTTTCATTTCCCTAAGTGTGTTCTAAACACATCTGATTTTAACTTCTAAGAGAAATGACTAGCATATAATAGATACACAAAAATTCTTTTAAAAAAAACACCAAACAGCAGAAATACATATCCAATTCAGCATAGTCCCTCCACCAAGGTAGTTCTAATAGCCACTATAAAAGTCCTAAAAATTGGTATTTCAGAATTCCACTTCTCTTAACAAAAGTTAAGAGAAAAGCTTTCTATTTTTACATTGTTATAAATTTGATGTATTTGAAATTATGAGTGATTAAAATGTATAGATATATAGAAAATGATCATAAATATAAAAACAACATTAATGTCAGAATCAGCAATATCTCAAGGACCTAGAAAGGAATAACAAGATAATGCATGGAAAGGAAGGCAAACAAATTTGAGTGAAGTGTTATAAAAGGATTCCTATAAATTATATGTACTTTTTTGTTTTTAATTTTTTTATTGATTGGCATATAATTATTCATATACATTGTATTTAATTTATGTACATTGTGTTCTATGTAATGAATTACTATTGATCTATGCCTTTTGTCATCTCTTCATATCTCCATTGTGCCTTTCCTTTTATTTCTCACCTCCCCTCCATCTGCCTACGAAGCTTCGCTATCTTAATTGATTTTCTCCTCTCCTCCTTTTGTTTACCTCCTCTTGCCTTTCATATATAAATATGTATATATATAACATCATATATATAATCTTGTTTATTTATCTTTCATTTTTATAGAGGTGACATTTTATAGTATTTGTCCTTTTGTGACTGAGTTATTTCACACAACATAATAAATACCCTCTTGACTCTCCCATGTTATATCCTATTTTATTAATTTCTAATTTGACTCCAGAAACCCTAGGAAACTGGAGAGAGGATGATAAACACCCAAGCATTGAGGACACTCCTTCATAGGGTCTCTATGAGTTGCCTGCGACTCGACAGCACTTAACAACAACAACAATTTTCTTTAGGGCTGTATAGTATTCCATTGTGTGAGCATAACTTCTTATCCATTAGTTTGTTGATGGACATTCGAGTTGTTTCTATTATCTAGGTATTATAAATAATACTACTATGAAAGTAGATGTACTTATCAATTCTCAGCTCTGACTTCCTTGGGTTTATTCCCAGAAGTGGAAAAGGTGGATCATATGGGATTTCTATATTTGTATTTTGAGAAATAGTAAGCTGCCTTCCATATTGGTGGTATCATTTTACAATTTCCCCAGCAGTTCATGATAATTACAATCCCACCACATCCTTGCCATATTCATTGTTTGCTTCACTGCTTAACTTTGCTACTGCTGCTGAGGTGAGAAGTTATCTCATTCATGTTTTGATTTGAAGTTCTTTGATTGCCAGGGATAGTGAACATTTCCTCATGTGTTCATTGGTCATCTGAATTTCCTCCTTTGTCAAGAGTCTTCTTATGTCTTTTGCCCATTTTGTAATCAGGAGGCCCTGTTGTTCTTGTTGTTGTTTGGTGCTGTTGAGTTGAGTACAACACACAGTGACTCTATAAACAACAAATCTGAATCCTATTCTATCCTGCCTGTGCCATCTTCATGATCTCTGATACTTTTGATACCATTACTGTAGTCACTATTTCAATACTTCTCTATGGAGGTCTTCTTCTCTTTCACTGATCCCTTTCCTAAGGAATAGCCTCTGATAGTAACAAGTCCTAAACGTGAGACAGGAAGCTTTTCCACCTTTGCCTTCAAGGAGCATTCTGGCTGCACCTTTTGCAAAACATACGTGTTCTTTCTTTGGGAAGTCCATGGGATATTCAGTATTCTTCTTCAATTATGCTCTCAGATGTGTATTAAGCAATTGAAAGGACCATGATCTGAATCAGGCATACCTTAGTCCCTTGACTGGCATACATATTCTTCTGTACTCCAGAGAGGTCCTCAACAGCAGATTTTCCCAACATAATTATTACATTTTTTTCCCTAACTGCTAGAGACAAAGGAAACATCAAGATAGATGGAGAAAAGATTGAAACTATCAACAACTCCGTCTTACTACATCCACTTGGTTCTACAATTAATGCCCTTTTTGTACCATCAGTCAGGATATTAGGAGAAGTATTGCACTGGAAAAGTCTGATGTTAGGGACCTTTCCAATTATTCACGAATAATGATGTCAGTATGAAATGTAAGGTGTTCCCAATTCAGGCCATTGTATGCATCTGGGAGCTGGACAATAAACAAGGACTACAAATAAGACTTGATGCTTTTGAGCTGTGGAGTTGCAGAAGAGTACTGAGCATCTCATAGACTATCAAAAGAACGAACAAATATGTCTTGGAGAAAGTGCAACCAGAGTGTTCTTTCTAGGCAAAGCTAGTAAAGCTTTGCCTCATATTCATCAGGCATGTTGCTAGGAATGTCTATTCCTTGAAGAAGAACATGATGCTTGGGAAAGCAGTGGGTTAGCAAAGGAGAGGAAAACCCTCAACCAGGTAATTTAATACAGTTACTTCTGCAGTGGGCTCTAGTGTATCAGGGAATGTGAGGATGGCACACGGTGGGACAGAGTTCAGATCTATTTTTCATAGGGTTACTATGGATCTTACTCGACTCAATGCAACCTAGTAGCAACAACAAGGACACGGGTGATGTTATGATCCTGTAAAGACTAAATCATTAATAACCTCAATCTTTTCTCCATTTATTGTGATGCTATCTACTATCCCAGTGATAAGGATGTCTGTTTTCCTGATGTTGAAATGTATTCCATATTGAAGGCTGTAGTCCTTTATCTTCTGGAGCAAATGCTTCAAGTTCTCCTCAGTTTTGGTAAGCAAGTTTGTTTCATCTGCTTAAGACAAGTTGTTGATGAGTCTTTTTCCAATTCTGATGCCACATTCTTCTTCATAAAGTCCAGTGTCTCTAATTATCTATGTAGTATATAGATTGAAGGGTTATGTGGAAAGACTGTATCCCTGACACACACTTTTCTTAGTTTTGAACAATGCAATGTTCCCTTGCTGTTTGGAAAACAGCTTAGTGGTCTCGGTATAGGTTTCACATGAGCACAATTAAGTGTTCCAGAATTCCCATTCTTCTCAATATTAGCCACATTTTGTTGTGATCCACACAGTCAAATGCATTTGCGTAGTCCATAAAATACAAAAAGACATCCTTCTGTCATTCTCTGCCTTCAGCCAAGATTCATCTAACATCAATCCTGCTTGTGCTTGGAAGTTTTCTAGTAATTTTGGATTATCTTAGCAAGGTTTTGCTTTCATGTGATGTTAGTGATATTGTTCAATAATTTCCGTGGGTTTTTTTGGATCATCTTTTTTTGGGAATAGGAATACATATGGATCACTTCCAGTGAATTGACGAGGTAGCTGTCCTCCAAATTTCATGTCATAACCTAATAAACACATCCAGGGCTTTAACTGTTTGTTGAAATATGTGAGTTTGTATGCCATCAAACCCTGGGGTTTATTTTTTTGCCAGTTCTTCCATAGCAGCTGGAACTTCTTCTGTTATAACTATTATATCTTGATCATATAATACTTCCTGAAATGGTCCTGGGTCTGCCGATTCTTTTGTTATGGTGACATTGTGTATTTCTTCTATCTTCTTTGGTGCTTCCTGGATCACCAATATTTTTCCCAACAGCACATTTAAGTATTGCACTGAAGGCTTGAATTTGTTTGCCAGTTTCTTCAGTTTGAGAAAGGCTAAGTGAGTTCTTATCTTTTAATTATCTGACTATAGTTCTTTGCATATTTTGCTATAATACTTTGCTTTGTCTACTTGACCTGCCCTTGGTTCAGTTCAGGTCTCACTTCCTTATTTCTTCCTTTTATATTGGCTTCCTAGTATTCTGGTGTAAAATTCAAAGTCTGTTCTGCAATCTAGGTTTGTCTTTTCTTCCTCCTCTACAATGACTTGCTTTCTTCATGGATGATCTCCTTGATATTTTCCCACAGCTCCTCTGGCCTTCTTTCATTAATACTCTATGCCTCAAACCTGTTTTTGAGATAATTTTTGAATTCAAGTGGGATAAACTCAAGGTCATATTTGGGTTTTGTGGATTAATTTTTATTTTCTTTAGCTGCAATTTGAAGTTATACACCACTGGGCCAATTGGCGACACCATGATACATGGAGAAGGGGTTGGGATTATTAATAATTAAGTTTGCTTGGCTCCAAAGTCAGTATTCTTGGCATCACCATTTAGGAAATAAAAAACAAATTGCACTGGGAAAAATCTGCTGTCAGGGAACTCTCCGGAGTACTGAGAAGAAATGATGTCAGTCTAGAGACTACGGTGCATTTAATTCAGGTCATGATCTTCACAATTACATGCTATGTATCAAGACAGCTGGATTATGACTAAGGTTGACATAAGAAGAATTGATGACTTTGAGTTGTGATGCTAGTGAAGAGTCTTGAACATACCATGGGCTTCCAAGAAAACAAATATGTCTGTCTTGGAGAGGGTAAAGCCAGGTTTCCCTTTGGAGGCCAGAATTTTGAAGCTCTGTCTCACATATTTGGGGCATGTGGCCAGGAGGGATTGGTACTTGGAGAAGGACATCATTCTTGGAAGGGTGGAGGGACAGTGCAGGAGAGGAAGACACTGGATGAGATGCATTGATACGGTAACTAGGGCAATGGGATTTGTGTGTTGGGGTTTATGGGACAGGCTTAGGACATGGCAGATTTTAGAGCTGTTGAACATAGGGTCACTATGAGTCAAGGCTGCTCAAAAGCACATAATGACAGTAACAACATTAGTAGTTAATATTCTGCTCATAACTGAGCAAATAGTGAGCAAAAGTAACAAATAGTGGGGGGAAAGTGAGCCAAGTTTTCACAGCTTATATTGAGCTTCTCCAATGATTCTTTCTCTTTCTATAGATGTAATCAACTGATTCCTTTGTAGTCCATCAGGTGAGGTCCATGTGTATAGTT
This sequence comes from Elephantulus edwardii, assembly GCF_000299155.1. Lineage (NCBI taxonomy): Eukaryota > Metazoa > Chordata > Mammalia > Macroscelidea > Macroscelididae > Elephantulus > Elephantulus edwardii. Next base: position 9,654,021 of record NW_006399763.1, read on the forward strand.
GCTTGTAGTAATTTTTATAAAAGATATTTGCAATGAATAAATATTTTCTTGTACTTCCAAAAGGGCAGGGCTGGCTCTTACTTGGAAAACTGATGTGCCCAATCCATGAACTAATGCAGTTGGAGCCCACCTTTGACCTAGACACTCGGAGAAATTTGGTAGATATCTTCTATTTCCTTCTCTTTAGTTGTTGGTGTATACACTTGCATGATAGTGGCCTCGTGGTAAGAATCTGTTCTGCAATCTCAAAAGCACATGGTTTGAATCCACCATCTGATCCATGGGAAAAGTTGGGAAATCTCCTTCCATGTGATTACTGCCTCTGAAAATCTACTGGAGGGTCAGCTTTGGTTCATTTCCTACTCGATGGCACACAACAACTTGTATGTATCTAGGTAGTTTCCTGTCACGCACAACATTGTTCTTCAAGATGGATCTAGAAATGGTCTTTTTTACTATGAATAAAACCCTAATTTTGCACTCTTTTTTCATTCTTGGCATACTAGATCATACAATTATACATATTTATATTTGCATAATTATTTATGTTGACAAATTACTTTTTATTACTGAGTTATACTCAATGTAGAAATACTCCACAACTTTTTACTCAGTCCCTTATTGCTTTTATTTTTTTTCTGTTGCAGAGAAAAATGATAGGAACAATTTGAGCAATTCTTAGCATGGGTATATATTTTATTTGTCTTGAGTAAACACCCAACCTTGCTTACTGAAAGTGAAGGGGGCTTGAAACACTTGCTACAGAAGATCAACGATTACAACCTTCAATATGGATTACATATATACATCAAAAAGACAAAATCCTCAGTATTGAACATATAGGCAACATCATAATAGCTGTAGAAAAATTGAAACTGTCGACCTCATCTTCCTTAGATACACAGTTAATTCCCTTTTGATAGTTTGTGGAGTATTCAGTTCTCTTCCACAGCTTATCAGTAATTTTTTTTAAATCACATTCAGTTAAATGATTTTTTTTAAAAAAAGTTTTTATTACTTTGTGTGTGTACTGTCAAATCAGATCTGAATGGTACAAAAGGAGATTGTCCCTCCTTGTCCAGCAAAGCATCTGGTGGATTCGAACTGCTCACTTCTGGGATTGCTGTGCAGCTTCTTGCCATGAGGCCACCAGATCTCGCCTAAGTTAAATAATTTTTAAAAAATGAATTAAAAATATTAAAAATCACATCTTAAAGGCAACAACTATTCTTCTGTCATCCTTATTCATTATTCAGCTTTCATATTCATAGCAAGGAAATGAAAACACCATAGCCTGAGTCAGGCACATCTTAGTCTTCAAATTAATAACATCACTACTCAATAATTTGGAGAGGTCTCTGACTGCAGAATTTCCCAGTAAAATATGACTGCTGATATTCTGACTGCAGGTACCAATAGTGTTGGCTGTAGACCCAAGAAGGATGAAGCCACTGATAGTTCCAATATTTTTCCCATATATAATGATGCTGCTTATTATTTTGAGAGAGTTTTTGTTTTCTTGATGTTGAAATGTCATCCACATCAAAGGCTGTAGTCTTTAGTCTTTTACAGTAAGGCTAAAGTCTTCCTCACTTTCAGCAAGCAATATTGTGTCATTGATATAATGTAGGAGGTCTATGAAACTTCGTCTGATCCTGATGCCACATTTTTCTCCATAGAGTCCTGCTTCTTGAAAAATCTGCTAAGTATACAGCTTAAATAGGAATGGAAAGAGGACATAACCCTGATACACATCTCCTTTAATTTTAAACTATGTAGTGTTCCCTTATCTGTACGCACAACAGCCTCTTGGTTTAGATATAGGTTTTATATGAGCACAATTAAATGTTCTGGGATTCCTATTCCTCTCAATGTTAGCCATAATTTATTATGATTCACACAGTCAAATGTTTTTGCATACTCAGTAGAACATGGATAGACATTATTATGGCATCCTTTGCTTTCAGGCATGATTCATCATGTATCAGCAATGATATCCCTGGTGCCACATCCTTTTCTAAAGCCAGCTTAATCTTTTGGCAGTTCTCTATCTGTACACTGTTCTAGTCACTATTGAATGATCTTCAGAAACTTAGGTCTAGGGTGCACCCAATACAGGCCATGATCTTCTCAATTACTTGCTATGCATCAGATAGCTGGACCATGACTGAGGATGATAGAAGAAGAATGGATGCCTTTGAATTTATGGTGCTGGAGAAAAGTCTTGAACATACGATGGACCACCAAGAAAACAAATAGGTCTGTCTTAAAGAAAGTGAAACCAAGCTTCTTCTTGGAGGCTAAGTTTTTTAAGCTCTGTCTCACATACTTTGGACATGTGGCAAGAAGGGATGGTCCTTGAAGAAGGACATAATGTTCAGAAGGGTGGAGGGACAACAAAGAAGAGGAAGACCCCAGTTGAGGTAGATTGATAAAGTTACTGGGACAATGAGGATTGGTATGTTGGAATTAGTGAAAATGGCTTAGGACAGGGCAGGGTTCAGAGCTGCTGCACTTAGGGTTGCTATAGGTCACAGACCACTCAAAGGCACATAAGAACAACAACAACAATCAATCAATCAATATATCAAAAATACTTTATATTGACATTTGACTGTGTCGATCATAACAAATTATTGTTAACATTGAGAAGAATGAGAATTGCATAACATTAATTGTGTAGCTAATACCTTGATGAAGAGTTGTGTGAACAGAGAGCAAAGAAATGCTTCACGGCTAAAAATTAGGAAAGATGTATGTTAAGGAAAGGCCCATTCTCCATACCTAATTAATCTGTATGCTGGCAAGATTAATCGAGAAGTTAAACTCTATGAAGAATAATCCAGCATCAAGACAGGAGGAAGAATCATCAATAACCTGCATTATGCAGATGATCAAAGCTTGCTTGTTGAAAGAGATGAGGACTTGCTAAATTTATTTCATAAGATCAAATACTATTGCCTTTAATATGGATTGCAACATTAAGAAAACAAAAATCTTAGCCACTGGACTGATTGGCAACATGATCATGTTGTTGTTGTTAGTAAGGGCCATCGAGTCATTGGTGACTCATAGAGACCCTGTGAACAAAAGACCTAAGCACTTGTATAATTTTCATAGTTTCTTCTCCAGGCTAGTAGGGTTACTGGAGGCAAGTTATTTCAGAATTGGATGCCATTCCTACTTTCAAGCTTGTTTTAATCGGGGAGCTCCACCCAACACTGACCACCATGGGTAACCATTATTGCACTTGACACAACAGTGTGACAGTGTTCAGCATCACAGCAACCATGAGTTACGTCTGTACAGCAAGTGGACAGACCAGGACTATACAACCTAGAAGACTGTTTGATCAAAAACAATTAAAATCAAGCCTGAGAGCTGTGGATTAAAGTCACACACTTTTGGCTTGGTAACATCACTTTCTGTCCACTAGGCCAACTGAGCTTTTTCATTGTTGTTGTTGTAGTTAAGTGCCATCGAGTCATAGGCAATTCATAGTGACCCTATGAACGAATGACCTGAGTACTTGTGTAACTTTTATCGTTTCTCCAGGTTCACCATAGATGGAAAAAGTATAAAACTATCACGGACTTCATCTTACTTGGATCCACATCCATACACTTGGTTGTAGCAGTCAAGAGATAAACATATTGCACAAAAACCCCTCCAAAATACTGAGGAGAAACTATGTCAGTTTGAGGAATAAGGGGCACCTGATCCAGGCCATGGTCTTTTTAGTCACTTGCTATGAATCAGAGATGGACAATGACTAAGCATAATAGATGAAGAATTGTGCTCTTTGAGAAGACTGATAAATATCCCATGGAATACCAAAAGAACAAGTGGATATGTTTTGGAGAAGGTGCAGCCAGAACGCTCCTTGGAGGCAAATATGATGAAGGATATCGTATAATAAATATTTTTCTTTTGTTGATTTAGTATCTTTCAAGATTTTAAAATGGTAGCCAGTTAATATGAAAAAAAGTTACGTGAACATAAACTGCAGTATAGTTAATGTTAACTAAATGACAACATTGATTACTAAGCGAAGTTTATCATCAAAGCACTTTTGCAATTCTTATTAAACAGTCAGGCACAAGTTAATGATAATAAGGACTTTCTTTTATTATAATGCCAATAAAAAGAGTTTGAAACGTCAAATTTTTCTTTTAACTTTATTGTACCTTGGCAATTTTTAAAATTTCAATGAGTTGCATTATTTTATTTCCATCATAGGACATTTGATGAAGAAACTGGACATTTAATTAACTCATTTCTTGACACCACAGCCTTCTCATAAAAATGATAGCTTTGATATAGACTGAAACTTGGCTCTCTCATGATTTTCACAATCAAACTTTCAGCTGGATTGAGTTAAGATCATTAATTCCCCTATCAATCTCTCAAAGTAGTAGTGTAGAAATATTAAGTAGTACACAAAACATTGTAAGAAAAACTGAAATCAGAGTCATAGCATATAAAATACAGCCTTCCTATGCTATCTTCTCAGGAAGCCCTATTTGAGTATTACATTTGTATGTGTATTTCTTTGTAAAATCTTCACATTCATACCACATGAAAAAGAGAAATGAAAAAATATTATGTTAAAAACCATCTTAACACAATTTTTCAAGTAAAATAATTTAGATAGAATGAAAAACAAAGTGTTTAATATTTTGTTTAAGAAAAGAAATAAATCATAGATTTTTAAATAAATCTGCACATAATTTTGTAATACCTGTTATTATACCAGTATCATAAAAAGCAACAGCAAAATCATCAGTATAATTTTATTTGTATAAATATCCTCAAGGGCATACACTGTGGTTTTTATTTCACATATCCTGTGACTTGCTTATTGCTTTGTATGTAGTAAACACTCAAAAGCATTCATTGATGTTTTGTTCAAAGATTTTTTTTTTAAAAAATTAAAATTCATCTAAGTGATCTAGATTTGTTAAAAGAAATTAATACCTACCTTCAGTGAACATATGTTCATTAAGGAGGATAAGAGAAACACGTAAACCTTTTTTGTTATATTTCTTATCTCTATATATAAATTTAAACTTTAAAAGTACTGGTAGTTTTCTTGAGGGTTGAGAGAAATAAACACAATCCATTTTAATAAAAACAGAGATTGTTTATAAGAATAAAATAAGGATTGTTTCTAACGCCCTATTGCAAGGGTAAAACAAAAGGTAGGCTGAGGAATTTATGCTTAAGTTGATCTTAAGGATGTATACAAAGCAACAAGAAAAACTATAGAAGTATAAAGGGAAATATTGTCAGTTAAAAAATATAGGACTATTTCCTTTCTCTTTATATCTGGATCCCAAACTAAAACTAAATTTACTGTTGTAGAATCAATTTCTTCTCTAGAAGGTTTTTAAGGCTGTAATTCTTTATGGGAAAAGAATGCCTGTCTTACTCTTGCTGAAGAGCTAGTGAATTTGAACTACTAACCTAATGGTTAACTTGGATATTAAGTGAGAAGTTAGACGTTCAAGACCATCTAGAGATTCTTCAGAAGAAAAGCTTGTTGATTTATGACCTAAAAATTACCTACTGAAAACCTTATGGAGCACAGTTCTACTCTGACATACCTGAATTCACCTCTAGTTAGATTTAACTAGACAAGCTACTGGTTAGACAAATCACAGCTACATTGAGTCATCATTTAAAAAGAATCAAGCTCCAATTGTAATTAAACAGAAGGAAATCTTGGCTCACTCATCCTAGCAAGAGGAAATGTTTGCACACAGTTGTTTAGGAGAAATATAATTATTTAGGTAGAAGAAGCATAAAGAAAACAAATCATATCCATAAAGATTGTACAAAATTCTATCCTCCTATATCCAGCCTCATTTCCAACACCACGTCCATGTTTTCTGACTACTGATCCGTCTTCCCTGTTTCCAAATTTTGCATTCCAGTAATGTATTTTCATTGAGTGTTTGATCAATTTCTGACTGCAAAAGTTGGTATAAATTGTCTGTTTCCTCCTTTTTGGCTTTTATTGTTTGCTCATGTATTTGAATGATAGTGGTTTTCATCAGATTTTATAGTATGAACATGGATTATGCTGCCCTGGACTTGCTCAGAAGGTTGTACCAGGAAATCTGGAGGACACCTACTTGGCCAACTGACTGGAAGAGATTCATATTTATTCCCATCCCCCCAAAAAAGATGACCCAAAAGATTGTAGAACAATATCAAACAATATCACTCCTATTGGACACAAGCAAAATCCTGCTGAAGATTATACTCAAATGACTGGAACAAGCACATCAACAGAGAACTCCCAGAAATACAAGCTAGGTTTAGAAGAGGCTGTAGCACTAGAGATATTATGTCAATGTTTGACCAATCTTGGATGAAAGCAAGAGTGGCAAAGTAATATCTATCTGTGTTTTATCTACTATGCAAAGGTTTTTGACTATGTGGATCACAACAAATTGTGGCTAACCTTGAGATGAATGGGAATCCCAGAACACTTGATTGTGCTCATGCAAAACCTATACTTGGACCAAGGTGCATTCCTAAGAACAAAGCAAGGAAACGCTTCATGATTCAAAATCAGGAAAGAACTCGATCAGGGATGCGTTCTGTCTACATACTTTTTCAATTTGTTTGTGGAATAGAACATTTGGAAGGCTGTACTTTAGGAGGAGGAATGCAGCATCAGGATTAGAGGATGACTCATCAACAATCTGTGATATGCAGATAACATAACCTTGCTACAAAACTTTTTCCTCGCTGCAATAGGCAGTCTCCTCCCATGCATGTGTTTTACAGCCAGCAAATTCATTGAAGGGTCAGCTCTGAATTGGTTCCTGCTTGACTACAATGAAGGGGACAGAGAAAGAGAGAATCAGTTAATCAAACTGTAGACTGATTTTGATGTCTGTTTTGCTCATGTGTTTCTTGAAATTATACTTCTCTTGAATGCTTAGCTGTCAAATGCTACATTTCTTAGTAATTCTCAGGCTTCCTAATAACCATCTGCCAAATGAGAGATAATCATTTATTTGTTGACATTTCAGAATACTCAAAATCTTCCCTATGACTGTCATAGACTACATTTGCCTTGTATTTTTGTTCTATTTAATTAACTTTGTTATTTACCTAGTTTTCCTATTTCAAGATTTTAACCATACATTTTAGAAGTGGGTCAAGTATGGGTCAGTTCTGACTCGATGGTGCTAAATGACAACAATACATTGAGTATGCTATTGAACAAGAGAAATGGTCAATAAATATTTGGAGACTTACTGAATTGAGTATAAAGATTAATGATAAGTTTAATTTATATTTTTACAATGGACTCTTTGTAGTACCATAGGTTAAACACTGGGCTTAATTGCAAATGAAAAGGTAGTTAGTAGGAACCTACTAGCATGATAAAAATATGAGTCTCCTCCCTAAAAGATTTACAGCTTGAGAACTTTAATGGTCAGTTCTACTGAGTTTTAAACAGCTGCTATGAGTCAGAATCAATTTGATGTCAGAAAGGTCAGTTCTACCTAGTTCTATAGAGTTGTTTAAAATTAAAAATTAATAGATCAATAATAACAATTATTATTAATAATTCATAATAATTAATAGATTGACTTGAAATCAGTGGGTTTTGGGATATATGTTTTATTGTTATGTGCCGTTGAGTCTCTTGCTCCTCATAGCGACCCTACGTACAATAGCCCTGAAACCTGCTCTTATCCTGTGTCAACCTTATTGTCTCTGGCACATCTACCCTCAGTACCCCAGTCACTGAATCAATTAATATCATCAAGGATCTACCTCTCTTGTGCTGTTCCTCCACCCTTACAAGCATGATGTCCTTCAAGGACTGGTGCCTCCTGAAAACATGACCGAAGTATGTCAGACGAAGCCTCAGAATCTTTGCCTCCAAGGAGCAGCCTGATTTTCACCCTCTCTAGGACAAACTTATTTCTTCTCCTGGCAATCCATAGCATATTCAATACTCTTCTCCAGCACCACAACTCAAGGGCATTTATTCTCTTTCTATCATTCATAGTCACTGTCCAGCTTTCTGATGCATGCCTAGTAATTGTGAAGACCATGGCCTGGATCAGGCACACCTTAGTGTCCAGACTAACATTGTTGCTCATCAGAGTCTATAGAGGTCCCTGACAGCAGACTTTTCTTTTCCAATGCAATTCATCTTTTGATTTCCTGTCTCCTGGTACCAAGGGGTGTTGATTGTGGAGCCAAGCAATATAAAGCTGTTAACAGTCTCAGTCTCTACATTATCGTAATGCTTCCAATAGGCATGGAGGTGAAAATTTTTGTTTTCTTGATGTTGAGCTTCAATCCATATTAAAGGCTGCTGCTCTTGATCTTCTGTAGCAAGTCCTTCAGGTCCTCCTCAGTTTCAGCAAGCAGGGTTGTGGCATTTGCATAAGAAAAGTTGTTGATGAGTCTTCCTCCAATCCTGATGCCACACTCCTCCTCATAGAGCCCAGCCTCCTGCATATAGATTGAAAAGATATGGAGATAGGATATATGCATGCCATATATATATTCTGTTGACACTGTGCTAAAAAAAAATTGGATTGTTAACCAAAGTATTAGGTGTTTGAATCAGTGAGCCATCTGTTTCAGGAAAAAAATCATACAGTTTATCAGTTTCCATAAAATCCATCGCTTTGAAAATCCTACAGGGAGGTCGCTATAAGTGGCTTCTAATTCAATGGCTATGAATTTTTGTATTGAAAACCATAAATTAAAACTGGATTCAGAAAAGGCCTTCGAAAAAATGAGAGAACTTATTGCTGACATCAGATGGGTAGTGATTAAAAGTAGAGAATAACAGAAAGATGATTAATCATTCTTTATTAATTGTAAAATGATTAAAATAAATTATGAATAACATTGTGGAAAATGGGAAGTAGAAGATATATAACTGTGTTCTTTGGAGAACTGTACATAGATGATGAGGCAATAGTCCAAACAGAATAAGAGAGAATTTTTGGGTTTAAAATTTGGAATGATGGGTGTTTGGGTTGTATCCCTTCACCATATATACTGAAGAGAAACTGGACTATATTAAGAAGAATGTGGCATCAGGGTAAGAGGAAGATTCATCAACTACCATCAATATTCAGATAACTCAAACTTGCTTGCAGAAAACAAAAATTTGAAGTACTTATTGATGAAGTTCAAGTTTCTGACTCCATGACACACATCAACAACAGTAAAGATTATTGAACATAGCCTGTATTGCCATAAGATCAAGATATTTGCCTTGGAAAAAGTATAGGCAGAATGCTCTTTAGGATTGCAGAGCACCTTCTTAACACTAGGCCACCAGAGCTAAGTCAGAATGCCCTTTAGAAGCAAATATTATGAGATGTTGTCTCACATATATTTCCCCCCAATTGACTTATAACCACAACAAACCAGTACCAGAGGAAGACCCTGTAAAATGCAACACAACAAAGTTTCAAACATTGAGGTGTTCCCTTAGGAAGGCTGAAGATTTTAGTCTCTGGTATTTGGAAGTTAGGCTGCAGTCCATGTTTTTTGATGGGTCACTGTGTGCGTGGACATAGTCCATGCTTTAACCAGATTTGAACAGAAGTAGATAAAGTACTTAGTTTCATGTGTCATATAACTGCAAAATTTCCCACAGGATGAAGTGCCAAGTGAGGTTGTACAAAGCTTCAAAATCCTTGCCTCCAAGGAGCAGCCTGGTTTAACAACCCAGGGTTGTACTTCAAAATGCCTATGGATATTATCCGGTTGCTCACAATATTATATTTCAAGACATATCTACATATGACTTAACTATGAAAGCAACCTCATTTTTCTTCACCTTTTCATATGATCTTCTGACTAAAGATTACCCATGCCAGTCCATCTCATCTTGGCAATACCTAGTATGTCAATATTTATGTGTTCCATTTCTTTCTTAACAATACCTAGTGTTTCTATATTAATGGTTTTCACATTCCATATTCCAATCACTAGTGTCTGCATACAATTGTTCCTCTTCCTTTGTATTTCCATACTTGGAATCCCCACCTCAATTGCCCTGTCTGTTAGTCTAAATGTATTCTATTGTACATAGGGCTTTTGGAGGACTGCTATTTTAGAAATGGATGGCCAATTCTTCCTAATATGTCTTCATTTGAATGCTCAGATTTAGTAAAGTATCTGACAAACAAGCATTTTACAAAAAAAAAAAAAAGATGAGAGATATTTCCCCATCTGTAGAATTAACCAATAGTTTCAATGTTGTCCTCGCCCTTGACACATTTGTCTTGACACAGCCATTTCCCTGCTCCACAATCCACCAGGTTCAGGTGGAGCTCCCAGATTAAGACAGTTTAAGACAGGTTTGACATCAGGAGTGGCCTCAACTTCCTAAACAATATGCATCCGGAAATACTCTATGAACTTTGATATGTGTCGATAGTTATAGAAAGGCTTCAGGCCTTTTATTGTACAATGTTCATAGAGTTGCTGTGAGTCGTGTTTGACTTGAAGGCAATCAACAACATACTTAGGCCAGGAGGCAGTCATTAGAACAGAGCATGGAAACACTGCATGGTGCAAAATTGAGGAGGGTCTGTGTTAAGGATGTACCCTATCACCATATCTTTTCAATCTATATGCAGAACAGATCATCCAGAAGGCTGGATTGTATGAAGAGGGTTGTGGCATCAAAATTGAAGAAAGACTCATCAACAACCTGCGTTATGCAGATGACACAACTCTGCTTGCTGAAACTGAGGAGGAGCTGAAGAGCTTGCTGCAGGTCAAGGACTGCAGCCTTCAATATGGATTGAAGCTGAACATCAAGAAAACAAAGATCCCACCACTGAGTCAATTGGCAGCATTTTGATAGATGGTAAAGAGATTGAGATTGTTAACAGCTTTAGTTTGCTTGGCTTCATAATAAACACCCTTGGTATGCACATCCAGAAAATAAATTAAAAAAAAATAGTAATTGCATTTGGAAAGTCAAGGACCTCCACAGAGTACTGAAGAGCAACATTGTCAGTCTGGAGACTAAGGTATGCCTGACCTAGGAATTACTCTTCACAATTGCTCGTTATGTTTTAGAGAGCTTCACAATGACTAGGGATGGTATAAGGAGAACTGATGCCTTTGAGCTGTGGTGCTGGGGAAGAGTATTGAATATACCATGGACTACCCAGAGAACAAACGGGTTCATCTTAGAGTTTCAGGGCTACTGTACATAGGGTTACTGTGAGTCACAAGAGACTCAATGGCATAAAATCCCTGGTGATGTATTCAGTTCTTAGATTTATATATTAAAACTTTTGCATCCAAAATAGTAACCTGCCAATCAATCAATCAATCAATCTCAAAATACTTTTTAGGGAGTAGAAAGAAATGTGTTACTTCACTTTTTAGTGTTCTTTAGTTATGAGTTGAGGTTTCCTGATCCAAGTCATGGTATTTCCAACTGTTTTATACACATATGAAAGTTGCACAATGAATAAAAAATACCAAAGGAGAACTGATGCCTTTGAACTGTGGTGTTGATGAGTAGTATTGACTATCTCAAAGACTGCCAAAAGAACAAACACATTTGTCTTGGAGGGAGTGCAGCCAAGATGCTTCTTAGCTGCAAAGATGGTGAAACTTTGTCTCATAGACTTTGGACATGTTATCAGGAGGTACAAGTCCTTGGGGAAAGAGACATCAGTTGAAAAAGTAGAAGGTCAATAAAAGAGTTACAATAAGACCCTCAAAGAGAAAAACTAACACAGTGATTGCAACGATGGCCTTGAGCATGGCAGAGATTGTGCAGATAGAGCAAAATTCAGATCGTAGGGTTGCTATAATAGGGATACTATGAGTCACAGTCCACTTGAGGGACCTAACCACACCAAATTACTGATTAAGAATCAGATGATTTGATCTATATATGAGGGATTTTATATAACAATCAGAAACCAGAAAGTTTAGTTCTAGCATTTTATTAAAATAGAAAACACTGAGAAAACAGTACAGGAAAATGTTTAATCAAAAAAAGCATGGTCTTGCATTCTATTAGCTATTTCACAGTCCTATTATTCAGTGGTTATATTAACAAGGTTTACATTTCATGAACAATAAAGGTATTATTTTCATACTATATAATTTAAACTCCCCAGAATTAATTTGTATTTCAACACAAAGCTTCTGAATAGCACTTGTTCTACTGATGATCCCAAGTGACTACCCTGCTCATAAGAGAGGATTTGTCAAGATATTTATTGGTTTTGTCTTTTTGTTATTTCCTAAATATCTATTCTTTTTAACATTTAGTTTTTTAATTTGTAAATGTAGATTTATTGATAATATCAGTCTTTTTACACTGATTGTTAAGCATTATGACACTTAGCACTATGCTATTTCTAGTAGTAAGGTATTTTTCCATTATACTGGATTCTTAAGAGTTATCCTACAGCTAAGTGAAATGCTGATTCAGTGGATGTGAAATGCCAGTCCCAAAATGACATATCTGTCACATTAGCACAAATATTTGCTAATAGAAGCCGAGGAGTGATTTATAGAAAGAATTGTTCCAGGTTATTTAATCATTTTGTGTTGTCAATTTACTACACTGGGGGGGTGGGTGGAGGGAAGCTAACAGAGAATCTTCCATTGATGAAAATGCTATAAAGAGATTAAAAAAAGAAGATAAATATAAAGTTTTAATTGGTTTCTAGAGTAAGATTTTTTATATAAAACTGTCAAAAATTGCCAAAATGACAGATTTTGTTATAGTACATGACTGTGCCAATCATATATAATCACGAATAATACTATGCATCTGCTAAAATGATGTATAGTAGTTTATCTCTTTGACAGTTTTAAGTAGAAATATATTTTCCTGGAGACCATGAATATTTTTATTAAATTTTATGTTTTCAAACAAAGCTTAAGTTTCTATTATATTTGAAATGTTCTAAATGAGTTTTAAAGTAGCATAAAATTTTTGTCTATAGTTGACAACTTATCAAGGGAAGGAAAATATACCTTTTCATTTCAGGTGCACAGTAAACAACGCTCATTCTTTAATATTGCCCCAGTCCCTCTACAAAGTCATTAATACATTTATTAAAAAAGAGTAGCTAGTGTGTTGAAAAATAGTGGGTATATGCCAGAGGATAGATCAGTGCTAAAATTTATTGTCTTTGAGCCCAAGAGAAAGAATGAAGTTATTCTAAAAATGATATTGAGATAAGTCACTAAGGTTCTTTATGTCTAAAAATTTTTAACTGTAAAACATTATTAAATTATGCATAACATACTTATAACAACACATATATCCTCTAACTATCCTGCCAAATTGAATTATTCTTTGTGACTAAACAGGTGTACTCATTTATGCTTATTGTAGATCAAGTTATACCTTTAATTATGATAATTTCACTTTCTTTTATTATTATTACTTGGATCATAAAAATATGATTCAATATTGTCTATATTGATCTCTTCCTTTATTTCTAGAGTCTTCATCACTACTCACTTTATCCTATGCTTTCCTTCCACCCTCCCTGTCTTCCTTCTTTTTTCTTCTAGTTCCCTCTTCTCCTCTTCTTCCACTGATTCATAACATTTTACTTCATACCTTATTCCCTTTCCCCCGTTTTATCTTTCTGAGCTCTCTACTTTTTTTATCTCCTCATACTTGCTTTAATTTTTAAAAGAAATCACTGCAGAATTCCAGAATGAAGGCTGAATAGTGGAGTGGCCCAGCGGGGAGGGATTGTAAAACAATGAAAGAATTTTTATTTTACACTTCAAAGAGAAGAGTGTACTGGAAGGGGAGGGGTGGGCAGGGAGAAAAGTGCAACAATGAATGAAGGAAATCCAAAGCTCTAAATTTTCATTAAAATTAATAAAAATATGATTAAAAGGTATATTAAAAAAAGAAATGACTAAGTGGATCCTTCGTATCAGATGTTATATTGGACATCAAGAACAACATAAATGTAACATAATCATTGTTTGTGGAAATTGTAGTATAGGAGAAAGCCAAGGAATATGTTCCTATCATTACTCTGAGTTAAATAGGGCTGATCAATATTGGTCTTAGGGTTAGAAATTTTATGTTCCTTTATGTTTATGTTTAAGTATGATTAAAAAATCTATTCTAACATAACTTTCTAGATATTATTTATAATAAAAAGAATATAATACATATATATAATTTGAAATATTGGCTGATACAAAGGAGAGTTTTATGCAAATGCTAGCTATTACAAAGTTAATGATACTAGCAATAAGAGAAGGTTAATAAAACAGCTTAATTAAGTTATACCATGCTTCTCTGTAGGTTCCTTTCTACATAGAAAGAATTTATAGATTTTTTCCAAATATTTTGTAAAAATAAAGAATGTTGTTGCTGTTTTAGGTGACATAGAGTTGAATACGATTCATAGCAACCTTATGAAAAGATTTGAACCCTGTCCAATCCTGCACCATTCTCACATCCTCTGACACACTTGAACCCATTAATGCAGCATTCACTGTATCAAACCATCTCTATGAGTATCTTCCTTCCACCTTTCCAAGCATGATGTCCCTCTCCAAATAACAGCTTTTCCTACCAACATGTCCAAAATATCTGAGACTCTATGATCTTTGCCTTCAAGGAGCACCCTGGCTGCACTTTCTCCAAGACATATTTGTTTGGTTCTTATTGTCAGTCCCTGCAATATTCAGTCCTCTTTTTCAACATCATAGCACAAAAGCATCACTTTCTTCAGTTATTCTTGTTTATTGTCAAGTTCTCAAATGCATAACAACCAGTGATTAAGAAGACTATTGCCTGAATCAGGCACAATTTAGTTCTCAAACTGACAATTTCTTCTCAATAATTTGGAGAGGTCCCTGTCTACAGACTTTCCCAACACAATATATCTCCTGTTATCCTGACTGCTGGTATCAAGCATGTAGATCGCGGATCCAAGTAAGATGAAGTCACTGACAGTTTCAGTCTTTTCTTCATTTATCGTGACGCTGTAAGTTCAGTGATGAAAATTTTTGTTTTCTTGATATTGAGTTGCAATCCATATTGAAAGTTTCAGTCTTTGATCTTCAGCAGCAAGTGCTTTAAGTCCTCCTCACTTTTAGCAGCAAAATTGTCATCTGCATAATGTACGTTATTGATAAGTCTTACTCCGATCCTGATACCGCATTCTTTCTCATATAATTTGCTCAGCCTACAGATTGAATAGATATGGAGAGAAGATTAAACCCTCATGCACTCCTTTCTTAATTTTAAACCATACAGTATTCCCTTGCTCTGTTCACATAAGAGCCTTTTTGTTTTTGCAGATTTTTTTTGGTGGGGTTTGTCTCGGGCTTTTTATTGTTTTTTTTGTTTGGTTGTGAGCACAATTAAGTGTTCTGGGATTCCCTTTCTTCTCAGTGTTAGTCATACTTTGTTATGATCCACACAATCAAATGCCTGTGTATAGTCAATAAAGCATAAATAGCCATTCTTCTGGCGTTCTTTACTTTCAGCTAGGATCTATCTGATATCAGCAATGATACCTTTGGTGCCATGGCCTCTTTTAAATACTCCTTAAAATTCTATCAGTTCCCTATTTATATACTTTCTAGTCATTCTTAAATCCTCCTCAGCAGTATTTTGCTGGCATGTGATATTAAATATATTGTTGAATAATTTTCACGTTCTGTGGAGCACCTTTCATGGGAACAGGGATAAATACGGATCTCTTCCAGTCAGTCAGCCAGACAAGTATCCTCCAAATTTCTTGGCACAGACTGATGATCACATTCAGGGCTGCCTCTGCTAGTTGAAACAAGTGAACATATATTGTATTGATTGTTGGGGCCTTGTTTTTAACCAGCCTTTGGTGCAGAATCAACTTCTTCATTATCATTTACTCTTGCTCATATAATACTTCCTGAAATTTAAAAAATCAGTTAATTCGTTTTGATACAGTGACTCGGTTTATTTTCATCTTCTTTAGAAACTTCCTAGATTTTTTTAACATACTTCCCATATCATTCTTTAATATTGCAGTTCAAGGCTTGAATTTGTTTTTCAGTTCTTTCAGCTTGAGAAATGCTGAATGAGCTCTTTTATTTTTCTTCTCCAATTCTATGTCTCTGCATATTCCATTACAATGATTTTCTTTGTTTTTTTCTAGTTGTCCTTTGAAATCTTCTGTTCAGTTGTTTTACTTTGCTATCTCTTTCTTTTGATTTGGCTTCTCAATGATCCAGTGCAATTTTCAAAGTCTTTTCTGATGTTATTGCTGTTGTTGTTAAGTGCTGTTGAGATGTAGATGACTCATAGTGACCCTATGAACGAAATGCCTGAACACATGTAGAACTTCCATCATTTTTCCAAGTTCGTAGAGTTTCCAGAGGCAAGCTACTTCAGAAGTGGATGCCACTCCTGATTCCATGCTTATTTTAACCAGCGAGCTACACCAAACACTGTCCACCATGGGTAACGATTATCACATTTGACACATCAGTGTCACAGGGTTTAGTATTACAGCAACCACGAGTTACCTCTGAACAGCACATCGGCAAACCAGTGCTATACCATTTAGAAGAATGTTTGACCAAAAACAATTAAAACCAGTCTTGAGGGCTGCTGATTAAAATCTTCTGATATACATCCTCCCTCCCCCCTTCTTCTGTGTCTTTGTCTACAGTTAGGGACCTCTCTAAATTATTGAGGAGCAATGATGTCAGTTTGGAAGCAGGCGTGGCATTCACTTCCTAAATAACATGCCTCTGAACCTTGATAAATGTCAATAGTTGGAGAAGGGCTGTGGTGTTGGAGAAGAGTACTGAACATCTCACAGACAGTCAAAAGAACGGACTACTATGTCTCAGAGAAGGTTCAGTCAGAGTGCTCTTTGGAGGCAAGATGAGGTTTCATCTCACTATTCAGGCATGTTGCTAGGAGGAGCTATTCCTTGGAGAGGAACATGATGTTCAGAAAGGTAGAAGGCTGGTGAAGGAGAGGAAGACCCTTGACTAAGTGGATTGACATGGTAACTGCTACAATCGACTTTAACATTATAGGAAGTGTGAGGCTAGGCCCCGGTTCGAATCTGCTCATAAGGTTGCAATGAGTCATATTAGACTCAATGGCATCTCACAAGAGCTAAAGACAATTTCTGTCTTTGCAGTGACTTTTTGCTCTGCTCATGGATCATTTTGGGGGAAGGGGGAGTTTGATTTCTTTTTTTGCCTCTTTTTAAATTTTTTTTAAATTATTATACAGTTATTAATAATAGAACTCCTAGTTTAAAACAGGTTTGGAAGCAGGAGTGGCATACTCGTCCTAAACAACATGCCTCTGGAAACTCTATGAAATTTGATAAATGACAATTGTTATAGAAAGGCTTTAGTCCTTTTGTTCATAGGGTCACTATGAGTCATGCTCAACTTGACGTCAGTCAATAATAACAATTAACTTATTTACAAAATTTTAATACATTGTATTCCAGAACAGATTCTTCCAATTTCTCTCACCCCTCAACCCATGATATCGTACAACCCCATGATTATTTTATTTATGTCATCCCATAACTCAACTGGTATTCAGTCATTAATATTCATAACTTCAAACCTATTCTTAAGATGATTTTGAAACTTAGGTGGGATAGAGTCAAGAATCTATTTTTGTTCTTATGGATTTGTTTTATTTTCTTCATCCTGAATAGTATCCTGCACATAATTTATTGGTTTTCTATCCATAGTCAACACGTGGCCTGGTTTTGACTGGTGATACTGGACTTCTCTAACAATCAGATGTCATCAATCTGATTCCTAGGCAGTTCATCAGTTGAAGTCCATGTGTAACATAGCTGTTTGTGTTTTTTTTTAAAAAGGTATTTAATTGCAATTAATAAATCATTGAATATACAAAATTCTACTGCATTCTCACCAATGTGTGCTCTCACTGCAGTATACAAGATAGCACATGACCTCAGTCACTCAACAAAAGGAAGAGCTTCTACTTGACAGATATTATTAAATTTAGCTATGACATCAGCATTTTACTGGTTTTTCAGTTTGTTTTTCTTCCACTACTCATTTGTCAGATTGATCTACAGTAGTGGCTTGATGTTGCTGTGTTGGTGGCAGTTACTCTTCCAATATTTCAAGCACAAGCAGGGTCACGCGTGGCTGATAATTTTCAGTGAATCTTTCAGACTAGGATAGACTAGAAAGTATAATTTGACAATCTGCTTCTAACAAATTTTCCATTTCAAGTTTTTTGAATAGTGGTAAGAACAATGTCTGACATAATGCTGGGAGAATAATTTCTCAGATTGGAAGACACTAGAAATACAACTGAAGAAGAGTTGCTTCATTAATGAGGTAAAGACTTAGGGATCTTCATTTGACCATGTGGCGTCACTCAAAATCATAGAAATGACTACTGTAAGCATTCATTATGAATTAGAATACTGAAGGCACAAAGTATGAATATAGAAATAATGACCATCATCAGCAAAACAGATAAAGAACACATGAAAGTCAATATCCTAAGCATTAGTGGGAACTAAATTGTTTGCTTTGAGTTGGACAAACATATGATCTACTGTGTCAGAAAGATTCAATGGAGATTAAAGTCATCATGTGCATAGCATAATAAAAGAAAACATTTCAAGAGCTATCATGAAATACACCACCATCAGTGATAGAATAATATTCATATGCCTGCATGAAAGACCAGGTATTATGACAGTTATTTAAATCTATATATCAGACATCAATGCCAAAGAAGAACTTGAAAATTTTTATCAATTTCTACAGCCTACAAAATGATCAAATATACAATCAGAATGCATTGATAATTATGAGTAATTGAATGTGCAAGGTGGAAGAAAAGCAGAAATAGCACTAGTTGGAAAATATGGCCTTGGTAATAGATATTATACCAGGAGTTTAAAAACAGAATTTCCTATTTTGAAACATGTAGCTTTTCTAAAACAGTATGCAGCAACCATACATATGAAGTTCACTGGACAGACAGACAGCACAGGAATCAGATTAAGTCGACTGTGGAAAGAGGAGATTGAGTTCAATATTATTGGTTATAACAAAGTCATAGGGCAACTGTCAAACATACAGTTAATGTATGTTAAATTGAGAAATCGACATATGTGTGCTACAAGATGAAGCTGAAAAAAATTAGAGCAGGTCCACAAAAGCTAAAGTACAACCTTGATAATATTCCACCTGGATTTGAAATCCACTGATGAAAAGACAAATTATGAGATTGCTTCAAGGACATAATATGCAGAAAGTAAATGGTCATTAAAAAGATAGAAAAGGAAAAAAAAAAGCCCTAAATGGGTGTTAGGAGAGACTCTGAAACTTGTTCTTGGACATTAAATAACTAAAACACATGGAAGCACTGATTTAAAACAGCTAAACAGAAAATTTCAGAAGGGATCTCAAGAAGACAGTATAATGTATTTTAATAAAATGTACAATAATCTGAAGTTAGAAAGCCAACAGTGAAAAATAAATTCAATATTCCTCAAGCTGAAAGAAGTAAAATAAAAAATTCAAGATGTGATATGCAATTGCAAAATGTTCTGTGGTCACATTACTGAAAAATGCAGAAATTATTCAAATAAGATAGAAAAGAACACAAAGATCCACTAAACAAAACAAAACAAAACAAAACCCACCCCCAAAAAAAAAAACCAAAAAAAAAACAAAACCCACCCCCAAAAAAATCCCACAAAACCAAAACATACACACAAAAACCCAACAAAAAGAGTTAAATATTCAAGCTTTTTAGAAGTAGCATATGTTAATAACAAATAATGTGGGAGGAAAAAGTCCAAGCTACAATGAACACTGGGAAATATAAACAGAGTAAAAATAACAAACTGGTGAGTTGGTGGGGGGTGAGGGAAATTGGAAGAATCTATTCTGGAAAACAGTGTGTCCAAATTTTGTAAATAAGCTAGTATAATTTTAAAAAAGTCAAAAGAAAAGGTAAAAAGTAAAAGGTAAGTAAAAAAAGTAAAAAGGTAAAAAGTAAAAATAACAAAATAAATACTAGATTACAATTGAGAGGCTCAACAAACAGGTAAAATTGTGAAAACATTCATTACTCTGTGACAAGAAATTTATTTCTAAATTTGGTAACTGACTAACTAGATAGGATCCATATTTGGGTCAATTCCAAAGAAAGGTGACTGAACAGAATACAGACATTACTGAATAATATTATTAATGTCACATGTAACCAAAGTTTTGTTGGAGTAATTTAAAACATTGGTTTTAATTTTACCTTCATTAACTGTCAGAAATTTCTGACTGAAAGGAAAGAATAGCAGAAAGATATTTACCTGTGTTTAACTGATTATGCAAATACATTCAACTGTATGGACCATAACAAAATATTTATAACATTGTCAAAATGGGAATTTCTAAGCATTTAATAGTGCTCATGCAGAACCTGCAAGAAGTTATTATTCTTGTACCATAGCATCATTCTGGTATTAGTTTGAGAATCACTATTGGACTGTCTTTGGTGGTTGATCCAAAATTACAGGACTTTCCTAAAAGGATACTGTCTATATAAAAAAAATTCGTACTGAAAACTGATTTGTTTTTGTTGTTGACTGCTGTAGAGTTGAGCGCAACTCATAGTGACTCTATGAACAAAGATCTAATGCCTTTCAATAGCTCTCATTTCTTCTCCAGTTAAGAGAGTTTCCAGAGGCATATGGTTTTAGAAGTGGATGTAGCTTCTGCTTCGAAATCTGTTTTATAACTAGGAGCTCCACCAAACACTGTTCACAATGGGAAACCATTATGGTATTTGATATCCCCATGGCACAAAGTTCAGAATCACAGCAAAGCCAGGTTTTCTCATGGAACATATTAACAAATAATGCTGTGCAAAATGGAAGAATGTTCCTCCAGATATAACAGCACTAGTCTCATTTAGCAGTGGCTAAGTGTCGTTGAGTCTAATATGTGCTTCACACGAAAGACCTGAATTTTGTTCTATAATTAACATAATTTCTGCACATTTATAAGAGAGAGTGTAGAGTTTCTAGAAGCATCTATTTTCGGAAGTGAATGCCACTCCTGATTCCCAACCTGAATCAATCTGGGAGCTCATCCAACCATTGTACATAATGATAATGGGTAACTGTGGAACAGTGCACAGCATCACAGCAAAGTTGTTCAGTACAGCAAACAGACAAATGATTGCTCTGTTGTTTAAAGAACGTTCATTCCAAAATTAAGCCACTCCATTGAGCAGGCCTTCACTCTTCGTCTAAGGAGCAAGGGCCGTGCACTTTTGAGGGGGGAGAAAAGAACAGGACACCAGAAACTTCCTTTATGTGGCTACCATCAAGACAAGACTGCCATCAAGATGCTAGCCAGCCAGCCGTCTCCTAGAGTGGAGGGAGAATAGAACTGATTTTAAAGGAATATTTGGTTCAGTGTTGCATAGTAAATAAGACAATTTCAACATCAATATTTTAATTTAGTAATTACATAACTATGTTGAACTTCCATTTGAAATAGCAAAGTATGTGTAAAAATGTCTTAGACAAAGTGCAAAATGATTTTTAAAATCTGCAGTTTAGTATTTTATGAGACATTAGATTGTATCTACAAAGAGAAGTTTATTATCTCTTGTTGCTTTATTTTTATCATTTATGAAAAGGTTTTATGATCTAATATCATAACCTTTTATAATTCTTCCAAGTATTTTTATGATGTTTATATAGTTCAAAGGATTTTTTAGCTGAACTCATAAAAGGAACTTCAAAAGAAGAAAATTCAATATTAGTAAGTTGGTTGAAAAAGGTAGTGTGGTTATTGAAAACCTAGAATCCTGGGTACATTAGGTTGGGTTTATACAGTTTTTTGAGAGCTTATCATGTTTTAGACATATGTACTATCTCACTCTTCTTGCCATTATTATAGTAAGTAGGAATTACTACTATTATTATTCATGCTGTATCTTTTATAGTGGATAAAATAGAGGCTCAGAGAGGCTATGTGATATCCCAAGAGGGTAGTAATTAGCAGGAATATGAGCCAAGGCTTGAATTTGGTCTGTAGTTTGTAAATTCATGTTCCACGGTTTCCATGAGAGTGCAAGTGGATTCATGAACGATAGAGCAGTTTCTGTCTACTAAGAGCAATGCATCCAACAATGGGTCTGCATTGATCCTCAACCTTCAGACTAGGTTTTTTCTTTT
>NW_006399763.1:9676385-9690558 GCF_000299155.1 Elephantulus edwardii
TCCTCTTCTTCCTCTTCTTCTTCTTCTTCCTCTTCCTCTTTCTCTTCTTCTTCTTCATTTTATCTTCTTTATTAAACACACATCAGGAAGCATAGCAATAGTGCATCTTAAATTAAGTCAATTTACAGCAAAACTGAACAAGGTAATTGTGTTTACAGAAAAAGTTCTCAGCAAATTAGTCAATTGTAATGCAGTGTTCATACTTTTTAGGTATTTAGGAAAGTGAAAAGCAAAAATTTTTCGCATTCAACAAGAGAAAACAAATCTAAATGACTTGAACAGAAATTGGTAATGAAGGAATTTGAGAAATAATTTTCTTAGTATTAACATGTTGTTGTTGTTGTTGTTGTCATGTGCCATTGAGTTGCCTATGGCTCATAGTGACCCTATGTACAACAGCCTTAAACCTTGCTCTATCCTATGCCAACCTCACTGTCTCTGACACACCTACCCTGCTTACGCCAGTCATTCAATCAATCCACTTCACAGAGGGTCTTTCCCTCTTTTGTTGTCCCTCCACCCTCCCAAGTGTGACATCCTTCTCCAAGGATTGTTCTCTCCTTGAAACATGTTCAAAATATGTCAGATGAAGCTTCAGAATCCGTGCCTCCTAGGAGTAGCCTGGTTTAACCCTCTCTAGGATGAACCTGTTCATTTTCTTAGCAGTCCATGGTATATTCAACACTCTTCTCCAACACCACAGCTCAAATACATTAATTCTTCTTCTATCATCCCTAGTTATTGTCCAGCTCTCTGATGCATAGCAAGTGACTGCAAAGACCATGGCCTGTATCAGGAACACCTTAGTCTCCAGAGTGACACCATTGATCTTCAGTACTTTAGAAAGGCCCCTAACAGCAGACTTTTCTATAGCAATACGTCTTTTAATTTTCTAGCTACTGGTATCAAGAATGTTGACTGTGGAGCCAAGCAAACTAAAGCTGTTAACAATCTCAATCTTCACCAATCATCCTGATGCTGCCAATTGGCTCAGTAGTGAGAATTTTTGTTTTCTTGATATTGAGCCTCAATCTATATTGAAGGCTGCAGTCCTTGACCCTCTGAAGCAAGCGCTTCAGGTCCTCCTCAACTTCAGCAAACAGGGTGTTATCATCTGCATACCACAGATTGTTAATGGATCGTCCTCTACTCCTGATGCCACACTTCTCCTCATACAGCCTAGCCTTCCAGTTAATCTGCTCTGCATATAGGTTGAAAAGGTATGGAGATAGGACACATCCCTGGTGTACACCCTTCCCAATTTTGAACCATGCAGTGTCTCTTTGCTCTGTTCTGACGACTGTCTTCTGGCTCAAGTATAGGTTTTACATAACACAATCAAATGCTCTAGGATTCCCATTCCCCTCAGAGTTAACCATAGTTTGTTGTGATCCACAGTTAAATGCCTTTGTATAATCAATAAAACACATATAGACATTCCTCTGGTACTCTTTGCTTTCAGCCAAGATCCATCTAACATTAGCTACAATATCCATATATCTACATTTATAGTCCCATTTAGTTATTTAAAAGGAAAAAAGAAGAAGAATGATATGAGGAGTGGAAAAGACAACTTATATTAAATGTAAGTTGTATTATTTTATCATTTAGATGGTACAACCTTATTTGCAGAAAAGAAAGAAGACTTGAAGTATTTACTGAATAACAGTAAACAAGAAATAAAAATACATATTGCTTTGGGCAAATCTGCAATCAAGGGTCTTTTCAAAATGCTAAAGGGCAAGGATATAGGTTTAAAAACTAAGGTGTGCCTTATTCAAGACATAACATTTTCAATTAGTTAAGATGCATGTGCAAGCTGAACAATGAATAAGGAAGACAAAAGAATAATTGATGACTTTGAATTGTGCTGTTTATGAAGAGTATTAAGTATTCCGTGGGTTGCTAATAGGACAAACAAATATGTCTTAGAAAATTTGTAGCATGTATGCACCTTAGACAAAGAAATGGTGAAAATGCATCTCACATATTTTTGTCACATTATTAGGGGCTGCCAGTCTCTAGAAAAGGATATCAGGCTTTAAAAAGTTGATAAAGCAAGAGAGGAACTGTCTCAGTGATATGCATTGACACAGTGACTGCAATAATTGACTTAAGCACACCATCTAACAACAATAACAGTAAGTCTTTATAGGAACAAATTGCCTCATCTTTCTTCCATGGACTGATTAGTGAGTTTGATTGACTAAAATTTTAGTAAGCCCAAAGTGTAATCCACCGTACTACCAGGACTCTTTAGAAGAAGGAATTGAAATCTTTCTGTATTCCTTTTGCAGCAGGCACAAAGCCCAATTTGTTGGTAAGAGGCTGTTGGAGGTCACTAGCAAAGAAAGAGTTTCTTTCTGAGGCCCAGAGTGCTTTTCTCACAAACTCTTGCAGTTCATGTTTACTCCTGTGGGTTTTTAGAATGAATATCTTCTCCACGGCCCACCTTTTGCAAGTGCGGTGAGTGGCACCCAGTGGTCATCAGTTCTTCGTGTCTGGTGGCTTATCAGTACCACCAAAGGCATCTCTCTGGGAGTACGGCCCCTGTGAACTGCATTCGTGGTACATCCTTCCATGTCTTGGAAAGGATGCAACCATGTTTTCCTTGAACGCTAGGATTTTGATGCTCTGTCTTACATACTTTGAGCATGTGGCCAAGAGGGGCCAATACTTGGAGAAGGATATTATGCTCAGAAGGGTGGAGGGACAGTGCAGGAGAGGATGACTCTGAATGAGATGGCTTAAAACAGTTACTGGGACATTGGGGTTGGTGTTTTGGAATCAGTGAGAATGGTTCAGGACAGCGACAGGTCCAGATTTGGTGTACATTAGGTCGCTGTAGGTCACAGGTGACTTCATGGCACATAACAACAGCAGCAGCAGCAGCAGCAGCAGCAGCAGCAGCAGCAGCAGCAGCATTTTGTTTGATATTTGTAAAGAAATCTGAAACATTTATTTGTAAGACATATCATTTTTGTATTTATGCTCATATTGTGATAGACTTCTTTTAATTCCAGTTTGAATTTTTGAAGGTTCTTTGTGGATATACTATTCTAGCCGTTTTAGAAAATCTTCAGAAATATTTTGCTTACATGTGATATTAATGATATAGTTTGATAATTTCCACTTTCTACTGGTTCACATTTCTTGGGAAGGGGAACAAATATTAATTTCTTCCAGAAATTCAAGCTGGACATGGTGCCTTTGGCCCCAGGGACGTCATTGCTGATGTTGGATGGAGCTCGGCTGAAAACAGAGATACCAGAAATATGTCTATTTGTGTTTATTGAGTATTCAAAGTCATTGGCTGTGTCGATTATTACAAATTATTACTACTATTAGGAGAAGAGTGAAAATTCCAAAACACTTAATTATGCTCATAAGAAACTTACACATAGACCAAGAAGCTATGGTTCAAATTAATAGAGGAAACACTGCATGGTTTAAAATTAAGAAAGGTGTGTCAAGACTCCTTTTTCCATTTCTTGATGCTAAGTAAGTCTTTTAAGAAGATGATCTTTATTAAGAAGAATGTGCTATCAAGATTGGAGAAAGACTTATCAACAACTTATATTATGTAAATGATACAACATTGCTTGCTGGAAGTGAGAAAATTTGAGGTGTTTGCTGCAGAAGATCATGTAAGGATTATATCGCAATATTAAAAAAACAAAAATTGTCACCACTAGACCATAAGGTAACACCATGATAGATGGAGAAAAGATTAAAGTTGTCAATGATTTTATCTTGTTTACATCTAAAATTAACACTTTTTGTGCTAGCAATCAAGATATCAAAAGATGTATTGCACTGGAGAAGCCTGCTAAGGTACTAAGGAGTAATGATGTCTGTTTAAAGACTAGGGTGACTCTGATTCAAGCCATAATCTTTCCAATCACTCATCTGAGAGTTGAGCAATGAACATTAACATAATGAGAATAAAAGTCTTTGAGTTGTTGTGTTGGTGAAGAGTATTAAATTACTCTTGAATTATTAATATCTTTTATGAGAGAAAAGATTAGTCTGATTTTGTGACATTAACTGACCAAAGTTGATTCTGGATAGGACTATATATGGTGGTTCTCGTTGCCACTTCTTTTCATTCATGAAGCTACATGACTTTTCCCTCTTTAGCTTATTAATGTCCAAGCAGGCTAGAACATTGTGTTCATGTACTTTGTTTTTTCTTTTCCTTGTTTGTTCATTAGGGCTAGAACCAGAGCTGTCCTTGTTTATGGAAAGGTGCTGTACAGTTAAGTTTTATAGAAAACTGTGAACTACAATGCTTTTTTTAAAATACATTTTTATTTTATAATGGTTTGCTTACAAAGTTTGTATGCATTGTTTTTCTAACCAGATCTTTCCCATTTCCTTTATTGATCCTTCCCTCTACCCTTCAAATTATGCAACCCTTTGATGACCTCCCTACCCACCCTCTTCCCTTTGCCTCTCCTCCCTGGGATCCTCATACCCATTTCACTAGTTATTTTTCTATTTCTACAACAATGGTCTTACATAATATTTGTCCTTGTGGGACCGAGTTAGTTCACTTAGCATATTGCTCTTCAGTCCCTTCCAAGTTTTATGGTAATTTTCAAAATCATTGCTCTTTTATGCTGCATAGTCTTCCATCGTATGAAAGGACCATAATTTCCCAATCTATTTGATTGTGTTTGGACATTTGGGCTTTTTCTTGTGATGAGGAATAACACTATGAATATTGGCGTACAAATACGTTTGTGTCTCGTTTATCATTTTCTTGACATATTTTCCAAGTAATGGAATAGTTGGGCCATATGGAATGTTCAGCTTTTTGAGTAAACACTAAACTGCCTCCCAGTTTTACATTTTACAATCTCATTCACAATGTGTAAGAGTTCCTATCTCACCACATCCTCTCCAACATGTATTATTTGTTCTCCTTGTTTCCTAATCTAGTTAGTAATAGAGAAATCTTTGCCTTCTTTGGGGAATCTCACGGGAATGGCTGAGATTTTGTCAAGGTAGAATCTCAGTATTCTTGAATGCTTTCACCTAATATAACATATTGCTATAATGAACAGACATTTTGATAATAGCACCAGGGATTCATAATTACATGTAAAATATTTTTATGGTAAATGTGTTCCTACTTAAGAAGCTCTCGAAATATGTGTTGGAATAGGTGAAGCTAGAGTGGTCTTGGGAGGCAAAAATGATATGGTTCTGCCTCACTCACTTCTGACATGTTGCCAGGAAGGGCTATTCATTGGAGAGGGACATGATGCTCAGAAACATAGAGGGTCAGCACGGGACAGGAAGACCATAGACCAGGTGGATTGACACAATGACTGCCACAATTGAGCTCTAATGTGTCAATGATGTGCGAAGATGGTACAGGATAGAATAGGGTTCAGATCTGTTGTTCATAGTGTTGCTAAGAATCTTACTTTACTTGATGGCACCTAACAACAATAAGAAGCTTAGTGACTTATGCTCCTAACCTCTTTGTTGATTCAAATCCACTAGGCCTTTTACGGTGTAAGATGACAAATCTCCTCTACTTCTATACATATCCTCCAAAAACCCACTGGAGGATCAGCTGTGAGTTGGTTCTCTTCAATGTCAATGAAAGTTGCAAAGTCCTGAGTAGATGGAGCCCTGGTGACACAGTGCTTAAATGTTGAACTACTAATCAAACTGTCAATGGTTTAATGCAATGCTCTTACATAGGAGAAGTATGTGGCAGTTTGCTTCTGTAAAGATCACAGCACTGAAACCTCTACAGGGAAGTTTTTTCTGTCCTACAGGGTGACCAAGAGTTGCAATAAACTTGATGACATACAACAACAAGTACATAGAAAAATTGCTGAGTACTATTATTGTTGTTAGTTGTCTTCAAGTAAATTTTAACTATGGTAACCTTAAAAATATATGGTAGAATTTTCCCTGGAGTTTTCAAAGCTATGACCTTTTTGGAGCAAATAACTGTTCATCAGATGTGTGTGAATAGATAAACCATTTGGCTAGTTATCTAGTGCTTAACTATTTGCAACCTGAGGGATCCTTTGATAAGTACTAACTTCATAAACTAAACTTATATTAAAATCGCTTTCTACAACATTGTTATTAGTTCTATTTTAATTTGGATTTTAGCTTTTCCACAGCTTTCTCTCCATCATTATCCTAGATAATCATCTTGCAATTGCCATTTTAATTCATCATAATAAAATAATAAGAATAATGACCTTGAGGCATTATAAAGCCTAGACATATTTTATGATTTTTTTCCTAAGAAAGATTAAGTTGTATTTTGCATAGTTTCAGTGGTATTATAAGGTATTGCAGATATGAAATTGTTTTAAAATGGAAATTGTATTCTACACTGTTGTTATTAGATTATTTTATTAACTACAATTAATTCCTTGATTCTTCTCAGAAGAAAACTAACTCTATTTCTGATTTAGGGAAAAAAAAATGTGAACACGAGAGAGGTAACAGACATTGCCTTAAATCCATATCCAAAACCGTGAAATTCTCTTTGCAATATAGTATCTTAAATGCAAAAATGAGATAATTAGGGGATTAAAGAGGGGAAAACCAAATTTCCAATAAACTTTCTTACCGATAAACCTAGAGGCACTTAATACTATCCATTTGCAGGTCAAGTTGCTCAGATTATTTTCCAAATCTAATATCAATAAAAGGCTCACTGAACTTAATAGACCTATTCATTTCAGTGGGAATATATTACAGTGAGAACAACTTGATGAATTCATTATGGATGAAAGTCTAACATTTCTTTTAGTTCACATCTTCCACTTCTAAAAGTAAAACAAATGTTGATACTCACTTAAGAAGCTTATACGAGGAGGGAAAAAATTCTAAAATATATCCATTATTTTATATTTATTTCAAATAAGTGGACACAATTTTTTGTATTTTTATTTCTGTGCACGTCATAAATGTTATTTAAATAGATCATTTACTCCTGGAATATTTAGCTTAGGGTAATGTTTCAAAATTATGTGGCATGCATAAAAACATTATTAAACTAATTCTGGTAGCCTAGTGATAAGGAGTTTCGCTGGCAACTCAAAGGTTACACAGCTTGAGTCTCAAATCAAACAACTTCAAGAGAAAAATGGGATGCTCTCCTGCTGTGTGATTTACTGCCTCTGAAAACCTGCTTCAGGTCAGCTGTGGTTCTGTTCTGACTGGACAGTACATAACAACAACAGCAAACTAGCAAACTCATTTCCTATCGGTAGATTCAGACTCTTGGCAACCTACAAGCACACAACCATGTTCCTAGGGTTTTTAGTGACTATTTTTTAAAATCAGATTATCAATTCTTCTGCTTGACTGTAGTCTGGAAGCTCTGATGAAACTTTTCCATCATCAGATGATCCATTGTTACTAGAAATCTTAATGGCACAGCTTCCATCATCTGAGAAACATGCAAGTCCCCACAGAATGGTGTATTAGCAAAGAGATGGTCAATGCCATAATAGGACAGCAGAATGCTTCATCGTGGAAATATCATTGAATTAAACAGCACTGTAGCAAATCAAATTTACTTCTCGCCTTCCATGGAGCTGGACAACAAACACATGTGGAATCAACCCACTCACTATACTTGCATTCCAAAGAGGGAAGTTAAGGCTATCCAATTTTCCAAAATTTCTGAATAACTTCACAGTAAATATTACTTTGTTTATTTCTCAGAGTCCTATTAAGACTTGTAAGGCTTGGGGTGTTGTTTTGTTTTGTTTTCAAAATTGTATTGTTGTTATTGTTATGTGCAATCGAGTCGTTTGCGACTCATAGCGACCCTATGTACAAGAGCCCTAAACGCTCTTCTATCCTGTACCAACCTAGCCATCTCAAATGCACTTATTCCCACTGCTCCAGTCACAGAATCGATCCATCTCGTCGAAGGGCTTCCTTCTCCTTCGCCTCTCCTCCACTCTGCCAAACATGATGTCCCTCTCCAAGGACCAGTGCCTCCTTACAACATGCCCAAAATATGTCAGACGAAGCTTCAGAATCCTTGACTCCAAAGAGCCTTCCGGCTTCACCCTCACCAGGTCAAAATTGTATTAGAAAATCATAAAAATGTACAATCTAAAAAACAAATCCAGAGTAGTAAACAAACTGGATACTTTATATTATGAAGAAAAGAATGTTATATTAAACTTTCTGTAAAAAATGAAGACTGATAATTATTATGGAATATTTTATCATGGTTTAAATTCTGGCACTAGAGATTGAAATTAACCTATTCATGATTTTAGTTTTTGCGTAAAATTTGAAACTGGAATGATGATAAGAGGATATAAATAACTGGTATTTTTATGAAAATGCAATATAGTAGCATCACCGGTCACTTTTTCATGGGAATTTCTGCCAAAGGAATTAATGCCTAAGTAGATACTCCATTCTTCCCTTCTTTAACTTGTCCAATAAGACAATGTTTCAGAGCAGTCCATCAATATCAAACATTAGTGGCTTACATATATTTTCCCTGTAGGTATATTCAGAGGAGATAGAAAGGCTCATGCAGAGTGGCCAGGCTAACTGACAGCCCAAATGCGCAAATCTACTCTTTTTAAAATTTTTGTTATTTTAATGACATACATAATAAGAGTCATATCACAAACCTCAAAAGGCCTTTCTTGTTAAGCATTCAAAAGACATAGCCCTAGGAAATTCTTAACTTTATGCATGCTGTTATGTTCCTAGAGAGTTGAGGAAATGGTTATCAAGAAATATACTAGGCCAGAACATTTCTCATGTATGTATGTGTATGCTGAATTTTTATAAAATATTTAGTATGAAATAAAAAATTATTTAATCCCCTACATAAGAATGTACATTCATATATTCACATATCATATTTGATTAAAATGTTTAGCATCTTATGGAGATGAATATTAAAACAATAAAAAATTACTAGAAAGAGCTTATCTGATTACAGGGACTATGGCTAAAGTAGCATGAATTTTGAGATTTATATATAATCTTCACCATTTCTTCCGTTTATTCAGACAAATGTTTTTCCTTGTGTTTCAACAATATACTCAGTGTCTCACTTCTTTATCAAAAGTTAACAATTGATTTGAACAATAACTCCTAAGTTATTAAATAAAAATTTCAAGGCTTCCCTCCTTTAAAAGAACATAATTAACCTATGGGGAGTTATTTTTATCCCTTTCAGAATAAATGTTTAGAAATATGTGGTAGTTTAAACTCTGAACCCGTTCAACAAATTGTGAATGTAATTTTGTTGTTGTCCTTATTGTTGTAGTTGGTGCTATGGTGGCTTCTTTGACAACATTGGTATCTCCCTCTGCACCTTTTCCCTGTTTTATGCAACATTTGTCTACTCAACTGAGTCGAATAAGAATGCAAATGTAAAGAATATAGAAGACACACAAGTGCCTAGAAGCCATAATCCTGTGATAGACTTCAAAGTGCACAGCAAACCATTTCTAGCCAGTACTGTGTTTCTACCAACCAGATTGCATAAGCTCAGCAGCAGCAGATATTCTTCAAGATATTCGTAGGTGAAGCAATAGCAGTCACCAGTCTTCTCTGCCTTTAAATGATGAATCTCATTTCATCTCTCCAGAAACCCATTTCTGACAGCCTACATACCAACTATTTGATAAGGTTTCCTCCCAGCCAGCAAATCATCTTCACAAAGTGCTCCATCTCTAGTGTCAAAGGGCAGATAACAGGAACCAGCTCTAAAGATCTCAAATAGAAAAAAAAAATCTATTAAAAGTGGAAATCTACAGTTGAAAGTGACTAGGAGATCTTTGAGCCTGGAATTTGCATATGCATGTACTTCTCACAATTTTCTCACTAGTAGCTATGGTTAGAGGGAACAATTTAGCAATTGAAATCCACTCGGCCTCTCTGGCAAAGAAAGGCTTGACACAATTATTCTGAAGATTATAGCCACGGAAATCCTTCTAGCACATGTGGGGTAGCTCTAAGTAGAGAACAAGGCAACAGGTGTGTTTTCATTTTGTAGGGTGTCAGGTGATGTCCATCTTCTCTCTCTGAGATGCAGTTCTATTCTAGGTTGGCATCTAAAATTAAAATTAGCAATTATTTGCAAAAGTCGGAAAAACTACCTTTTTGCAGTCTTTGGAGTTACCTGAAATTTGTTTCATAACATTTGGAAAATAGAATTGACAGAGAAGAGAAAGCCAAAGAAAAACACATCTTGCTGAAAAATACATGAAGTATCTTCTAAGAGCCGAAGCCCCTCCTGGCTCTGTCCCTCCACTTCATGTAAGAATGTATGGAAATCCTGGTTGATTGATATGTTTACTGAATTATGGAAGTAAAACAAAATGAGCTAAAAAATATAGAACTTTATAGAAAAGTTGAGGCTTTTAAAGTCCAAACTGAGTGATCTCACTACCACCACCCATTTAAATCATTCTGGGAGACTTGAAAATCATGATAGATTTGTGACAGGCTATCTTTGCCAAAAAATGTGTGCCTATTAGGATAGTACCAAGGTAATGCAGAGGAAAGCTTGCTGCAGCTTGCTCTGTTGTTATACCAGAAGCCCTCTTATCTGTGCTATCTCTTTTTCAGTGAGGACACTTAGATAAGAATCAACTAAAAAAAATAATAAAAATTGAATCATGAATTTTCAGCTACTTGAGTAATGATATCTGAGCAACAGAGATGTTCTTTATATAGCATCTGGGTACAATGTGTAGTTGATGTTCTTCCTCTGGTTTAAAGCCAGAAGCAATAAATCTGTTTAATATCTTTTTCTTTTATGGCTTTCTTCTGAAGAATCTCCCTTAAATAAATGATGCTGTGTATGTATAAAATGTTTACTTACCCTAGACTCATTTAAACTGTAGAATCCAATAGTGACTTTTATAACTCAACAATAGATAAAAGCAAAAACTGGGAATGTGTCTTGCAAAAATATAGTTTTTGTATTGAGAACTGCCTAACAGTTCTCTCTTTCATAACTGGTTCTAACTGATAATATTCTGCATTTCTGCTTAGCTGGCAAGAAGATTCAGAACCCATTCCCCTTGCTCATTCAAGGGCTGATTTAGAAAAACTGAAGGTAATTCTCCAAAGCATGCAAACTTTAGAAACTGCCACGGACCTATCTGCACTTGAAATAGAAACTTATAACCAAAATAGCCCCTGAAATTTATGAAACCTGACTCAACGGCACATAACAACAACTACAACAAACCTACTCACTACTCTCAAATTCATCTTGACTTGCAGTACCTGTAGGACAGAGTATAACCATGCCAAAGATATTGATGTTTTTGTTGTTAGGTGCCATCGAGTCGCTTGTGACTCATAGTGACCCTATGTACAACAGCCCTAAACTCTGCTCTGTCCTGTGCCAATTGCACTGTCTCTGACACACCCATCCCAATTACCCCAGTCACTGAATCAATCCACCTCATAGAGGGTCTTCCCCTCCTGCATTGTCCCTCCACCCTCCCAAGCATGATGTCCCTCTCCAAGAACCGGTTTCTCCTTACAACATGTCCAAAGTACGTTAGATGGAGCCTCAGAATCCTTGCCTCCAAGGAGCCACCCGGTTTAACATTTTCCAGGATGAATCTGTTTGTTTTCTTGGCAGTCCATGGTACATTCAATACTCTCCTCCAGCACCACAGCTCAAAGGCATCAATTCTCTTTCTATCCACCTTAGTCATTGTCCAACTCTCTGATGCATAACAAGTGGTTGCAAAGACCATGGCCTCTATCAGACACACCTTAGTATCCAGAGAGACACCATTGCACTTCAGTACTTTGGAGAGGTCCCTAACAGCAGACTTTCCCATGGCAATGCACCTTTTAATTTCCTGGCTTCTGGTGCCAAGAGTGTTGGCTGTAGAGCCAAGCAAACTAAAGCTGTGAATGATCTCAATCTCTTCACCATCCATCCTGATGCTGCCAATTGGCCCAATGATGAGGATCTTTGTCTTCTTGACATTGAGCCTCAATCCATATTGGAGGCTGCAGTCCTTGACCTTCTGCAGCAAGCACTTCAAGTCCTCCTCAGTTTCAGCAACACAGTTGTGTCATCTGCATAATGTAGATTATTGATACATCTTCCACCAGTACAGTAGGAGATTGTCATCCTTCTCCAGCAGAGCATCTGGTGGATTTGAACCATGAACCTCTGGGATTGCAGTGCAGCTCCTTGCCACTAGGCCACCAGAGCTTGCTTGTGCCAAAGATATACTAAGACTTAAATCTTTATGGAAGCTGACTGACATCTCTTTCTACAATGGTAAGTTTGAACTACCAATCTTTTGGTTAGCATCATGGACATTTTTTAAATAATTTTAATGAACATTTACAGAGAATTTGGATTTCCATTCATTCATTGCTACACTTAACAGCAGTGAATGAGCAGGTGGTCCTTAATATATTCTTAATAATCAACTATACAAGATCAAAAGGGTAGCCTTTGCTCAGGGATAAAGATCTAAAGACAGGATAGGATAGAAAAGAAGAATTAATTGAAACAGGAAGCACAAGGAAGAAGTAAGGAGAGCACTGTTGCATTGTGACAATTACAATTAGTATTGTAATACAAATACTTATTGTCAGAGCTCTAGTGGCCTATTGGCAAGAAGCTGCACTACAATCCCAGAGGCACGCAGTTCGAATCCACCAGATTCTCATGTAGAAGGAGGGGCAATCTCCTCCTGTACCAGTCAGATCTGATTTGATGATCACACACACACACACACACACTTATGGTACAAAACCCAAAATATGCAAAAAATACAGAAAAAATACAAAAGACTTATTAAACAAAACCAGTTTGCTCTGTTAACTTTCCCTTAAGGACCATAGCAACTTTTGTATAAAATGGGGAAAAAAACAATTGGCTCACATGTCCGTAACTCTCCTGCTTCTTGAAAGACAAAATATATTCCTATTCAGAAGAAACACTCAGGTAATTTTTTGGAAATTGAAAAGGCACAGGAGTATGTTGGAAGTTTTAGTCCTCTGGTAGATAAAAGATATATTACCACTGGGCTTTGAATAACATGGATACAAATTACTTTCCAAGAAGAAGAAATTAGTTTGGCAATCTGTTCCAAAAGCAAGAATTGAACCATGGACAGCCTGTATTCTTAAGTGTTGAGTAAGCCTAGCAAATTATCTAGTTGCTAGAGCTCTGGCATCTCTTTTGAATCATTCAGATTGCTGGCAAGAGGAAACTAGCTTTAACTGTCAACATTCAAGGAGCCTAGAGAAATCTGTCTTATTTAGCTAAGAAAGAAGAATGACTTTCGAGCACTCTGACTCTCTCAGCCTTTTGAGGTTTGAAAGATACTTGTTAATATAAAAACGATTTGATAGTACTCATAATCATGTTGTATTTAATACCTAAGAATAAGAAAGATATTGACCAGAAAAATGTTACCATAAATTAAATTTAAAAAAAAAATATTTTCCTCATCATAACATCATGTATACACAACCAAGCAGTATTATTCCTGAGTTTGAACACATCCTGGTTTTATCAGATCTCAGCACAGTATAATGACAAATGAGGTCATAGTAATAGTGCAAACATATATGTCTTTGACATTCCCTCACTGCCTAATATTACCTCCTCACGTCCCATCAATGTCTTTGGAACTCAGGTGTTTTTAAGAATCTCTGTATATTTCCTTTATGCAGCAACAAACAGACCTCTCATGTAAAATCTTTCACTGAGATCTGAAGTCACATGATAAAAATTGTTTTAAAATTTTTAAAATGAGGCCACATAATGGTGAGTCAGCCTACTACAATCTCTGCAGTAACTTACAGACTCACACTGATCATTGATTAGGGATCAACAAGGGAAGATGGTGGATGCACTCAGCATAGAGCAGCCGAGGAGATGAATGGTCAGTGCGTACCTGCAGGAGAGAGCAGCACCTATAATTTCCTCTTCATTCTCTTGAGATTTAACTTTAAACGGTGGCCACTGAAATGATGGCAAAGCTTTCAAATAAACAACAATTATTCTTTCACGCCTTTGGGTGACCTCCTCCTAAATCCTAGTACCACTTTGCAGAGTGCTGGCCAAAATGTTGGCCTCTTTTTCAGAACCTGTGTGTGTGTGTGTGTGTGTGTGTGTGTGTGTGTGTGTGTGTGTGTGTGTTTGTGT
>NW_006399763.1:9690658-9692635 GCF_000299155.1 Elephantulus edwardii
TGTGTGTGTGTGTGTGTGTGTGTGTGTGTGTGTGTGTGTTTATATGTAAATAATCTAGTTTAATTAAACACAACAATTGCTGTATAAATCCACTAAATTAAGTTTTGTTTGTCTAACATTAAGTCTGATGATTCAGTTATATAACGTCATTATATTTTAGTTTTAATGTGTATTAATGTTGCTTTCTCCTGATTTCTAATATTGCATTATTTTATATACAGTGAAATCTATGAGAGCCAGA
This sequence comes from Elephantulus edwardii, assembly GCF_000299155.1. Classification (NCBI taxonomy): domain Eukaryota; kingdom Metazoa; phylum Chordata; class Mammalia; order Macroscelidea; family Macroscelididae; genus Elephantulus; species Elephantulus edwardii. Next base: position 9,690,900 of record NW_006399763.1, read on the forward strand.
CATAGATAGGACTGCCTTATTTGTCCAGGCCTTGTCAGTGTTCTACTTTTGACATACATGGTGCAGTCCTAGCATTTTTCTATTGCTCTCTATTAGTGAAAATGTTTAAACTTTCTCTGCCAGTTTCTTACCTTACACAAGTTCTGGCATTCTGAAGTTTTATTATACTGTAAGTTACATGCTGTTGTTTCGTGTCCTGTTGAGTCAGAAGCGACTCATAGTTGACTTTCCTGTGGGTTTTCAGAGACCATAAATTACAGAGAAGATGATTACCTACCTTTCTCCTACAGAGCAGATGATAGATTCAAACCATCTGCCTTTAGCGATTACTATAAATTTTATTTTTGTTATGTACTGTATAGCCAGACAGACTCTTACCTTACCTTCCAATGAGTATTCAGAGGAAGTAATCATAAAAGGAAGAGATTGTCCATCTTCCTTCCACAGAATAGCTGGTGAATTTGAATCAATAACATGATTGACAGTACAACTCCTTAGCACTAAACTACCAGAACTCCCTTTAACTTGTAAAATTCTGAGAAAATATGTGATGAGAATTTCTTGTGTAATTAAATTGATGAAAAGTCAAAAAGTGGAAATAAAAATAAGCTATTGAACTATTAGTGGAGGAATGAATTTACAAATGTTCTGTCTCTATGTTGTTGTTATGTGCCATTGAGTCACCTGCGACATATCATGACCCTATGTACAACAGCCCTAAACCCTGCTCTGCCCCTTGCCAATCTTATAGTCTCCAACACACCTACCCCCATTACCCCAGTCATTGAATCGATCCATCTTATTGAGGGTCTTCCTCTCCTGTACTGTTCCTCCACCTTCCCTGATGCACTCCCTTCCTGATTTTGAACCATGTAGCCTTGAATTTTAACACATTCAACCCTCGAGTCATAATAAATAAGGATTATATGGGTAGAATATTGAATGATACAGGAAGTATTAAAATAAAATGAAAGGAATATAGAGTCACTACATCAAAAAGAATTGGCTGGCTCAGAAGAATTTAAAGAAACAACATATGATCAAGAATCAATGGTGATGAAAGATGAAGTTCAGAGTACTCTGAAGGACTTGGCAAAAAATAAAGTTCCAGGAAATGATGGAATATCAAGTGACATATTTCTACAAACAGATGTTGCCCTGGACGTGTTCACCAGGTTGTACTAAGAAATTTGAGGAACAACTACCTGGCCAACTGACTGGAAGAGATCCATATTTATTCCCTTTCCAAGGAAAGATAACACAACAGAGTATAAAAATTATCATACAATATCACTCATATCACATGAAAGCAAAATTATGCTGGAGATTATCCAGAAATGACTGGAACAATGTATTGACAGAGAACTGCCAGAAATACAATCTGGGTTTAGAAGAAGTCATGGCACTAGAGATATTATCAATTTAGACAGATCTTGGCAGAAAGCAGAGTATCAGAGGGATATCTATCTGTGTTTCATTGAGTATGAAAAGGCATTTGACTGTGTAGATCAGAACAAATGATAGTTAACCTTAAGGAGAATGGCAATCCCAGAACACTTGATTGTGCTTATGTGAAATCTATACTTGGACTAGGAGGCATCCTCAGAACACTGCAGGGAAACACTGCATGGTTCAAAAACACTCTATAGGTTGTTTAGGTTGTCTAAATGCCCATCAACAAACGAATGGGTAGAGAAGCTGTGGTATATTCGCGCAATGGAACACTATGCTGCATT
>NW_006399763.1:9692987-9698251 GCF_000299155.1 Elephantulus edwardii
TAAACAAACTAAATTAAAAAAAAACACTCTATAATTCCATTTATATAAAACATCCAGAATGTGTAAATCTATAGAGACAGAAATACAATTTACAGTTCCCAGAACTGGAGTGAAGTAGAAATAGGCAGTGGATTGCTTCATGGATATGTGGGAATGTAATTTAAGTTGATAATTCTTTTAAATATGGGGGTGTGGTAGTTGTCATCAAATGCTATATGTTTAAATGATCAGTGTCGTGTTATACAGATTTTACCTCAATTAAAAATAACTACAGAAAGCAATAATTGTGATATTTTAAGTTTCATAAATTAATCTCTAATACTTTGTGAACTCTGTAAGCTTGTTTATAGTTTGCTGTTATTATTTGTCAGATTACTGTACTGGAATGACTTGCAGGTTGTTGTAATGTTGAACACTATTTCAAATACCAGCAGGCTCATTCAAAAAAGGCCGGTTTCAGTGGAGCTTCCAGTTTAAGACAGATTAAGAAGGAAAATTGGCCATTCGCTTCTGAAAGAATAGGCCTCTAAAAACCTCTATGAATAATAGAACAGCATTGTTAGATATGGTACTGGAGATAGAGCCTCTCACATTGGAGGAAACAAACAGACAATATGGTAAAACATCTGCAAATACCCATTACTACTTAGAATGTGGAATGTACTAAGTAAAAAAATCTTAGATATTTGGAAGTTGTAAAAGAATAAAATTGAATTCTAGGCCTTAATGAGTTGAGATGGACTGGTTTTAGTCACTTTGAATCAGACAATCATATGATCTACTAAGTTGGGAATGTCAAATTAAGGAAGAATGGTGTTCTTAGTCAAGAGTTCTAACAGCTCCCATAATTAAGACAAGCTTTTCAGGATCTATTCTGAAGTACAATGCTGTGAGTGATAAGATACTATCCATATATAAGGAGGACTTGTTAATGGGGTCAAGTAAATCACAGATGATAAAGATAGGACAAAGTCCAGATCTGTTGTTCATAGGGTTGCTAGGAATTGTGGTTGGCTCTATGGTATGAACAACAGTAAAATAAATTGTGTAATTTCACCCAACCTCAAGGAAATCAGGAAGAACAATATATTACCACATATGAAGAGGTTAAAGAAGTAGAAATAATGGCACATGGTACTTTTAGTTGCTGTTGAGTACCATGGGGTCAGAATGGACTCACATTGTGCTTTCCGGTGGATTTTCAGGGGATGATACAATCCCTGCTTGCTGAAACTGAGGAGGACCACATGCACTTGCTGCAGAGGGTCAAGGTTTGCAGCCTTCAGTATGGACTGAGGCTCAATGTCAAGAAGACAAAGATTCTCACCATTGGACCAATTGGTAGCATCAGGATGGATGGCAAAGAGATTGAGATTGTTCACAGCTTCAGTTTGCTCGGCTCCACGGTCAACACTCTTGGCACCAGCAGCCAAGAAATAAAAAAAAAACGTATTGCAATGGGAAAGTCTGCTGTTAGGGACCTCTCTAAAGTACTCAAGAGCAACGGTGTCTCTCTGGAGACTAAGGTGCACCTGATACAGGCCATGGTCTTTGCAATCACTTGTTATGCATCAGAGAATTGGACAATGAATACGGAGAACAGAGGGAGAATTGATGCCTTTGAGCTGTGGTGCTTGAGAAGAGTATTAAATGTACCATGGACTGCCAAGAAAACAAACAGATTCATTCTGGAGAGGGTTAACCAAGCTACTCCTTGGAGGCAAGGATTCTGGGGCTTTGTCTGACATACTTTGGGCATGTTGCAAGGAGGGACAGATCCTCGGAGAGGGACATAATGCTTGGGAGGGTGGAGGGATGGTGCAAGAGGGGAAGACCCTCTATGAGATGGATTGATTCAGTGACTGGGGTAATCGGATGGGAGTGCCAGAGGCAGTGTGATTGGCACAGGATAGAGCAGGTTTTAGGGCTGTTATACATAGGGTCGCTATGAGTCTCAAGCAACTCGAAGGCACATAACAACAACAACAACAAATCCCACCAGAGAAAATTGCCTGTCTTTTTCCTGTGGAGCAACTGTGGATTCAAACTTCCTACCTTTGGGTTGCCAGCACATAGTTCTTTTACTATAAGCACAGATAATCTCCTTTTGTTTAAATAGTCTATCACATACTTTAAAACCACTTGTAGTCTGTGCATGCAAACCCAAAATCTGCATGTCTCCAACATTTTTAATCCATCAGTGACTTCTCAGAAGACGGATGGACAGTTTCTTCCCATTAAGATTTACCGTAGTGAAAATCTGATGGAAAGTCAGTATAAGTTGTCATAAAAACAGTGAATTTGAGTTTTATCTTCTTAAATGTTTCTCTTAAAATCCTTCTTCTTTCTTAAGATTCTTGCTTGTACTCTCACCTCTAATGTTTCTCAAACTTTTTCAAATATTCTTTTTGGGAGTTGTAGCCTAGGAGGACATAGACAAAAGAAACACCAATAATGGGCTAATAAACAAAAATCAACAACCATCACCAATATTTTATCCTATTTTCTCATTAGACCGTTCAATTAGCCACTCTATTTTGCATAATCCTCTGTTCAAACAAAAAGAATTATCTACTACACTGGATTCTCTGTCATGTAGGTGTTTACATTTTCTAGACAAGAGTTGTTTCTCTTGGTACTCAGTGGATATTATACATTATAACTTAGACTGCCTTAAACTCAAATCTTAGTGTAGTATTTTAGCTGAGAAAAAAATTACTGTAGACATACATGTCCTCAGTTGAAGCACAAGACACACTTCATTTCTCTTTTCTATTTCCTTTACTTTCAGGCATGATTTAAGAACTTGGCACACAGTATCCGCCTACTTCGAAATTATTATGCAGCTGAGTTGAAGACTCACACATCTACTTAATACAACATTTTCTTGACTTTTAAATAAATATGCCCTTTACTTCTACTTTCAGCCACCTTTTCTAAGATAGTTAGACCATTATGCAAACCTGACACCCTCTCATTTATTTGAAGTACTTGGAAGCTTACTCTCTAGTCTATATACTTCTTTAAGCTAATAAGAGAATTCTATATTTTCTGAACTATAATTCAATATTCTAACAAACAACTTTGACTCTGATCTTGTGCTTTCATCATACCAGAAACATATATAGCAAATGAAGTTAATTTTTGCTTCAATGTGTTTAAATTAGCTTGTTATTTTATGTGCAATTTGTTATAACTCACGGTTGACCTTATAGCAGGTTTTCAGAAGCCGTAAATCACATGGGGAGGGGATTGTTCCTCCTTCTCCCTCTGAGCATCTGGTGGATTCAAACTACCTGTTTTTGAATTGTTAGTCCAACTCCTTAGCTTCTAGATCACTTGAGATCTCATATATATAGGTTGTTATTTGTTTTTGTTAAGTGTCATTGAGTTGAGTACAACTCATAGAGACCCTATGAACAAAAGACCTAAACCCTTTTCTATAAACTATCATAATATCTCTATGTTTCCAGAGACATGTGGTTTAGGAAGTGGCTGCCACTCCTGCTTCCAAACCTGAATCAATCTGGGAGCTCTGCCAAACACTGTCCATGATGGGTAACCATTATGAAGTGTTTGACATACTTATGGCACAGTGTTGAGCATCACAGTAACCCAAGTTACTTCAGTACAGTAAGTAGGCAGACCACTGCTGTATCACATAAAAAGAATGTTCTTCCAAAAATCAATTAATACTTAGCTCAAGGGCCTGTGGCACTATCACCTTCTTTAAAAACAGGCATGCCCACCAAATGCTGGATGACTATAAACCAGAGATTCCCAGACCATAGCTCATTGTTAGGTAAATCTTATGTGTTCAATCAGCTGACACCTACTAAATGTTCCATCCTTGATGTGACCCTCATCAAGATGTGAGAAACCCTCTTCCAGAATCAAACCAATTAGGTCTGTGAAAACCTTTCAGCAGGGGATACCTGAACTCAACTCCAACTTTAGTTCCAATATTTCTTACAGAAAAACTAATGATCTCTTTGCAAAACATTCTTAAGACTAGTCATCAATTCAAATGCAAATATGATAAAATTCTTTAAAACTCCACAATTGCAGTTCCAGAGTAGAAAAAATCCTAGATAAGGCATACAAAAACTTTTATACACGTTTCCCTCTTTACTTTAGAACATCATCCTTTTTATACTTTTATACCCACCTACTTAACTCAATTTTCATTTCTCAGCTCTTTTGCCTCTTGGCCTCTATCTGTGTTGCTCTCTATCTATGAAGAACAACTTCACTCCTATCTTCAGCCACTTACTTTCTGTTCATTTATCACATTTAATTTCCTCCAGAAAATCTTCCCTAATCTGACAAGACCTTTCTTTCTGTCTTTCATGCTATTTTGTGGTTATTTTAGTCCTGAGAACTTTACTGTATGATCTATAAATTTCCTCAAAGTCATATGTTCAATAAATAATTATTTAATAAAATTAGTGGATTGCAGTTAAAAAATTGCATTAGTAGAGAATATTGAAGATGAGAGTAGCAGGATATTAAGAATTTCAGAATTTGCTTATGAATTAAAGGGCTTCAAGTTGATACTGGGGCTTCCTCATTATGACATATCCAGAGTATGAGATATTTTTAAACAGATTACTTATAATTTAAATCCTATGAAAAAATTACTTTTTTATACATACCCTATAAAAGCCTAACAGCAACCCAACAACATGATAAAATAGAGCTTGAAATAAATTATTGGTGTTGAATTTGGAATTGAGTTTTAACTGTGTTCAGCTGAGAAATTTTCATAGACTTGAAGCACGAGTGTCATGAACTTCCTAAACAACAGGCCTATGGAAAGTCTATGCACATAGAAAAATGACAATAGTTTTAGAAGGGCTTCAAGTCTTTTATTCATCGGGTCAGTATGAGTTGTGCTCAAACTGACAGCAATCAACAGCAAATAAGTAAAAGCAAATACTTTGAAGCAAAAATTAATTATGTCTATCACATATGTTCTGTTGTTTCTACACTCTGTTGGGTCACCCTTCTTTGGCATGGGAACAAATATAGATCTCTTCCAGTCAGTTGGCCAAGTGGTTGTTCTCCAGATTTCTTGGTACAACTTGATGAGTACGTCCAGGGCAGCATCTGTTAGCTGAAATACGTCAATTGGTATATCATCTATTCCTGGGCCTTACTTTTTGCAATTTCCTTCAAAGCACCTTCAACTTCTTCCTTCATCACCATAGGCTCTTGCTCATATGTTATTTCATTAAATTCTTCTGTATCTGCCAATTCCTTTC
>NW_006399763.1:9699804-9703861 GCF_000299155.1 Elephantulus edwardii
TCCTTGGAGAGGGACATCATGCTTGGTAGGGTGGAGGGACAGCGCAGGAGGGGAAGACCCTCTATGAGGTAGATTGATTCAGTGACTGGGGTAATAGGGATGGGTGTGTCAGAGGCAGTTGTTTGGCACAGGATAGAGCAGGGTTTAGGGCTGTTGTAGATAGGGTTGCTATGAGTCACAAACGACTCGGCAGCACATAACAACAACAAACAACATCACATGTGTCACCAGTATTGATCAAAACACTAGAATAAGGTCAAAGCCATTTGGTAGAAAGATAGCTGAGCCCAGATTGAGGAAATATGTATTCTGTTAATAGTTTCACAATTGAAAGTTAGTGTATTTTTAGTAACTTTGCAAATTGTCTGATATGTTACCTTTTACTTTTCTTAAATGTAGGTATTGGAGGAAATACAGCCAGACATAGTGGCAAAGATGGTGAAACTTTGTTTCACATATTCTGCCATGTTGTTAGGAGAGGCCAGGCCTTGGAAAAGAACATTATTCTTGGAAGTGGAGGGTCAGAAAAAGATAGGAGAGGCCCAACAAGGACTGACAAAGTGAGTGCCTGTAGCCATGGGTTCCAGCTGAATTCAAACAGAGATTTTGAAAATGGTACAGATTAGAGCCAAATTGTTAGTTTAGAGTGGCTGAGAGTCATAGCTGATTTAATAAAAATAACAAAATATAGATAAGAAATGAACTGTACCTCACAAAATATTGTGATCTAATTAGAAGAATTTTATGAAACAATATATGAGCAAGAGCCTGTGGTGATGAAGGGAGAAGTTCACACTGCTTTGAAAGAATTGGCCAAGAATAAAGCCCCAGGAATTGATGGTGTATCAATTGACTATTTTAACAAACAGATTGATGTCCTAGATTTGCTCACCAAGTTGTGCCAAGAAATCCGGAGAACAATCACTTGGCCAACTTGACTGGAAGAGATATATATTTGTTGCCATTCCAAAGCAAGGTGATCTCACAGAGTATGGAAATTATCCAACAATATCACTAATATCACATGCAAGCAAGATTCTGCTGAAGAGTATCCAAAAACGACTGGAACAGCACATCCATAGAGAACTACCAGAAGGGCAGGCTGGGTTTATATGAGGTCGTGATACTAGGAATAGTGTAGCTAAAGTTAGATGGATCTTGACTGAAAACAGGTAGTACCAGAGGAATGTCTATCTTTGTTTCCTTGATTACACAAAGGCATTTGACTGTGGGGATCATAACAAACTGTGGCTGACTCTGAGAAGAATGGGAATCCCAGAACACTTGATCGTGCTAAAGCAAAACCTATACTTGGTCCAGGAGACAGTTGTCAGAATAGAGCAAGGAAACACTGCATGGTTCACAATTGGGGAGGGTGTATGGCAGAGATGTGTCCTATCTCTATACCTTTTCAATCTTTATGCAGAAGAGATTATACAGGAGGCTGGACTCTATGAGGAGAAATGTGGCATCAGCATTGGAGGAAGAATCATCAACAAGCTGAGTTATGAAGATGACACAACTCTGCTTGCTGAAAATGAGGAGGACCTGAAGCACTTGCTGTGGAAGGTCAGGGACTGCAGTTTTCAGTATGGACTGAGGCTCAATATCAAGAAAACAAAGATTCTCACCATTGAGTTAATTGGCAGCATCATGATGGATGGTGAAGTGATTGAGATTGTTCATAGTTTTAGTTTGCTTGGCTCCACAGTCAATACTTTTGGCACCAGCAGCCAGGAAATTAAAAGACATATTGCAATGGCAAAGTCTGTGATTAGAGACCTCTCTAAAGTACTGAAGAGCAATAATGTCATTCTGAATACTAAGTTGCTCCTGATACATGTCATGGTCTTTGCAATCACCTGCTATGCATCAGAGCTGGAAAATTACTAGGGATGATAGAAAGAGAATTGATGTCTTTGAGCTGTGGTGTTGGAGAAGAGTATTGAATATACCATGGACTGCTAAAAAAACAAACAGGTTTGTCCTGGAGAGTGTGAAGCCAGGCTGCTCCTTAGAGGTAAGGATTCTGACATACTTTGAACATGTTGCAAGGAGGGACCAGTATTTGTAGAGGAACATCATGCTTGGGAGGGGGGAGGATCAGCTCAGCAGAAGACCCTTCATGATATGGATTGATTCAGTGACTGGGGAAATGAGGGAAGGTGTGTCAGAGGCAGTGAGATTGGCACAGGATAGGGCAGGGTTTAGGGCTGTTGTACATGGCTTGCTATGAGTCACAGGTGACTCAATGGCACATAACAACAGCAACAATTAGGTAAAACATGTCAAAGTGCTTATGATTCAAAAAAGATATGACTTTACAAAAGTGCTTTATGCTTTGCATTTTGTACAATCACTGAAATACATATTTCATATAATTAGCTACTATTGTTCTATGCCTATTATCACGCTGTCTTTTCAAGCCCTCATCAACCTTTCTCATTATTTCATCCCATCCGCCCACTAACATCTGCTATTCCAGTGATTTTTCACCCCTCCTTTTGTTTTTTCTTCCCTCCCCCTCTCTCCTTTCCCTTTTGAACATTTGTTCATATCTTACTCAGTTATCATCTTATTTTCACAGTAGTGGCCTCATACAACATTTGTACTTCTGTGACTGAGATAAGAAAAGTTCTTAAAATTATTTATTTCATGAGTTGGGAAAATAAACGTTAAGCTAAAAATAAATGTAGAAACAATATATCATAGGGCTTTATTTTATTAATGTGTATTTGTGTATATACATTTTGTGTCTGAATGTGTGTTCAAGCAATGTGTTTATAAATATATTCTATAATAATATGATTTAATTTACAGAAGTAATTGAAAGGAGAAATATTAAAACTTTCAACAAAATACCTCTAGTCCCTTCTTCACTTTCAAATTTTCATTACCTATAGCTTCTCACAAGCCTCATATTTACCAAAAGTTTAAAGATTTCCCAAATCTTCAGTCAATAATTACTCTTTGTAGCCACCACTGCACATAGATAGATTTATTCACCATCTCAGCTTCTTCTTATTGGTGAATGCGTCTTCTCTTCACTATAATCTGGTTGCCAAAAATGAAAAATGAGACATTAAAGAGTCACAAGTTGCTTGAGTTTTTCTCTACACATAATATCATATAATATGGGATGATAGTTTACACTTTAGAAAATGGAGATAGTCATGAAGAAAAGGCAATAAAAACAGAGAATAGCTATATGAACTGCATTTTAAGTCTTATTTTGATGTGCCAGCATGCTACCCTAAGTTTCCTTTTTTTTCCACTCTGCCTTCTCTCATTTGCTGTCTCCCGCTCCCTTTCCTTTCCCCCACACTCTTGCATGACCATCACTGTGATATATGTATATTTCTGTGTGAAAAATTCTATTTAGTCAGTTTAGATGAGCTTCAAATTCCTTGGAAAATCCGTAGTAATAAGAGATAAAGAGAACTAAAATACGTGGTATTTCTGGTGTAAAGGACATGGATAAGGCAGAAAGAAAAACGGCTCTTGAATGTAGGAAGTCTATGTCTATCATGATGTTAGCAAACAAAATGGGGGAACCTACAAAATATTAAGAAGTTACTTTTATACATAGAATGCTGACATTTTATACCTCAAGAAACATACTTTATATCAATAGGCTGCTCTATTCACATAGTATAATTAATGTTTAGAATTTTCACTATTCCAAGGTACTAAAAGAAGTAAAGCCACATTTAAAAAAAGTATAATGGCCTATTATTTGTTTGGTAATTGAACTTTAGGTCATATATTATTTTAAAAATTCCAGAAAAAGAAAAGTACTCAAAGAACAATTACTTTGGTAAAAGTTCAGGCTGGGTTTAGAAGGGGTAGTGGTACTAGGGATATTGTAGCTGTTGTTAGATGGATCTTAGCTGAAAGCAGAGAATACCAGAAGAATGTCTATCTGTGTTTCATTGATTATGCAAAGGTGTTTTACTGTGTGGGTCATAACAAACTGTGGCTGACTCTGAGAAGAATGGGAATCCCAGAACATCTAATAGTGCTAATGTGAAACCTATACTTGGACCAAGAGGCAATC
>NW_006399763.1:9704341-9710606 GCF_000299155.1 Elephantulus edwardii
GGAGGATAGAAGGAGAATTGATGCCTTTGAGCTGTGGTGCTGGAGAAGAGGATTAAATATACCATGGACTGCCAAGAAAACAAACAGATTCATCATAGAGAGTATTAAACCAGGCTGTTCCTTGGAGGCAAGGATTCTGGGGCTTCGTCTGACATACTTTGGACATGTAAGAAGAGACAGGTCTTTAGAGAGGGACATCATTTTGGGTAGAGTGGAGGGACAGCGCAGGAGGGAAAGACCCTCTATGAGGTGGATTGATTCAGTGACCGGAGTAATCGGGATGGGTGTGTCAGAGGCAATGAGATTGGCACAGGATAGAGCACGGTTTAAGGCTGTTGTACATAGGGTCGCTATGAGTCGCAAACGACTTGATGGCACATAACAACAACAAAAATATTATCACATTATGTTTTCTATCATATTTTGTATTTAAATTACTTAATGAAAGATATTTAAATTACTTAATGAAAGGTATTTCCAATGAGATGATGATATTGTGGCTGCCTATTAAATACAGCAGATTCTGTTTTAAGATTCTTTGTTTTAAGAGTAGATTTTATTAGTTATTGCTAAATTTTGGTATAAACATAATGTAAGTTTCTTATTGTTGTTGTGTACTGTAGAATCTAAACCGACCCATAGCTGACCCTCCAACAGGTTTTTAGAGGCAGTTAGTGGCATGGAAGGAGATTGTTCATTTTTTTCCTGCAGAGCAGCTGGTGGCTTTGAACTGCATACCTTTCGGGTTGCAGCCCAGCTTTTTGGTACTATGATAAATAAACAGGAAGAAATCCTTATCTTACTAACTTTCTTATATAAATTGAGTATAATTCAATAGGGAAATATCTAAATATTTAAAATATTTGTGAAGTTAGAACAAATGTCATAAAAAATGTCACTGTAATATTTTAAATGTATGCCCTTTATTAATACTAACTAAATGCATGTAGTTCTAGCTGTCCTTTAATGATGTCCAATGGTCATTTTTATGTGTTATATAGCTTATGAAGATAATAGGCTGTGATAATGCCAAATAATTGAAAATTACAGCTTTCTAAGAATCTATCAATGTATTTCTTCTCAATGACTTAGCAGAGTATTATAATTCAAGGGAAAACTTTTCTATTGCTCTTATTAGATGGCATGAAGTTTATTCAGACTTATAATGACCCCATTACATGGCAATGAAACATTGTTCATTCTTGCATAATCTTCTCAATCATCGTATAGTTGAAGTGGTGTCAATCCATCTCATCTCCAGGTCTTCTTCCCCCTCCCCCACATCCCCTATTTTATTCTTTTAAAAATAATTATTAAAATGTACACATTGACAGTCTTTGAAATTGAAATTTGAAATTCATGGCACATTTCCTATGTTCAGGCATGTATATGTTGCTTTGCAATTACTTGCTATGAATCAGAGATATGGACAATGTTTAAGGATGATAAAATAAGAATTGATGCCTTTGAGTTGTAGTGCTATAAAAGAGTATTTAACATAGCATGGTTGCTAAGAGATTAAACAGGTCCTTCCAAAGAAGGTGGAAACCAAGCTAATCCTTAGAGGCAAGGCTTTTGAAGCTCCGTCTCATATACTTTGGGCATATTGCCAGGAGGAACCAATCCTTGGAGAGGAACATCATGCTTGGAAAGGTAGAGGGACGGCACAAGAGAGGAAGACTCTGGATGAGATTAATTGACTCAGTGAATGGAGTAATGGAAGTGAGTATGTCAGAGACAATGATATGGCTCAGGATAAAGCAGGGTTCAGAGCTGTTTTACATAGGGTAGCTATGAGTCAAAAGTGATTCAATGGGACATAACAACAACATACATTTGTTTACTGTTTGCTATTTTTAGTGCAGCACTTATCTGTCAGTTTGCTGTACAACAGTAACTTATAAGTTGTTGTGATACTGGAAGCTATGCCACCAGTGTTTCAAATGTTAGAAGGGTCACCCAGTATGAACAAGTTTCATTAGAGCTTCCAGATTATGACAGACTAGGAAGTAGGGTTGGCTATCCACTTCTGAAATGACAGACCTCTGAAAACCCCATGAACAATAGAGGAAGATAATGAATAAACGTAGAACTCAAACTGGAGGTCCCTTGAAATGAAGAGAAACAATTGCAAGCTTGCTATATCATGCTTGAAAATGTGGTAGATCAGCAAAAGAGAGGAAAACACTTAACGAGATGGATTGGCACAGTGACTGCAATAAACTCATATTTATCAGAGATGATGAAGAGGGTACAAGATAAGACAAGGTTCAGATCGATTGTTCTTAGGGTCACTTTGAGATTAACTGCATTAAACAGCACCTAACAAGGATTGACAATCTGGTTTATTAAGTCTTAGACTGATTATCAAACTGTCAGTGATTTCAATTCACTAGATTTTCTGTTAAGAAAATATGGTCAATTACTTTCTACATAGATGAACAGTGTTGATAACCAAGTGAAAGGATGTTATGAGTTGGAATCAAGTAAAAAACGATGAGTTTCATTTGGTTTATGGATAATCTAGTATCATTGTCAAAAGATAGTGTTTTACAATGCAGCCAATGTCTTGAAGAAATAAGTTAACGTTAGGAAACTCTGGCCTGATAATAATCTACTCTATTTCCTTTTGCAACTCTGGTTTACCATCTTATGTAAGATGATGATTTAAATTTTACATTTTACCAATGCTTGAGTTAAAGAGACTGGGATATTTTGTTTTTCTAAAGATAGACAAATAAAAGAACTAAAAGTCATATTTAACCTAATACAGAGAAATTTTCAGAAATGGTATAACAATCTCTTAAGAGTACAAATATGTTTCAAAACGGCTGCATTATTTTTACAAATATTTCAGCACCATCAATTATCATGGCAAAATATACATATATCCTTTTCTCATCTTTCATTTTACTAAATTCAGATAGTTCACCATTTAGTAATACATCTGAGACAGTTATAAATTATGTCAGTCATTAACAACATTCAAGAAATTGAGATAAGGAAATCAAGGTATTCATAGATACTTCTTTTGCTGTTGTTTGTTGTTATGTGCAGTCTAGTTGCTTGCAACTCATAGCTACCCCATGTACAACAGTTCTGAACACTGATCTATCCTGAGCCAATTTAATTGTCTCTGACATACCTACCCCCATTTCTCCAGTTACTGAGTCAATGCATCTCAACCAGGGTCTTCCTTTCTTGCACTGCCCCTCTACCCTTACAAGTATGATGTCCTTCTGCTAGGACTTATTCCTCATTGCCACGTGCCCAAAGTTTGTGAGATGGAGCTTCAAAATCCTTGCCTCCTACAAGCAGCCTGGTTTTACCCTCTCCACTCCAGAACAGAACTGTTTGTTCTCTTAGTATCCCATGGTTCAATACTCTATCCAGCACTGCAACTCAAAAACATCAATTCTTCTTCTATCATCTAGTCATTTTCCAACTTTCTAAGGAACAGCATGCAATTGTGAAGACCATGGCCTGAATCAAGTTCACCTTAGTCTCCATACTGATATCATTGCTCTTCAGTACTCTGGAGAGGTCCCTGATGGGAGATTTTCCTAATGCAATTTGTCTTTTGATATTCTGAGTGCTGATACCTAGAGTGTTGATTATGGAGTCAAGCTCTTAATCTCTTCTCTATTATGATGCTGCCAATTGGTTCAGTGGTGAAAATCTTTGTTTACTTGATGTTGAATTTCCATCCATATGGAAGGTTTAAGTCCTTGACATTCTGCATCAAATGCCTCTGGTCCTCCTAAGTTTTGGCAAGCAAGATTGTGTCATCTGCATAATGCAAGTTATTGAGTCTTCCTCTAATCCTAATGTCATGCTCCTCCTCATAAAGCCCAGTCACCCAGATGATTTGTTGCACAGATACATAGATCTGTTACATAGATTGACAAGATATGGAGACAGGATGCATCCCTGACATACATCTTTCCTGATTTTGAACCATGCAGTGTTTTCTAGTTCTGCTCTCACATGTGCCTCTTGGTCCAAAAGTATAGTTTTCCCATAAGCCAAATCAAGTGTTCTGGGATTCACATTTTTCTCAAAGTTAAATATAGTTTTTTATGATCCACATAGTCAAATGTCTTTGCATAGTCAATGAAACACAGACATTCCTCTGGCACTTTCTGCTTTCAGCTAAGATTCATCTAACATTAGCAATAATGTCCCTAGTGTCACAGCCTCTTCACAATTCAGCCTGTACACCTGGCAGTTCTCTGTTGATGTGCTGTTCCTGTCCTTTTTGGATCACTTTCAGCAGGATCTTGCTTGCAAATAATAATGATAAGTAGTCGATAATTTCTACATTCTGTCACATAACCTTCTTTTGGAATGAGAATAAACATGTATCTCTTCAAATCAGTTGGCCTGGTGGTTATCCTCCAGATTTCTTGGAGCAACCTGGTGAGTGTATATAGAGCAGTATCTGTTTGCTGAAATATTGGTATGCTGTCAAATCCTGGGGCTTTGTTTTTTGTCAGTTCCTTCAGAACAGCTTGAATTCCTCTTTCATCACCATTGACCCTTTTAAGCCTGATTTATATAAAGTTTAGGAATACCAGTAAAATTGCACATTTACTTAAATCCTTAACATAAAATAAGGAGTTGGAGAAGAGTGTTGAACATCCCAGGATTGCCAGAAGAAGAAACAAACACATGTTGGAGAAAGTGCAGCCAGAATGTTCCTTGGAGGCAAAGATGATACAACTTCTTCACATGTTGCTAGGAGAGACTATCCCTTGTAGAAACACATCATGCTTGGAAAGACAGAGGAACAGTAAAGGAGAGGAAAATCCTTAATCAGTTGGATTGATACAGTGAGTGTCACAATGAGCTCTAGTATGTCAGGAAGTATGTGCCTGGCAACACGATATGACAAGTTTCAGATCTCTTTTTATAGGGTCTCTGTGGATCATACTTTACTTGATGACACCTAGCAATGATAGTAAAACAACTCAAAAAAAAGGTTAGATTGTTCTTTTTCTTGTGTGTGTGTGTATGTGTACCATCAGGATATGACTGGTACAGGAGGAGATTGCCCCTCCTTCTCCAGCAGAGAATCTGGTGGATTTGAACCATGCACCTCTGGGATTGCAGTGCAGCTTCTTGCCACTAGGCCACCAGAACACCCTGAGGTTAAACTGTTCTTAAACTTCTGAAACCAAGGCTATACTTTTGTGAATCTTCTGATGATGAGGGCTGTGATAACTAAAATGCATCCAATTTTCTTTAAGGTATTTTAATTCACTATTTTCCCAAATAACCAACCAAAATAGTTATTAATACAATTTGAACGGTAACAAAAAAAATTGACAAATCATCTGATACTATGACAACAAGAGAAGAAAAATGTGAGAATTTAAGAAAATTAATGCTTTGGGATAATCACAACATCAACAAAGAAAAGGAAACAATGAATGTCATTTGAGGTCAGAGATTCCTGAGTCAGCCAGCCCAGTATCTACTCAGAGCAGCAGCGACTTCATCAGCGAATGAGAAACTAATAAGGCACAGAGCTGACTTGGGACTGATAACTCACAGAACCAGTGCTGGAAGATGTCCTAACTGACAGGACTAAGGAACTTGGTAACATTGTTAACAATGTTACAACTTTGTAACTTTGTTAACAACCTTAATTATAGTCTGTTAACATCCCTAAAAAAACCCAAAACCAAAAACAAAACCCACATAAACATGGGGGGAAGAAAAGGAAAATTAGTATTTTGCACAAAAGGAATATGCTGACAGAATATGTCGATTTTTAAGGGTGAAGAGGGGAATGAATGTAAAATTGTTAATGTTACGCATACTTGCACACACATATATTCATATATATGTACAATCTCTCTGCACAGAAAGGATGTTTGTGTTTCATTGACTATGCAAAGACTTTTGACTGTGAATCACACCAAATTGTGACTAACATTGAGAAAAACGGGAATTCAAGAACACATAATTGTGCTCATGCAAAACCAAGAAGTGTTGCCCTTTGAGAGCAAGAGAACAATGTATGGTTTGAAATTAAGAATGTTATATAGCATTTGTCCCTTTGTGACTGAGATACCTCACTCAACATAATGTCCTCCAGGGTCACCCATTTTGAATAATATTGCATGAGTTCCTGCAGCATAGTATTCCATTGTGCGGATATACCACAGCTTCTCTACCCATTCATTTGTTGATGGGCATTTAGGTTGTTTCCAACTCCTTGCTATTGTAAACAAAGCCACGATAAACATGGGTATACATA
>NW_006399763.1:9711576-9713074 GCF_000299155.1 Elephantulus edwardii
GGGGTGCGGGGAGAAGGGTGCAACAATGAATGAATGGAATTCCAAAATCTCTGTAGATGTTCATTGAAATGAAAAATAAACAAACTAAATTAAATTAAAAAAAGAATGTTATGTAGACTGTATCCTTTTTCTATACCTATTTAATTTGCATGCTAAACAAATCATTCTGGAAGATGGCCTTTATAAAGAAGAATATGGCATCAGGATGTGTAAAAGGTTCATCAACTATTTGTGTTCTGCAGATGACACAGACTTGCTTGCTGAAAATGAAGAGGACCTAAACCCCTTATTTGAGAAGACCAAAGACCACAGTCTTCTATACGCATAACATCTCAACATCAAGACAACAAAAGATCTTTGCCATTGATTCAATCAGCAGCATCATGATAGAGAGAGAAAGAATCTAAATTGTCAATGATTAGATCTTACTTGTTTCTGAAATCAACACCAGCCAATATATCAAAAGAGAGAGTGCTTTAGGAAAATCTACTATCAATGACCTCTCCAAAGTTCTAAGGAGCAATGATGTCAGTTTAAAATCCAAGGTGCTCTTAATCCAATCCATGATATTAAATTAATTTTTATATATCTGAAAATTGGACAATGAATAAGAAAAATAGAATAAGAATCTATACTTTTGACTTGTGATGTTGGAAAATAATATGGGAAATTCATGAATTGCCTGAAGAACAAACAAGTATGTCTTGGAGAAAGTGCAACCAGTGTGCTTTTTAGAGGTGTGGACAGCCGCATTTCATCTCACACACTTTGGACATATTAAAGGGGCCATTCCTCTGAAAAAGCCATCCTTCTTGAAAACATACTGCTCTCTGCTAACAATATCACAATCTTCATCAGGGTAGTGTAGTTCCTAACTACCTAGAGATTGCACAAATGTATTTAGGGACAAATTTCAAAATTAGGCCAATAATAAGATTATTACACTTTTTAGATTAATATAGTTTTATGAATGAGGGTAATTTTGAATCAAAATATTACGCTCAAAGAAGCCCTGATGGTGCAATAGTTAAAACACTCTCATGCTAACCAAAATGTCAGCAGTTCAAATTTGCCAGTGACTCCACGTGGGAAAAAGTTGTGATTGTTTGCTTCCATAAGCATTTATGACATTGGAATTCTACTGGACATTTCTACTTTGTACTACAGTGCTGTTAAGAGTTAAAATTGACTCTATGACAGAGTTCTTTTTTTATTTATTGTCATATTCAAGAATATGACAAGCATTCATGAAAACTAAGTCAATAACATATAAACAAAGTAGTATTGAATTGTTGTTGTTATGTGGCGTCAAGTCATTTGCGACTCATAGCGACCCTATGTACAACAGCCCTAAACCGTGCTCTATCCTCTGCCAATCTCATTGCCTCTGACACACCCATTCCGAGTACCCCAGTCACTGAATCAATCCACCTCATAGAGGGTCTTCCCCTCCTGCGCTGTCCCTCCACTCTACCCAGCATGATGTCCCTCTCCAAGG
>NW_006399763.1:9713936-9724313 GCF_000299155.1 Elephantulus edwardii
CCTTTGCATAATCAATGAAACACAGATAGACATTCTTCTGGTGCTCTCTGCTTTCAGCTAAGATCCATCTAACATCAGCAAAAATATCCCTAGTACCAGTATTGAATTAGGATTTAAAATATGTTCAAAATGTTTACTTGTTAGCATTTTAGTCATATTTTTATTTTATATCATTATACTTTAGGTGTCTCTGGTAACCAGTCTGTATGTGGCAAGTTGCTTTGCTTACCCAAAGGCTCCACTTCTCTGGCAGTTTGAATCCACCAGTATTTTCACCTGAGGAAGATTGGCATCTCTCCTATGCAATACACAGCCTCAGAAACTAGATGGAGGACAACTTATGAGGTGGTTCAACGCAGCAGGAAAGAGTTGATTTGAAATATGAGCATTTTACTAACTTAATATTTACAGCCACTTTGTAAAAAAATCATTATCATATCTACTCTCCTATGAGAACCCGAGGCAAGCAATTTTATAAGCTAGGAACTTCAAAGCATGTATTTGTGAACTGAAGAAAAATCAACTACTGTCCTTCTTAGCAATTATATAATCTTGAGTAAATATTTCATTACAATTTTATATTTTTAAATTAAATAATAACAAAAAATTAAAATAATAGTTTCTTCACATACCAAGACTTTGGAAATTCATACTCCAAATTATATATTTTCATAAAATAAAAGTTTCTCTAATGGACATGATTTCTATTTCAACATAATTGGAACTCTCTCCCAATAAGACAATTTCTGATTTACTTCTCAGTGTCTTTTATTAAAATGGATATCCTTTAAAATAGACAAATCAAGCTTTTCTCAATTTGTCAGCCGTAGGGGAGTTTCGTTGTTCAGAAAGAGATAGGATAGATATACTAAATAGAATGTTTTTGGATGCCTTTCATGAGACATCAGTGGGTCTTTAAAAAGAGTTTATTGATTCTTTAGGCAGCACCCGAGGCGGTCCAAGATCTATTGCTCTGTCACTTTAAAAGCAGCAGCAGACGTGCCCCTTTTCCTAGGAGATCTTTCACTTAAGACCTGAAAATTTCTCCAAACCAATTGCATCTGTCATTTCCGGCTTGATCCACTGAGTCCCAGAGGCCATGTCTGAATGGTTAAAAGCTATATTTTTGCTCAAAATGCTTGTTGGAACAAATGCATTTTTAGGGCAGAGATTCTGTAAACGAAAACTAAGCATTCAAACCTGTAAACATCAATGATCAGTAACATGGCCAGGAAGGAGGCAAGCTTAGTAAAACTGGATTTAAAACCACCCAGAATCAGTGTCCTAGGTCACCTAGTATCACTTAGCACAGATAACTTCTAAAATATTCCCTGAATACTTCCAGGGAAAGAAAGTTTATTAATTCTCAAGTAAAATTCATCATTCACAGAAATAATTTAACAAGTTGACGTTCATGTTATTTCAGAATCCAGCTTCCTTTGCATTTAATCCACGAAGACTAGTTCAATACACAACTGCTAACTGACACGAAGCAGACATTTTTCTACACATTTGTGTTTACAGGACTGTCATTCACTGTTATTTTCCTATCTATTTAAAAAGATTGCAGTTTTTAGTGTAGAGAAAGAATACATAAAGGGTTTTGTTTTAAGCAGCTCTTGATCAATGTCCAAAATAACCCTAAAAACCCAGTTTTCTTATAGACTTTGTTCTAAGTTTGGATTGGTAAATATATTATTGATTTATGGAAATACAGAAATATGATTTACTCCAAGAGCACCACTTAGCAAATATGCCTAAATGTAGATGCTAAATACATACTAAGTTAGAATATAATTTTTAGTATATCTAAATGATAAATATAGAGGAGATAAAAATCTTAAAAATATTTCATTGTTTTAGAGTTGGCTTGACTAAATAATGTAGCTGTATGAGTTAAATATGAACATTTGCTTTTAAAGACTAGGTTTGGGATGAATACACCAGTTAGGATATAAGTTTGATTTCTGAAGTGAAAATTTCATAAAATTATAGCATAGTGCTAGAAGCACAAGATTCACAATCAAATTGCTTGATTTGCTTGCCTTTTTTCAATTCAATTTAGATGAATATGCTTCTGTGTCAAGAGTATAATATTTGGTTTGGGTAATGTGATATTTTCATAAGCTTAGATTAAGGAGGAGAGAGAATGAAACTGCTTCTACTAGTGAGATAGTTGGGCTGTGAGCCTGGTGTCAAGGATAAACTTAGTAATGTGTTGCTGGGAAGCCAAATAAAGAAGTAGAACCCTGTGACACTCAACATCCAATATCAGGACATAAGTCTCTTGGTTTTGGTTGACTCTTTATCTTAGAGACATGTCATGTAAAAAAGAAAAGCATTCTGTGTACCTGATATGGAATAATCTCATTCTCTTAAGCTATATAGCTTTCCTATAGATAAACAGATATGTATGTCCATCTTGGTATACATTTACAGATTTCTATACTTCATTTACTTATTTGGTAATTCAATTTCTTTTACTTCTTTTGTGTCTGTGAATATATTTTTTTTCAAATAAAAATATATTGTCAGTACTATTGTATGCATGTGGCAAAATTTTCTGGTATGATTTTTATTGTTTCCTTTATGCTTTATGTACAAAAAAAGGCTCTTAATTGCAAAGTCATTTTAGATTTTTCATATTTGCCACTTCATAAAAGTTACACCTGCATTGTTTTTGAGTATGTTCTCATTGAGAGATTTTTGTTTTGTTTTATTTTGTTTTTTTATTCTTAAACTATTTCTTTACACAGCTAAATCCCTAATTCATTTGAATTTATTTTTTGCATCATATGCAGTAGAAAAATTTTCTCATAGGTAAATTATTTTCCATGTATAATTTTCTTCAGTAACTAAATCTTATGTTTCTTTCTTAAGATAAGTTTGCTCTCTAATGCAACGTGTGTGTGTGTGTGTGTGTGTGTGTGTGTGTGTGTGTGTGTGATACCTTGTGTTATCTGTGTAAGGTAGTTGTGAATTTTCCTCTAATATTAAAGCCTCGTTCTTCTTCATATAGTCCAGGCTCTCAGAATATTTAAGATAAAAAATAGTAAAAATGGAGGATAAAATGTTAATGCACACCTTTCCTTGTTTGAAACTATACAATAGCCCTTTGTTGTGTTCAAAAGAAAGCTCTTAGTCCATGTGTGGGTTCTGAATATTTGTTTTGGAATACTCATAATTTTCAATATTTGCAATAATTTGTTATGATTCAACACTGTTGAATGCCTTTACATAGTAAAACATTGCTAAATATTTTTCTCTGTAATTCTGTTTTCAGCAAAAATCAATTTGATAACATCAATGATATTTCTCTTTCCCTGTTCTCTCTGAATCAAGCTAAAATTTCCAACAATGTACTTGCTACATCCATTCTTAAATTATCAGCAAGGTTTTCATTTCATGTGATAGTAGTGTTACTGTTCAATAGTTTCTGCATTCTTTTAGATAATATTTTTTGATGAGTGCATCATTGATGTTTTCTTGGTAAAGACTGGTTAGTACATCCACTACTGTTGTAACATATCATGGTTGTTGAAACATATCAATTAATATTCTGATACTTCCTAGGGGTTTGTTTTTCACCAATGTCTTCAACGAACTTTAGACTTCTTCAGTACTATCGGTTCTTAATTATGTGGTACTTACTGAAATGGTTGAAGGTTGATTAACTATTTTTAGTACAGTAGTCTGTAATTTTTAATATCTTTTTAAATTCTTCCCATGTCATTAAACATATTTTCTTGTGATATTTCAATTTGAGAAAGTTCAATCCTGTTTTTTCATAGTGGTTGTATAACTCCATGTCTTTGCACATTATAGTGTAATAAGTTTGCTTTGTCTTCTCAAACCTTTCTTGAAACTATCCATTAATCCCTTTTATTTCATCATTTCTAGGTGTCAATTGTGGAACAGACCATCACCTACTTACATGAAAGTTCAAATTTAAGCTAAAGAAAAAAAAAAAATCCACAGGAACTAAAATTTGACCTTGAGTCTATCCCACCTGAATGTAAAAACCATGTCAAGAACAGATTTGAGGCCTTGAATCCTAATGAAGACCAGATGAGCTGTGGGAGGATATCAAGAATATCATACAGGAAGAATACAAAAGGTTATTACAAAGACAGAGAAAGGAAAAAAAAAGACCAAGATGGATGTCAGAGGAGACTCTGAATATTGCATTAGAGCACTGAAAAGTCAAAGTAGAGAGAAAAAAATCAAGATGTGAAAGAGCTGAATAGAAGATTTCAAAGGGCAGCTTTGGGGGGAAAAAAAGTATTATAATAAAATGTGCTTTAAATTGGAATCAGAAAATCAAAATCAAATCGCTCCATATTTCTTAATCTGCAGGAACTGAGAAACAAATTCAAGATTCGAGTAGCAATATTCAAGGATGCTATGGGCAAAATATTAAATTATTCGAGAAGCATCAAAGGAGATGAAAAGAGTACACAGAGTTACTGTACCAAAAAGAATTGGTAGACACAGAAGAATTTCATGAAACAACATAAGATCAAGAGACAATGTTAATGAAAGAGGAAGTTCAAGTTGCTCTGAAGGGATTGGCAATCAAGCCCCCAGGAATTGATGGAACACCAACTGACGTATTTCAACAAACAAATTCAGCCCTGCACATGCTCACTAGGTTGTGTCAAGAAATCTGGAGGACAGACACCTTGTCAAATGACTAGGAAAAATCCACATTAATTCCCATTTCAAAAACAGGTGATCTGACAAAGTTTTGGAATTACCAACAACATCACTGACATCACACGCAAGCAAGAGCTTACTGAAGATTATCCAAAAATGAATAGAACTGTACATTAACAAAGATTGCCAGATATGCAAGCAGGGTTTAGAAGAGGATGTGCCACTAAACATTATAGCCAATGTCGGATGGATCTTAACTGAAAGCAGAGAGTACCAGAAGAATGTTCATCTTAGTTTCACTGGGCATGCAAAGGCATTTGACTGTGTAGATCATAACAAATTGTGGTTAACCTCGAGGAGAATAGGAATATCAGAACACTTAATTGTGCTTATGTGAAACCTATATTTTGACCAGGAAGCAATCACCAGAACAGAGCAAGGAAGCACTGCATGGTTTAAAATCAGAAAAGATGTTCATTAAACATGGTTCCTATCTCTGTACCTTTTGAATATATCAAGAGACTGAACTTTTTTTCCCCCACCATCATTGCTTCTTTTTTTAAAATTTATTATTAATTTCAATGAAAATTTACAGAGACTTTGGATTTCCATTCATTCCTTGTTACACTGAGACTGAACTTTTAAAGGAGGAATGTGGCATCAGAATTGGAGAAGACTCATCAACAACCTGTATTGTGCAAATGACACAGACTTGCTTGCCAAAACTGAGGAGGACCTGAAACATTTGCTGCAGAAGGTTAAGCACTGCATGCAGCCTTCAATACAGATTGAAGCTGAACATCAAGAATATAAAAATTCTCACTACTGGGCCAATTTGCCACATCATGACAGACAATGAAGAGATAGAAATTGTTAACAGCTTGAGTTTGGTTGGCTCCACAAACAACACTCTTAGTACTGGTAGTCAGGAAATCAAAAGACGAATCTCATTGGAAAATCTGCACTCTAGAGTAGCGAAAACCAGTAATGCCAGTCTAGAGACTAAAGTGTGTCTGATGCAAGGCATGGTCTTTTCAATTACTTGCTATTTATCAGAGAACTGGACAGTGAATTAAGGATGACAGAAGAAAAATTGTTGCCTTTGACCTGTGGTGCTGAGAAGATTACTGAATATCACATTGACTGCCAAAAGAAGAAACATGTTTTGGAGTAAGTATAGCAGAGTGTTCTTTGGAGGTAAAGATGACAAAGCTTCATCTCACATACTTCAGACATATTGCTAGGAAAGGCTATTGCTTAAGAAGATGGAAAGTCAGTGTAAAGAGAGGAAAACCCTCAAGTAGGTGGATTGACACAGTGAGCTCTCTAGTGTGTCAGAAATTGTAAAGATGGTACAAGATAGGACAGGGTTCAGATCTTTTATTTAAAGAAGTGCTATAGGTTGTTTCTAACTTGACAACACATAACAATAACAATTGTTGACTCACAATTGACTCATAGCTGATCTTCCAGCAGATTTTTGGAAGCATTAAATCACATAGAAAGGTATTACCCATCTTTATTCCATGGAGTAGCTGATAGATTAGAATATCACACATTCAGGTTGGCAGTACAGCTGGTTATGACTATGCTAATGATATGAAATATATGAATAAAATTTTTGACATAGATTTTGTTAATTGTCATTGAGACAGGTATAACGATCCTATAAACAATATATCTGAACCATGTCCTATCTTTTGACATCCACATAATCTCTGATATACTCGAGGCCATTGTTGCAACCATTGTGTCAATCCGTCTAATTAAATGTCTTCTTCTCTTTTGCAGACCCTCCACCTTTCCAAGCATGATGTTCTTTTCCAAGGAATAGCATCTCAAAACAAGATACAGAGAGAAAGAGATGCTCCCATCATGAGAGAAAGATGGGCAATCTCCTCTCTTGTGATTAACTGCCTCTGAAAACCCACTGGAGGGTCAGATATGGGTTGGTTCCAACTAGATGTCACACCATCACAACAAACAGGATTCCCAAAGTATGTGATATGGAGCTTTACTTTACCTTTTTTTCCCCCGTAAGGAATACTATGGCTCCACTTTCTTTTGGCCGTCCAGGAGACACTTAATATTCTCCTCCAACACCACAACTCACAAGCATCAATTTTTATTCTGTCATATATTTATTCATCATCCACCTCTCTTGCAACAGTAGATGACTGAAAATATCATGCCTTGAATCAGCCACATCTTAGTCTAATATGGCATCATTGTTCTTCAATGTTCTTTAAGAGACACTATTCCAGGAGAAGAGTAGCAGCCACAAGAAACTAGAGAACAATATGAGAGAGACAGAGCTGACTCGGGACTGTTGCCTCATGGATCCAGAACTAGTACTCTTTACTCAAGCTTACTGATGGATTGGAGGTGGTGGGGGTAAGTGAGATGCCATAACTGGTAGGTCTGATAAGGCTTTGTAAAATTCAACCAGAACTACAAGAGTGAAGATCAAAGGGCATGCTAACACATCTGGGAAATTGTCCTGACTGAAAAATTGTATACTGTTTGCAGTTTCGTTTTAACCTGTTAAATTCCTTAATAAATCTCATCTTTTATGAGTATTGCCTTTGTATTATGTGTGATAATTGCAACATCTTAGCAGACACAGGAGAAAAACAGCTTTTTTTAGCTGTCATTTATGTTTTTGCATTTATTTTTTTAATAATTTTAATGAACATTTACAGAGATTTTTGGATTTCCATTAATTCATTGCTGCACTTCTCTCCCCACCCAGCCCTCCCCCCCCCCCCACTTCGCTCCTCTCTTTGAAAAGTAAAATAAACACTCTCTTCCTGGTACACAATCCCCCTGCACCCCTCCCACCATCCCAAGTACATTCCACTATGGACTCTTGTGATAACCATAATACCCTATTATACATAGCTTTTAAATTATTCTCTCCCTCATCTATTTCAGTGCAGTATACACAATTTATCCAGTTTTCCTCAGTTATCTTAAGGGGGATGGTTACAGGATGATGTTAGACTTGGTAAAAATAAGACTAGAAAAGTATGGGGCATGTCTCATTTTATGGAGATCAGTTTTGTGTTGAGGATGTCGTGGACTGGGACTTTTTCCCTTTGTAGAATTTATGGAAATCCGACTAAAATAGACTATTTCCTTGCTAGCTGTGCTGTATTCAGAATTTCCAAATTGACTATCAATAACCATAAGATACAGAATCCCGTGGAGCTTCCAAACTAAGATGAAGAACCAGGACTGGCTATCCACTTATGAAACAATAAGACTTTGAAAGCTTTATGAATAAAAAAAGGAACATTATTTGCTATAGTGTTGGTAGAAGAGCCCTTCAGATGGTAGTTGTTGTTGTTAAGTGCCATCAAGTCGCAGGCGACTCATAGCAACCCTATAAACAAAAGTCCTGGACACCTCCTGTATGACTTTTGTCCTTTCTCCAGGTTCATAGGGTTTCCAGAGGCAAGCTACTGTAGAAGTGGATGCCACTCCTGCTTCCAAGCTTGTTTGCTTTTTGTTTTTTGTTTTAATTTTATTTTATTAATTTTAATGAGAATTTACAGAGATTTTGGATTTTCATTCATTCACTGTTGCACTTTTTTCTTGACCCCCCTCCCCCCATTTCACTCCTATCATTGAAAAGCAAAAGATAAACATCTTCATTGGTATACAATCCCCCAAGATCGTGACGCTGCCCCCTTCCCCCACTCTGACCCAAATGCACTCCACTATGCAACCTTAATTCTGGATTCCTGTGATAATCATAATACGCTATCATATATCACTTTTAAACTGTTTTCTCCCTCATCTGTTTCAATTCAGTATGCATAATCTACCCAATTTTTCTCGGTTTCACCCCAACCCTGATGTCAGTCACTTTCTACAACAGTGGCACCACTCAGTATTTTAATTGGGAAGCTTCACCACACACTCTCCACCATGGGTAATCATTCTCAGATTTGACTCATCAGTGTCACAGTGGTCGGCTTCACAGAAACCATGAGTTACCTCTGTACAGCAAGTGGACATATGACCACCGAGAAGAATGTTACACGACCTAGAAGAATGCTTTAAAAAAAAAAGCCAAAAAAAACACACAAACAATTAAAGGCAGCCCTGAGTGCTGAGGAAAAGAGCCCTTCAGGTTAGAAGGCACTTAAAAAAAATAACTGCAAACATCCATTAGTAATAGTTACATTATATTACGGACTGTAGAGCTGGGAACAATTTATAGCTGAACCTCTGTGGGTTTTTAGAGGCAGTAATTGCTTGGGAGGAGATTGCTCATCCTTCTCCTGTGGAGCAGCTAGTGGACTCAAACTGGGTGCCTTTGTGTTGGTAATGCAACTTCTTCATTAGGAATCAGGATATGGAATATATAAAGTATGAATCTAGAAAAACAAAGTTGTCAAAAATAAAATAGAACTCATAAGATATCCTAGGGATTAGTAAACTGAGGTAGACTGGGGTTGACTATTTTGAAACAGACAATCATAGTATCTATTATTCCTGGAATTACAAATTGAAAATGACTGATGCTGTATCATAAAAAAAGAACATTTTAAGATCAATCTTAAAGTACAATGCTGTACTATCCATATGTGTACAAGGAAGAATTGTTAATTCAATTATTATTTAAAATAGGCACCAACCACAAAATAAAAAGATGGGGGGTGGAACCAACCCTTAGGAATTATACTTTTAGTTTCTGAGACTGATAAAATAATGCTATCAAGTTACAGTAATAATAAATAGTTTTTTGAATGCAAAAATTAGAAGTAAAGAAGAAATCTAGTAGATGGAAAATATGGGCTTGATGATAGAAATGATGCTGGAGTTCTAATGAGAGAAGTTTGTACAATTAATGATATATACCTTTTGTAAAAATCATAAAAAGTGGCTGTACACATGGACCTCATCTGACAGACTACACAGGAATCAAATTGACTACTGCTGTGGAAAGAGCCATTAGAGAAGCTCAATATCAGCAGTCAAAATCAGGCCAAGGCTGACTGTAGCACAGACCATCACTTACTCATGTGCATGTTCAGATTAAAGCTGTAGAAAATGAAAACGAGTTCATGAGCACCAAAATATGATGTTAAATAAACCATCAAAGTAATTTTTTTAAAAATCTCAAGAATAATAGATTTAATGCAATGACACTAATGACTAAAGACAAAACAAATTGTTAGATGGCATCATGTATATCACCTGTGAAATAAGCTTAAGGGTGGAGGGGGGAGATAGAGAGAGAGAGACAAGACCAAAGTGATTGTCAGAAAAGATTCTAAAACTTATAATAGAAGGTAAAGAAGACAAAAAGTGGAAAGAAATGCTGAACTAAGAGAGACCAACAAAAGATGTCCAAGAGTAACTAAAACGACAGAGCTAAATATTATGAAAAGTGCAAAGAGCTGTAGTTAGAAAACCAAAGAGAAAACTACAACCAACATTTCTCAAGCAGAAAGAACTGAATAACAAATTCAAGCCTCAAGTTGTAATAGTGAAGGATTAATAGCAAAATATTGAACGGTGCGGGAATAATGAAGAGAAAGCAAAAATCACAGGCATTTGACTGTGTGAATCATAACAAACTGTGGCTGACTCTAAGAAGAATGGGAATCCCAGAACGTTTAATTGTGCTAATACAAAACCTATACTTCGACCAAGAGGTAGTAGTCAGAACAGAGCAGGGTAACACTGCATGGTTCAAAATTGGGAAGG
>NW_006399763.1:9731663-9734452 GCF_000299155.1 Elephantulus edwardii
AACAAGAACAATGTGAAACCCATATTTGGACCAAGAGGCAGTTGACAGAATAGAGCAGGGTAACACTGCATGGTTCAAAATTGGGAAGGCTGTATGCCAGGGATGTGTCCTGTCTCCATACTTTTTCAACCTGTATGC
This sequence comes from Elephantulus edwardii, assembly GCF_000299155.1. Classification (NCBI taxonomy): domain Eukaryota; kingdom Metazoa; phylum Chordata; class Mammalia; order Macroscelidea; family Macroscelididae; genus Elephantulus; species Elephantulus edwardii. The sequence continues at coordinate 9,731,802 of NW_006399763.1, forward strand.
AGAGGAGATTATCCATGAGGCTGGGCTCTATGAGGAGAATTGTGACATCAGGATTGTTGGAAGGTCTACTAACAATCTGCGTTACGCAGATGACACAACCCTGCTTGCTGAAACTGAGGAGGACCTCTTGCACTTGCTGCAGAAGGTCAAGGACTACAGCCTTCAGTATTGGCTGAGGCTCAACGTCAAGAAGACAACAATTCCATACAGGAACTAGGCAAAGATGCCCACTATCACCTCTCTTATTCAATATTGTTTCGGAAGTCTTAGAGATAACAATAAGTCAAAAGAAGGGAATACAAGGTATCGAAATTCTCAATTAGGAGGTAAAATTATCTCTCTATGCAGATGACATGATAGTATACTTAGAAAACCCTAAAGACTCAGCAAGAAAACTATTGGACACAGTGGACAAATTCAGCAAAGTGGCAGGATACGAGATCAACATACAAAAATCAGTTGTATTTCTCTATAGTGATAAAGAAAATACAGAGCAGGAAGTAAGAAAATAATAACTTTTGCAATAGCTAATCACAAGATTAAATACTTGGGAATAAATTTAACCAGAAGCACAAAGGATCAATTCAAAGAAAATTACAAAACATTACTACAAGAAACAAAAAGAGTCCTGGAGAAGTTGAAGAATATCCCTTTCTTATGGATAGGAAGACTCAATATTGTGGAAATGGCAATACTACCAAAGGCAATTTACACATTTTGTGCAATCCCAGTACAAATACCAATCCCATTCTTTAACAAGATGGAAAAGGCAATCTCCAGTTTCTTTTGGAATGGAAAGAAGCCCTGAAAAGTATAACACTCCTTAAAAATAGAAGCAAGATAGGAGATATCTCACTCCATGATTTCAAATCGTACTACACTGTCGTGATGGTAAAGACAGTATGGTATTGGTACGATGACAGACACATAGATCAATGGAATAGAATTGAGAATCCGGAGATCAGCCCATCTATCTATGGTCAACTGGTTTTTGACAAGGAGGTGAAATCAGTAAAGTTGGGAAACAACAGTGTTTTTAATAAACGGTGTTGGCAAAATTAGAAAAGTATCTGCAAAAGACTCAAGCAAGATCACACCTCACTCCATATAAATAGCCAACTCAAGGTGGGTCATGGACCTAGGACTAAAACCAAGAACTATAAACTTCATTAAAGAAAAGCTAGTAACAAAGCTGGAAGTCCTAACCCACAACATAAACAGTCTTCCAAGTATCCTGAAAAACCTACAACCAGGAGATGATAAAGTAGATGAATGGGATCTTTTAAGAATCAATTCCCGTGCACATTCAAAAACTTCTCCAACAGGGTAAAAAGGGAAGCCACCCAATGGGAAAAAGTATTTGGTAGTAATATATCAGATAAGGGACTTATATCCAGAATTTATAAAATACTTGAGCATCACAAGATAAAGGCAAATAATACTATAGAAAAATGGGCACAAGATATGAACAGGTACTTCACTGAAGACGACATTCAGATGGCTAACAAGCACATGAAGAAATGCTCAAAATCCCTAGCCCTAAGAGAGATGCAAATTAAAACAACTATGCAATATTGTCTCACCCCAGTGAGAATAGCAAAATTTAACAGAACAGCAAGCAACCAATGCTGGCGAGGTTGTAGAGAATCTGGAACTCTTATTATGTTGGTGGGAGTGCAAAATGATGCAACCACTGTGGAAGGCAGTATGGAGCTTTCTCAAAAAGTTGCAAATAGAGATACCATTTGACCCAGCAATTCCACTACTGGGAATATATCCCAAAGAGACCATAACTGACATCCAAGTAGATATATGTACACCCACGTTTATTGCAGCTTTGTTCACAATAGCAAGGAGTTGGAAACAACCTAAGTGCACATTAACAAACGAATGGGTAGAGAAGCTGTGATATAGTCACACAATGGAATACTATGCTGCATTGAAAAACAAGGAACTCATGCAATATTATTCAAAATGGGTGACTAGGGAGGGCATTATGCTGAGTGAAGTATTTCAGTCATGAAAGGACAAATACTGCATGGTGCCACTGTTGTAAAACAGGACTGACCTTGGGTTTGGGGAGAGATGAGAAAGATGGGGTCAAAAATGTATACTGCATTGAAACAGATGAGGGAGAAAAAACGGTTTAAAAGGGATATGTGATTAGGTATTTTTGTCATGACAGGAGTCTAGAGCGAAGGCTACATGGTGGAGTGGACGTGGGATAGGATTTGTAAAACAATGAAAGAATTTTTAATTTACTTTTCCATGAGGGCAGTGTTTGGGGGGTCAGGGTTGGGAGGGGAGAAACGTGCAACAATGAACGAATGGAAATCCAAAGTCTCTGTAAATTTTCATTGAAATTAATAATGAATTTAAATTAAAAAAATTAGTTAGAGTAAGAAAGGCAATGGATTTATAACTGCTCATGCTAATAACACTATATCATGGCATGGAGGAGGAGGAGTAGAATTGTATCCACATTTATAATATTTTCCTTACCAAAACCATTTATGGAAAATAGGAACTGCATTGGAACGTGTATCTCTAGATTGGCAATGATCATACTGATAATATTTTTAGCATTAAAAGATTATACTGTTCAAAATTATTTGTTATATATTTGTTTAAATTTTCCCTCTTTTAACAAC
>NW_006399763.1:9734767-9750536 GCF_000299155.1 Elephantulus edwardii
TCACATCAGGTCCTCATGGCTGACAGGACTGCCAGGACCCAGCTCCCAGCTGGAAACAAAGGAGGACACTTCAATGATTCAGTTTCTCCCAGAAGAGCCATGGGTGAGCATTAACATTACTGGTAAGTATATTAATTTTCTCCTGGACACAAGAGCCTATTATTTGGTCCTAAAAGCCTTCTGACGTCCCAACTCTTCTCACTACTTCTTAGTTGTTGGCATTGACAGAAAAACCTCACAATCAGTTCCTTACTTCACCTCTGCCTTGCATGTGGGCTTTCAAGCTGTAAAACAACCCAGTGGTAGATGGAATTTGGTCCAGGACTTAACAATAAATGACATAGTTGAGCCTCTACATCTTATGGTTCCTAACCTTTATACTATAATAGACAAAGTGCAAGTAAGTAAGCCTTTTATTTTAAGAACTACCTTTCCTCTGTAACTTGATTTGCGCCACTGTTGGAACCTCTACTTGAAATATTATTGCATTTAATTTTTGACTCATGTACTTCTAACTTGTTAGTTAAATTTGTGTCTTCTAGGCTGCAACAATTCCATGATGTATCTTCAAGGATATGAACATGTATGGCTAAGCACAATTGATAACAGTGCATATAAATTCCAAAAACAATCTCCACAATAGTTTACATGTTTCCTATTGCCAAAGGGGCCCTTTAAAGTAGTGAGAGAAGATCTTCACCCTGAAACCTACAGCATCCCTTTTTAGCAGGAAGTAGCTAAGAGAATAACCCGTCCCCTTTTCCTTATGAATCAGGATGAAATCTCTCTCAGGGAGGAGTGATAGCAAATGGCAAAGGACACACTGAAAAAGGAGATTAATAAGAACAGGTTTTGACAAGCACTGTGGCAACGGGACAATTAAAACAAACTTTTAAGGAATGTTCAAACTGAATCCTGATCATATGCAAATTTTTGAAAGCAAAAAAAAAAAAAAAGAAAAGAAAGAAATCAAAAGAGGTATTTCATTGGAGAAAACCACTGTTAAAGATTCCTCCCGGTATCAGTGGAAAAGTTTATTAGGTCAGAAAGCAATAAATGTTGGAGAGAATGTGGAAAAGTGGAAACAATCATACATAGGGTGGGGTTTTAAAATGGTGCAACCACTCTGATAAATTATTTGATGTTTCCTCAAAAATTGAACACAGAAACTCCAAATAATCCAGCTATTCACTACTAGGAATATATTTCCAGGAAATTGAACTGAGACACAAATAGAGATTTATACACCAATGTTCATAGCTGCATTATTCACTAACATAAGAACATGGAAACAATCCAAATATCTAACCACAGCTGAATGAATTGAGTAACTGTGGTATAGTCACACAATGGAATTCTATGCAGCACTCAGCAGCTACAATATTAAAAAAATGCTACATAACTTGGGAAAGGCTGGAGAACTTTATACTGAGTGAACTAATTCAGTCTTATAAGGACCAAAACTGCATATGACCATTATTGTAAAACCAGAAAGATAAATAGTAAAACATATACTGGAACTCAAGAGGCCAACGGAGGGGGGTAGCAGATAGGTGAGGATAGGTACAGACTAAACAAAGGGTTGCATAGTTTGGTGGATGGAGGGGTGTTAGGAAATGGGAAGGATCTGGGTGAAAAGGCAGGGTAATGATGGAGAAGGTCCAATGGTGAATTATTTCATAAAACATAATGCATGAGAATGATTATATGAAACATAATATGAATGAGGAATAATGTGAAATAAAATGTATAAGATATTCGTAAGCAAATCAATTAAAATAAAAAGAAAAATATAATTAAAAAAATAAATGCTCCTTTAAAAGTGCTAAAGAGGATGTTCATTTAAAGACCAAGGTATGTCTCATTAAAGCCATGATCTTTTGAATTCCTTTCTTTCACCCCTTTTTTCCATTATCTTCTATGTGTCTAAAAGTTCAGCAATGAATGCCAAAGTTATATCAAAGAAGAATCCATGCCTTTGAAATATAGTGTTAGAGAAGACTACAGAATATCTCATGAACTTCAAAAGAACAAATAAATCTGTCTTGGAGGAAGTACAACTAGAGGAACTCATTAGAAGCAAAAATGATGATATTTTGCTCACCATATTTTGTCTCGAAGCAAGACATTAAGTCCCAGTCCTGCATTAGAGCAAGGACCTCAGACCCTCAAGCCAAATAAACGCAACCAGCATACTAAAACTAGAGGAGACCTCTCACCTTGGAAATTATAGTATGGCAAAAGAAAGAGTAGAGACACAACAGAGAGTAGTGGAGCAGAAGCTCATTCACCAGTACTGCCTCAGACAAAATTAGGATTTACATCCTCCTAAACATTGTTCACAGCTTCAGTTTGCTCGGCTTCACAGTCAACACTCTTGGCACCAGCAGTCAGGAAATCAAAAAGCGTATTGCGATGGGAAAGTCTGCTGTTAGGGACCTCTCTAAAGTACTCAGGAGCAACGGTGTCTCTCTGGAGACTAAGGTGCACCTGATGCAGGCCATGGTCTTTGCAATCGCTTGTTATGCATCAGAGAGTTGGACAATGACTAGGGAGGACAGAAGGAGAGTGGATGCTTTTGAGCTGTGGTGCTGGAGAAGAGTACTGAATGTACCCTGGACTGCCAGGAAAACAAACAGATTCATCTTGGAGAGGATTAAACCAAGCTCCTCCTTGGAAGCAAGGTTTCTGGGGCTTCTTCTGACATACTTTGGACATGTTGCCAGGAGGGACGGGTCCTTGGAGAGGAACATCATGCTTGGGAGGGTGGAGGGACAGCGCAGGAGGGGAAGACCCTCTATGAGATGGATTGATTCGGTGACTGGGGTAATCGGGATGGGTGTGTCAGAGGCAGTGCTGTTGGTGCAGGATAGAGCAGGGTTTAGGGCTGTTGTGCACAGGGTCACTATGAGTCGAAAACGACTCGACGGCACATAACAACAACAACAAACAAGAGACAGGCACCAGAATGAGAGATTAGCAGCAGTGTGAGTGGCAAGAAATCACAGATGTGACTTGTGGCCTAAGCCATCATATCAAGGGTTGACTGGCTAGTGGGAGGTAGGTATGGACAGGGTTGGCATGAGTGCTGAAGTAGCAGGAAAAAGGAAGAGACAAGACTAATGTGGTAGGGTAGAGAGACACTGAGTATATTGGTTATGTCTGTAAGGGGAAATGTCTTTCCTTTGCTCCTTTCACTAAAATGATTGTCTATCAGATATTGTTCTAAAACTAAGAATCCAAATTAAGACACACTACAAAAAGGACTGGGCATCCACTTTTAAAATACAACAGATCTTTGAAAGCCCTATGTACCATAAAACACATTTAGAACGGATACAACAACTGAGTCTGAGCCTTCAAATTTGGAAACATAAAGGAGTAGGAACCGTTGTAAGCAGAAACTAATGATTGTAATGTGGAATGTGAGAAGCATGAATGTAGAAAAACTGGACATTGTTCAGAAAAAAAAAGAATGCATAAATACTGACATTTTAGGTATTACTGAAATGAGATAGATTGGCATGGGACATTTTTAATCAGATGATCATATGATCAACTATGCTGACGATGAAAATGTGAGAAAAAATAAGGCCACTTTCATAGTTAAAGACTGTTTCTATTTTGGCCTCGTTTACATTTACAGGTTAGTGTGTGATACATCTCCACACCACCAATTCCTGAGAAGGTGGATAGGCTTGGCAGAAAGAGCATCCCGCCTCCCTTGAACAGAGCAACATTTAAGTTTTTCCTCTGTCTCCCATTCACTATTTTGGCCCCATTTCCTTTCACAGGTTAGTGAGTGACACACTGGTGGGAGAAAAAAGAGGAACTGAAGAGGTAGAAAAGAGTAAGCGAGCTGAAAGAAAAGAGCCTCACTGGAACATGCTAGAAGAAAAAATTAGAAATTAGGTATAAAGAAAATGGAAAAAAAGATTAGAATGATGTGGGATGACATCAAAAGCAATTACATACATAAGACTGAAATTCTAGAACATGAGAGTAACAGGGAAGTCATTGAGAAAATTGTGGAAGAAGTATTAGAAGAAAACTTCCCAGGTTTTATGAAGAAGGTGGAAATCCACATTCGAGGCACACAGCTAACACCAAATATACTAGAAGCAAAAAGAAAAACATCAAGACATATCATAGTCAAATTTTCCAAATTAAAAGATAAGGATATATTACTAAAATCAGCACAAGAAAAACAGGCAGCTACAAGAGGAAAGAATTACATTGGGTTCTGACTTCTCAGTGGAAACCATGTGAGCTAGAAGACAAAGGTATAACATATACAGAAAGCTGAAAGAAAGCAATTACCAACCAAGGATGCTATACCCAGCAAAGCTCTCCATAAAATATGAAGAAATTAGACTCTTTGCAGAAAAAAAAAAGGTCATGTCTAGATCAGTCTTAAAATACAGACTTTGGTACACATTCAAGGAAGAGCTGTTAATACAACTAACATTAAAATTTATACACCAATAAGCAGAGCCAAAGAGGAGGAAATAGTTTATTTCTACTAAATTCTGCAGTCAGAAATCCATTGAACATGTACCCAAGATACTTTAATAATAATGGTGACTGGAATGTAAAAGTTGGGTGCCAGGAAGAAGAATCACTAGTCAGAAAACATGGACTTGGTGATCGAAATGAGGCTGGGGATAGAATGATAGAATTGTGTGCAATCAATAACTTATTCATTGCAAATACGTTTTATAAGAAACATAAATGCAGGCTATACACATGTATTTCACCTGATGGTGTGCATACATCTGTGGAAGAAATCGTTGGAGAAATTCAGTATCAGCAGTGAAAAGTAGGCCAGATGCTGATTGTGGAACAGACGATGCAATTTGAAATTAAAACTCTTGTTAGGTGCCATTGAGCTGAGTATGATCCATAGTGACCCTATGAACAAAAGATATGAACTTTATTCAATCCTGTGCAAACTCACACTTCCTGACACACAAGAGTCCATAGCAGCAGTCACTGTGCCAATATACCTTGTTAAGAGTATTTCTCTCCTTCGCCAACCCACTACCCTTCCCAGAATCATGTCTTTCTCTAAGGAATAGCCCTCCTTATCAACATGCGTAAAGTATGTGAAGCCTCAAATTCTTGCATCCAAAGAGCAATCTGGCTGCACTCTCCAAGACAGATCTGCTTTTTCTCTTGGCCATCCATGGGACATTCAGTGCTTTTCTCTAACACACCAATTTTTTCTCAAAGACACCGATTATTTTGTGTTATCCTTGATTGTTTTCCAGCTCTCAGATGCATAACAAGTTAATTGGAAAAACTGGGGCCTGAAACCAATGCATCTTAATCCTCAAACTGACATCATTACTCCTCAATAATTTAGAGAAGTCCCTAAATGCAGATTTTCCCAGTGCAAACATTTCTTTTTTTTTTTTTTCTGACTGCTGGTGCCAAAGGTGATAATTGTGGATACAAGCAAAATGAAGCTGTTGACAGTTTCAATCATCTCCCTATGCATCATAATACTGCCTATTGGTCCTAGTGGTAAAATTCTTTGCATTCTTGATATTGAGATGTAGTCCATATGAAAGAATGTATTTCTTGATCCTCTGCAGCAAATGTTGTAAGTCCTCCTCACTTTCAGCAAGCAAGTTTGTGTTATTTGCACAAGTTATTGATAAGTCTTCCTCTAATCCTAATTCCTCTTCATAGAGTCTAGTTTCTTAAACAATTTGCTCAGAATACTGATTAAATAAATATGGAGAGAGAATACAACCATGACACACTCCATTCTCTATTTTAAACCATGCACTGTTCCCTGTTTGCACAACAGTATTCTGGTCTAGGTATAGGCGCTGCATGAACACAATTAAGTGCTCTGGGATTCCCATTCTTCTCAATATCAGCCATAACTTGTTATGATCCCCACAGTCAAATATCTTTACATAGTCAATAAAGCATATGTATATATTAGTCTGGTATTTCTTATATGGAGCCAGGATCCATCTGACACCAGTATATCCCTAGTGCCATGGCCTCTTTTAAGTCCTACTTGAACTTTGGACAATTCCCTATCTACTGTTCCAGATATTTTTAATGATTCTTAGCAGTAATTTACTTGCATGTGATATTACTTATGTTGTTCAGTAGTTTCCACATGAAATTAGACCACCGTTCTTGGGAATGGGTAGAAATATGGACCTCTTCCAATCTGTTGGCCAGACAGCTGTCCTCCAAATTTCCTGGCATAGATTGGTTAGTGTATCCAAGGCTGCATCTATTAATTGAAATGAATCAATTGGCATCAATTCTTGAGGCCTTCTTTTTTGCCAGTGTCTTCATTGCAGCATCTACTTCCTCCTTCATTACCATTGGCTCATAGTCATATGGTACTTTCTAAAATTTTTCAGTGTCAATCAATTTTTCCTGGCATAGTAATTCTGCATTTCCCCCTTCATCTTCTTCTGATGCTTTCTTGATTGCCTATAACATCTTTTAATAATGTGACATGAAATTCAAATTTGTTTTTCAGTTCTCTCTGCTTGAGAAATGCACAGTTCTTCCTTTTTATTCTCCAATTCCAGCTCTCTGTATAGTCCATTATAATACTTTGCTTTGCCTTCCTCAGCTGCTTTGAAATCTTCTGTTCAGCTCTTTTATTTCAACATGTTTTTCCTTTTTTTTTTTTGTCCAGTGCAATCTTTAGAGTCTCTTCTGACATCAATTTGAATTTTTCTTTCTCCTCAGTTTTTATAATGACCTTTTGCTTTCTTCAAGGACAATATCCTTGATATCATCCTACAAATTATCTGGTTTTTGATCATTGATGTTCAATGCCTCAAACCTATTCTTAAGATGATCTTGACATTCAGATGGAATTGAATCAAGACCATATCTTGGTTTCTGTGGACTTATTTTCATTTTCCTGAGTCTCAATTTGAACTCTAATATGAATAATTGATGATCTGACACACAGTCCACCTTTGTTCTAGTTTTGACTGCCTATATTGAGGTTCTCTAACAATTTGTTGAATAATGTATTCAATCTTATTCCTGTGTAGCCCATCAGATGAGAACCCTGTGTAAGGTCATCATGTACATTTTTTAAAAGAAGGTATTTACAATGGATAAATACAAAATTCAATCTAGCCTCATTTCTATAATCAAGCCCATTTTTTCCAACTACTATTCTGCCTCCAGTATTTCCTACATTTACATTTCAGTCACCAATTATCATTAGTGTATCTTGATTGCCTGTTCAGTCAATTTTTGACCTCAAGATTTGGTAAAAATTCCTAATTTCTTCATCTTTGGCTCTAAATGTAGGAGGGTATATTTGAATAACAGTCATGTTAATGGGGGTTTTTTTGTATGTGTATGGATATTATCCTATTACAACACTGTCTTTCAGGATAAAACTTGAAATTGACTTTTTTACTATTAATGCAATACCATTCTTCTGTTTTTCATTCCCTGAATAGTATACCATGTCTAATTCAAAGTGGCCAAAGCTGATCCATCTCATCTCACAAATGCCTAGAATGTTGATGTTAATGTGTTGCATTTCACTTTTTAGCTTTGTTTTTATTTTTTTTTGTTGTTGTTGTTGTTGTTATGTACCATAAAATCAGATCCAACTGGCACAGGAGAAGATTGCCCGCCATCTCCAGCAGAGCATCTGGTGGATTCAAACCGTGTGCTTTCAGGAATGTAGCACCCATTTCATTTTTAACTATTTCTACTTTCCTAACATTTAAGCTACATACATTCCACATTGCAATTATTAAATGATTTTTGTTATTGCTTTTCCTCATTTTAACTGACTTCCACTTTATCATTACACTTCTGTAACTATCTTCTTCCTTTAGTGTTCATAAGGTTTTCAAAGACCTGTTATTTAGGAAGTAGATGACCCATCCTGCTTCCTAGTTTGTCTTAATCAGGAAGATCCAACAAAATTTGTCTACCATGGGTAACCCTTAAGGCATTTGACACATTAGTGGCACAGCTTTCAGTATCACATCAATTCCAAGTTATTTCCATACATAAAACAGAAAGACAAGTTCTGTACCACTTATAACAATGTTAGAAAAATGTTATTCCCAAATACAATTAACACCAGGCCCTCAGGCCCAACCATCTTCTTTTATTTATTTTTTTAATATGGAATGCTTCATGAATTTGCATTTTGTTCTTGTGCAGAAACCATCCTAGTCTTCTCTGTACTGTTCCAATTTTAGTATATGTGCTGCCAAACTGAGTACTTAACTGACCTTGAATGCAAAGGCTGGCCCCACAAGGTCCTGACTGATTTAAACAAGAGGCTTCCAGCCCACAGCTGATTGTTAACCAAATCAAGAGGCCAATCAGCTTACACTCAATTGCTAATGAAAAAAAAAGACAGCTAAACTATTTACGCCTGGTTTTCAAGTAAATAAGAAACAACCTACTCTCAAGAATCCAACTGCTCCAGCTACAGACTCACAAAAAAAAGCACAAAGCAACCAATTTATAATTGATGATTAACAAAATAAAAAAAAAATCCAAACTATGTACATCCAGTTTTCCAGTAAAAACAAACAATTTACCCTCCAGAAGCCAACAGCTCCAAGCTAGAGAGTAAAGAAAGTGAAATCATATTCACCGGAATCAAAATTTCATGTAGAGTCCACCTCCCTGAATTTAAAACCCAACTCAAGAACAGGTTTCAAGCCTTCAGAGTAATGATCAAAGACCAGAGGAGCTTTGGGAAGATATCAAGAGTATCATCCATGAATACAAAAGGTCATTGCAAAGACAGAGGAAGAACAACAAAATGGATGTTAGAAGAGTCTTAATATTGCACTAGAACACCAAGAAGCCAAAGCAAATGGAAGAAATAAAGAAGTTAAGGAGCTGAAAAGAAGATTTCAAAGGGCAGAATGGGAAGACAAAGCAAAGTATGTTAATGAAATGTTTAAAGAACTGGAGTCCAAAAACCAAAACTGCCAAACATGCTCAGCATTTCTTGAGCTGAGGGAACAAAAGAATAAATTCAAACCATGAGTGTAACACTTAAGGATGCTATGGGCAAACTATAGAATGATCCAGGAAGTGTTAAAAGAAGATGGAAGAAGTGTGCAGAGTCACTGTAGCAAAAAGATGACTGACACAGAAGAATTTCTAGAAACAACATATGATCAAGAGGCAATGGCAATGAAGAAGGAAGTTCAGGATCCTCTGAATGACTTGGCAAAAAAATAAAGCTTCAGGAATTGATGGAATATTTCAATAAATAGATTCTGCCCTGGACCTACCCACCAGGTTGTGTCAAGAAATCTGAAGGACAACTACCTTGTCAAGTGACTGGAAGAGATCTATGTTTATTCCTATTCCAAAATAAAGTGATCTGACAGTGTGTTGAAATTATAGAACAACATCACCAATATCACACTCAGGTAAAATCCTACTGAAGTTTATCCAGAAACTACTGGATCGGTATATTGATAGAGAACTACCAGAAATACAAGGTGGATTTAGAAGAAGCCGTAGCACTAGGGCCATTATTGCCATTGTCAGCAAAGGGTACTAGGAGAATTTCTATCTATTTCATTGATTATACAAAGACATTTGACTCTGTGGCTCACAACATATTGTATATAACCTTTGGGAGAACAGGAATCTCAGAACACTTGATTGTGCTCATGCAAAACCTATACTTGAAGCAGGAAACAGTTTTCAGAACAGAGCAAGGAAACACTGCATATTTCAAAATCGGGGAAGAAGTAGATCAGGGATATATCCTCCTGTTCCATGCCTTTTCAATATATATATGTGGAATAAATCATTCGGGAGACTGGGCATTATGAGGAGCGATTGGAGGAAGGCTCATCAACAATGTACACTATGCAGAATGTATATTATGTTACATATAATAACATATATAATAACAATTTTCACCACTGTGCCAATTAGCAGCATCAGAATAGATGGAGAAGAGATTAAGATTGTTAAAAATTGTAGCTATGTAACTGAGGTAATGGGGCTATGTGTGTCAAACTCAGTAGGACTGGCTTAGAGCAGGACATGCTTAAGAGCTATTGTACGTAGGGTCACTGTGAGTCTGAAGTGAATCGATGGCACATAATAACAACAACAAAGTTGACAAGAGGGGCTTTCTGTTATGTGTTCTGGAGTCAACAATGAATGATAGCTATTGCCTACTTACATAAGGTTTTTGAAGGCCTGTGTTTTTTGGAAGTGGAGGGCCAATCCTTCTTGACACAACCCTGCTTGCTGAAACTGAGGAGGACCTCATGCACTTGCTGCGAAGGGTCAAGGACTGCAGCCTTCAGTATGGACTGAGGCTCAATGTCAAGAAGACAAAGATTCTCACCACTGGACCAATTGGCAGCGTCAGGATGGATGACGAAGAGATTGAGATTGTTCACAGCTTCAGTTTGCTCGGCTCCACAGTCAACACTCTTGGCACCAGCAGTCAGAAATCAAAAAGCATATCGCGATGGGAAAGTCTGCTGTTAGGGACCTCTCTAAAGTACTCAGGAGCAACAGTGTCTCTCTGGAGACTAAGGTGCACCTGAGACAGGCCATGGTATTTGCAATTGCTTGTTATGCATCAGAGAGTTGGACAATGACTAGCGAGGACAGAAGGAGAGTAGATGCTTTTGAGCTGTGGTGCTGGAGAAGAGTACTGAATGTACCCTGGACTGCCAGGAAAACAAATAGATTTATCTTGGAGAGGATTAAACCAAGCTACTCCTTGGAGGCAAGGATTCTGGGGCTTTGTCTGACATACTTTGGACATGTTGCCAGGAGGGACGGGTCCTTGGAGAGGGACATGATGCTTGGGAGGGTTGAGGGACAACGCAGGAGGGGAAGACCCTCTATGAGATGGATTGATTCGGTGACTGGGGTAATCGGGATGGGTGTGTCAGAGGCGGTGCAGTTGGTGCAGGATAGAGCAGGGTTTAGGGCTGTTGTGCATAGGGTCGCTATGAGTCGGAAACGACTCGACGGCACATAACAACAACAACAACATCTGACAGACAAGCATTCCACAGAAAAGAGCAGATGAAAGACAATTGCCCATTTATAGCAATGACAACAGATTCAATGTTGCTGCTCACCCACGCTTCCTTACTCCACCACTATCCCTTCCTACTTGGAGACAAGGATACTGAAGCTTCGTCTGACATACTTTGGGAATGTTGCAAGGAGGGACTGGTCCTTGCAGAGGGACATCATGTTTGACAGAGTGGAGGGGCAGCGAAGGAGAGAAAGACCTTCAGTGAGATGGATCGATTCTGTGACTGGAGTGGTGGGAATAAGTGAGTTTGGGATGGCTAGGTTGGCACAGGATAGAACAGAGTTTAGAGCTCTTGTACGTAGGGTCACTATGAGTCACAAACGACTCGATGGCACACAACAACAACAACAACAACAACATTACCTACTACATAATGGATCTGGACATGTACTATTCTGTACTATCCTTGTCTTTGGAAAAAAACATGATACTGGCAAATGTGGACTGTCAGAGAAAGAGGAAATAAAAAAAAATTGATGACAGCAACTGTATCAATGAGGATAAGCATAACAGACTTTGTGAGAATGGCAAAAGGTAGAGCAAAGTTTGGAGCCATTGTTCTTAAGGTCATCGTAATTGGAGATTACTCAATGGAACCTAACAACAATGTATTGTGACATCAGAATTGGAAGAAGACTCATCAATAATCTGCATTATGCAGGTGACATAATTTTGGTTGCTGAAACTGAGAAGGACTGGAAGGGCTTGCTGGAAAAGATTAAGGACTGTAACCTTCAATATGGAGTATATCTAGACATCAAGAAACAAAGATCCTCAGAGGATCACATCTAACTCTAATCCTACCTAATGAACACAAGCAAACACACATACACACAAAAATCCCCAACTCACACTAAAATAAGGTCTTATAAAAACAAAGAGGCTAGAATTACAGTACATGGTAAAAGGAAAGGCTAGAAAATTCACTACTCCTTATGTGGAAAGGTTAGACTTTAGAAATGGAGAAGAAGGTGGACAAATTACAGATGATTTCATTAGTTTTTTTAGGTGCTTAGTTTTGGGAAATATTGCTCACTTATTAAGGCATTAGGCTAATACATTAAGATAACTTAAAATCCCTTTGATTTATCTCATAAATATACTTCTATACAGAAAATACAAATAACATTGGAAGTACAAAAAACAAGTCAAAATCCTGTAGCTGTTGAGTAAAAATTGACTCAGCTGTCACTATGGGTTTTTGAGATTATATACCATATGGAGGGAAAAGTGCTTTTCAATCCCCAGTAGAGCAAATGCTGGCTTTGCACCCCTCGAGAGATGCCATTTTTGGATTATCAGTGCAACCCCCTTCAGGCTAGGACCTTAGAGAAGAAAACATACATGACAAAGGATAGATCCTTTGTATAAAAATTGCATAGATTATGTGTGTATTACTGACAGAGAACATTTAACTTGGAAAAAATATGGAAAAGATAATTAAACTAAGGATGTTATTACCCACTGAACAGTAGTGGGGATAAACAATAGCAAACAAACCAAAGCCAATGGAAAATAAGGCAAATATAAAAGTCTTGGAATCTTGCAAAGGATGATAATGTATAAAGAGAAGTGTTTTATGAGCAGGACTAAACCATGAATTTTTCATGAGAAATTAAATATTCTAAATGTGGGAGTACTTTCCTTATCCAAGAAAAGAGTGTTTCCCTGAAAAAAAAGCTCATTTCAATTCAGAATTAAATGCAAAGATCACAAGGGTAAAAGAAATCCTCCAAAAGGAAATTAACAGACTTTAGTGATATTTAGAAATTATGAAAGGGAATGAAGTAACCTCAGAGAAGTTCTGCTAAATACAAAGTATGAGGATTTTAGACTTCAGATGATAGTTGTCATGGGAAGGATGGGGTTTCTCTGTACAGGTGGCAGATTTTTATCTCCACTTCTATCTTTAGGTTATGGAAATATTAATGTCAAATGAAAGATTAACTCTTTGGAAGCAAGAGTTTTTGTTCTGTCAACTCTTTTCTCTCCAGTGGCTTTAAGAATGCCATTTCTTGTGCATGTGCTCAATAAGTCACTAAAGAGCCTTGGTGATAAAGTGATTAATTGTTTGACAGCTAACACAAAGGTTTAAACTCATTAACCCCTCCACAGGAGAAACGTGTAAGTCAGTTTCCACAAAGATTATACCCTTAGATATCTAATATGCAATTCTCCTTGATATTATATGGTAGCTATTGATACAGTAACTGTAACAATGGGCTTCTGTGGGCTATCAGAGATCATCAGGATGACTCAGTGTAGGGCAATGTTCAGACCTGTTGTTCATGAGGTCCTTATGAGTCATAATTAACTTAAGGAAGACCTGAAGCACCTGCTGCAGAGGGTCAAGGACTGCAGCCTCCAATATGGATTGAGGCTCAATGTCAAGAAGACAAAGATTCTCACCACTGGGCCAATTGCCAGCATCAGGATGAATGGTAGAGAGATTGAAATTTCTCACAGCTTTAGTTTGCTTGGCTCCACAGTCAACACTCTTGGCACCAGTAGCCAGAAAATTAAAAGGCGTATTGCTATGGGAAAGTCTGCTGTTAGGGACCTCTCCAAAGTACTGAAGAGCAATGGTGTCTCTCTGGAGATTAAGGTGCGTCTGATACAGGCCATGGTCTTCGCAATCACTTGTTATGCATCAGAGAGTTGGACAATGACCAAGGAGGACAGAAGGAGAATTGATGCCTTTGAGCTGTGGTGCTGGAGAAGAGTATTGAGAATACCATGGACTGCTAGGAAAACAAACAGATTCATCCTGGAAAGGGTTAAACCAGGTGGCTCCTTGGAAGCAAGGATTCTGAGGCTCTGTCTAACATACTTTGGACATGTTGTGAGAAGAGACTGGTCCTTGGAGAAGGACATCATGCCTGGGAGGGTGGAGGGACAGCGCAGGAGGGGAAGGCCCTCTATGAGGTGGATTGATTCAGTGACTGGGATAATCGGGATGCGAGTGTCATCTGAGACAGTGCAATTGGCACAGGACAGAGCAGAGTTTAGGGCTGTTGTACATAGGGTCGTTTTGAGTCGAAAGCGACTAGACAGCACATAACACCAACAATAAGAATAGAAATTGATGAAGAAGGATAAACAATCTTCTTCCGTGCGATTAACTTCCTATGAAAAGGAAATTGGAGCGTCAGCTATAAGTCGGTTCTGACTTGACGGTAAACAACGACAACAACAGTACAAGTCACACAGTTTCTTCTGACATTCATTTTGGTCTTTTCTGGGTTTTGTTCTGTGATTTCTTTTTTTCTTGTGTGTGTGTTGTTTTGTGGTTTGTTTTTTTTTTTTTTATTCTATCTGTATGCTGCTACCAGTTGGCCTAATGGACCAAAAGTGATGCTACCAAGCCAAAGGTGGGTGATTCTAATCCACGGTCCTAATACCTGTCTTTAATTGTTTTTGGTGAAACATTCTTCTAGGTCGTATAGCCGTGGTGTGTCCACTTGCCATAAAGAGGTAACTTGTGGTTGCTATGAAGCTGAACACTATGACACTGATGTGTCAAATGCAATAATGCTTACCCATGGTGGACAGTGTTTGGTGGAACTCCCTGTTTAAAATAAGCTTGGAAGCAGCAGTGGCATCCACTTCCATAAATAGCTTACCTCCACAAACCCTATGAACCTGGAGAAAGGATGAAAGTCACACAGGTGTTGAGGACTTTGGTTCATAGGGTTGTTATGAGTTGTCAATGACTCGACAGGCACTTAACAACAACATCTGTACACTGAATAAAACATTCAAGAATCTGGACTATATGAGGAAGAATGTAGTGTCAGGTTTGGAAGTAGATTCATTAACAACTTCAATTATGAAGATGACACAACTTTGCTAAAAAATAAAAAGACTTGAAATACTAAAACCTTCAATATGGATTACATCTCAGCAACAAGAAAACAAAAATCCTCACCAATAGTCAACATCAGAATCGATGTAGAAAAGATTGAGGTTATTATTGATTTTGTTTTACTTTGATCCTCAATCAATACCCATGGTAACAACAGTCAAGAAATCAAAGATATGTTGCAGTGGACAAATAGGTTGTCAAGAACTTACTTCCACAAAGTTCTAAATAGCAAGGATGTCATTTTAAAGACTTGTATATACCTAATGCAGACATGATATTTTCTTATTCTCCATATGCATCTGAAAGTTGGACAGTGATGTGAATAAAGAACACCAAAGAAGAATAAATGCCCCTGAATTGTGGGTTTTTGACAACAGTACTGAATATATTTCATGAACTTCTAAAAGAATAAATAAATCTTGTCTTGGAGGAAGTGTGATCAGAATGCTCCTTAGAGAAAAGGATAATGACACTCAACTCACATGCTTTTGTCTTGGTACCAAGAGATGTCAGATTTTGAAATATTTCGTATTGGGAATGGTGGAGGGTCAGAAAAAAGAAAAGACCCTTATCGAGGTAGATTGACACAATGATTACGAAAATGAATGTGAGTGTGGTGGAGATAGTAACAATGGTGCAGGAGAGAGCTAGGTTTCAATCTGAAGTTTATAAGGTTGCTATGGGTTGGTGACATATCAAGTGGATTTTGAATATATTGCATATTAATGTTAACAGGCGTTCAGCCTCAAATGTCATTTTAAAACTCTCATTTACAACAGTGATTCCTGTTGTTATATATAGCTTAAAGAGTGAATAGATTGGTTCCATTTTTTTTT
>NW_006399763.1:9751251-9753657 GCF_000299155.1 Elephantulus edwardii
TTTATTATATTTGCCTCCAAGGTACACTCTGAATATAGTTTCTCCAAGACATATCTATTTGTTCTGTTGGCAGTCTACAGGATAGTCCATATTCTTCTCCAACACTGTAATTCAAAGGCATTAATTCTTCTACCATCCTTAATCATTCTCTCACATCCAGATGCATAACAAGTAATTGAAAAGACCATGGCTTGGAGTAGGCACACCTTAGTCTTTAAACTGACATCATTGCTCTTTAGTACTCTGGAGAAGTCCTTGACAGTAGATTTTCCCAGTGTGACCCACCTTTTGATCTCTTGACTACTGATACCAATGGTGTCAACTGTGGATCTAGGTAAGATGAAATCGTTGACAATTTTAATCTTTACTCCATCTATCATGATGTTGCTCATTCAGAATTTTTGTCTTCTTGATGTTGTGGTGAAACTTATATTGACAACTATTGTCTTTGATCTTCTGCAGCAAGCATTTCAAGTCCTCCTCAACTTCAGCAAGCTAAGTTCAGTCATCTACACAATGCAGGATGTTGATGAGTCTTCCCCCAATTCTGATGCCATATTCTTCTTCATTTTTTGCCCCTAGAAAGTGCAATGATTTAAATAATGGAAATAGATGCTATAAACCAAAATGTCTATGAATAATTGCATGAAAAATCAATATGGATTATAAACTTTCACTGCAATAAAAATTTATCAATAAGTCAATAAATGCTCCTAACTGCTTTTACAATTCGCCAGAGGAATTAAAATCAAAAGTCAAATCAGTTGCAGTTGAATCAGTTCTGGCTCATAGGACAGCCTCACATGTGTCAGAACAGAGCTGAGCTTTGTTGTGTCTTCATTGGTTGACTTTTTAAAAAATTTATTTTTTTTTCATTTTAATGAACAATTACAGAGATTTCAGATTTCCATTCATTCATTGTTGCACTTTTCTCCCTGCCCAGCCCTTCCCCCTGCCCAATTCGCTCCTCTCTTCGAAAAGCAAAAGAAAAATTCCTTCATATTATTCTTCTTAAGGTATGACATCTTAAATTATTTTCTTGACTTTAGATATTTGAGATGATATCAGATGAAAATAACTAGACGGGTTGGGCTCTTTGTTTTTTATTTAGTTTTGTTTAAATTTTATGTTATACTGCTTTAAATACAAAGTTCAGAATGTGTATATACATTGTTTTTCACACCGGACCTTTCTCCTTTCCTTATCCAATCCCTTCCTCCACCCATCAAACTGTGTGACCCTATGTTTAAGCCACCCCTCTCCTCTCCTTGTATTCTCATACGTGCTCTACAATAATGGTCCTATACAATATCTGTCTTTATGACACTGAGTTCATTTACTTAGCATAATGCTCTCTAGTCTTTCCTCAAGTTCTGTAGTAATTTGGAAATTTATTGTTCTTCCTTCTTGCATAGTATTCCATTGTGTGAATGTACCATAATTCCTCAATCTATTTGAATGTGGTTGGACTTTTAGGCTGTTTACATGTTCTTGCCATGGTGAATAATGCGCTGTGAACATTGGTGTACAAGTATCTGTCTCAGTTCTCATTTTCTCAGGGTACATATCAAACAGTGGAACAGTTGGGTCATATGGAATTTCTATGTTCAGCTTTTTGAGAAAACACCAACTTGCTTTCAAAAGTGTTTGTTCCAGTTTACAGTCTCACAAGCAATGTATAAGAGTTCTTATCTCAACACATCCTCCCTAACATTTATTACTTGCTTCCCTGATAAACCTTGCCATTGCTACTAGCATGAGATAATATCTTATTGTAGTTTTGATTTGCATCTCTCTTAGTTATATTTATTCGGAGCATTTCTTCATGTGTCTGTTGACCATACAAATGTCTTACTATGTGAAAAGTCTTTCTATGTCTTTTGTCCATTTTGTAATTGGATTATCAGTCTTTTTCTTCTGGAGGCCCTGTAGGAATCTGTACACTGCCATTATGAGAACTTTTTCTGAGATGTTATTGACAAATGTTTGTTCCTGGTCAGTAGGTTTTCATCTCACCCTGTTGGAAAAAGTTTTTAATGAGTACAGAGATTTAATCTTTAGAAGGTCCCATTCATCAAATTGATCTTCTTCAAATTTTACATTTCTGGCTGTATTTGGTGGTCCCTTTTTACCGTAGACTAGGCCTTCTAAGTTTGTTCCCATTTGGACCTTTATAAGCTCTATGCTTTTGGGATTCACTCTCAAGTCTCTGATCCATCTTGAGTTGAGTTTTGTGTATGGTGTGAGATGTGGATCCTGTTTCAGCTTTCTTTTTTTTTTTTTCTTTTCAAAATTGTAATTGTTATTACCAAATAAAGTAAATAAACACTTCTTAAGTTAGAGTGCAAAATAAAGCACTTTACTGTTTAAAAGGCGCAAAAGCAAGAGAATACATCAACTTGTCCA
>NW_006399763.1:9755682-9765025 GCF_000299155.1 Elephantulus edwardii
GATAGAAGGAGAATTGATGCCTTTGAGCTGTGGTGCTGAAGAACAGTATTGAGGGTACCATGGACTGCTAGGAAAACAAGCAGATTCATCCTGGAAAGGGTTAAACCTTGGAGGCAAGGATTCTGAGGCTCCGTCTAACATACTTTGGACATTTTGTAAGGAGAGACAGGTCCTTGTAGAAGGACATCTTGCTTGGGAGGGTGGAGGAACAGCGCAGGATGGAAGGCCCTCTATGAGGTGGATTGATTCAGTCAGTGATTGCTGTAATTGGGATGGGTGTGGTGTGTCAGAGACAGTGCGATTGGCACAGGATAGAGCAGAGTTTAGGGCTGTTGTACATAGGGTCACTATGACTCACAAGCGCCTGGACAGTCACAAAACAACAACAATGATTCTTTCTTATGATCTAATACAAAAAAGAAATAGGAAGACAAAAGTGAGGTCCTGTTGTCATTGTCATTGATCCTGAAGAAATTGTTAATAGGATTATCAAAGCTGTGAAATTTGTCAAAGCAGATTGCTACAACTTTTTGCCACAGAAAAGCTGGTAGATTCTAACTGCCAGTTTTCAGTGCTTCAATGAAAGTTAACTGGCAAGTGAACCACTATACTACCACGGTTTTTTTAAAAAATGAACTTAGGGGACATCAATTATTTTAAAACAAAACAAATGCATATAATTTGCAATAATCTCTAGTGTTTCTGTACAATGCCTGAAATGAGAATGTTCTGTGGGTCTTTTAAAGGTTTTCCACATACCATTCAATATGTCCTAAAAGTAAGTAAAATTTAAAAATTGCATTATAAAATGTTCTGATACATTTAAAAACATGCATCCAGAATCCAAAAAGCATGTGACTTTTATTCCTTAACATGTCTGTTCATGCTCACTGTTTTTGGAAATTTTCCTTTCCTTAACTATTTTGTTTTATTGTTTCTTATTACCTGTATTTATGAGATTATGGATGAAGTTTTCTTTGAGAATATAGATATTCTATCACTGTCTTTATTTTGCTAATAAATATTTTATGAGAATCTAGTATCCTAATACTGTTTTCCTATAAGAGTTACGTGAATTAATATTGGATGTTCTAATCACATGCTATCTATCCATCTGAGAGCTGGACAATGAATAATGATGACAGAAGAAGAATTGATGCCTTTGAGCTGTGACATAGGAGTAGAGCATTGAACATCCCATGGAGGCAAAGAAGATACAGCTTTACCTTACATATTTTGAGTATGTTGCTAAGAGAGGCTATACTTTAGAGAGGGACATGATGCTTAGAAATGTGGAGGGTAGGCAAAGGAGAGGAAGATCATCAGGTGGATTGACATAGACTTCTGCAATGGGCTCTAGTGTGTCAGGAAGTGTGGATAATATAGGAGAGGACAGGGTTCAGATCTGTCATTCATTGGGTTGCTATGGATCATACTTGACTCACTGGCACCTAAAAACAACTACTATTTTCGTATCAGAGTTATAGGAATTAAAATTTGATTTGATGATAAAGAGTTGCACTGCTAATTCAAAGGCAGGCAGAAAGATGGGCAATATCCTCCTGTGAAATTTGTTGAGCATGACTTATATTCTATGAACAAAAGACCTGATGTCTTTCTATAACTTTCTATAACTATTGTCGTTTATTCAAATTCATAGAGTTTCCATAGGCATGTGGTTTAAGAAGTGGATGCCACTCCCTCCTGCTTCTAAACCTCTCTTAAACTGTGGGCTCCACTAAACACTGTCCACCTTGAGCCACTGTTACTGTTTCTGAAAACCCAGTTGAGGGTCAGCTATAAGTCAGTTCTGACTCAGTACATTACAACACATAAACAATGACAAATTAGTTTTTTAACTATAATTTTGCCTCCTTTGTTTAAAATTTTATTTATCATATATTGTTTTTTAATTGTTGTTGAGTAGATTTTGACTAATAGTGGCCCTGTTTGCAATGGATTAAAACCCTCCCCAATACTGCACCATCTTTACAATCTCTGCTGTACTTTAAAAAATTAAATCAGTAAAATAAAATCAAATCATAGTTATAATCACTCTCTCCCTCCTAAGTACTACCAGGCCTGACCCTGCTATGCTTCCGAAATCAGACAAGATTGGGTGTGTACAATCACTCTTTAAATTCTTCTCTTTTAGAGTGTTTTCTTTGTAAGAATCTCTACTTTTCCTTCACTGAATCTCTGCTTTCCCAGGTATAATAATGACTGATACCTTGTGATAACATGCCCAATGTCTAAGCCACAAAGTCTGACATTATTACAATTTAAAATCTTAACTGTGTCAGGTATAGGAGAATGAAAACTCAAAGTTTAAGCAAAGGAAACTATTGTCACCTTTTTATCAAACTATAAAATGCCGGGTTTGTCATATGAAATGTACACAGAAGTTTAAAATTTTGGAGGAAATTTCCCTTCCCCGTTATTCTCCCAGAAGAGCTGTCTATAGTGGAATTTATAGAGCCTGGAGTGGATTTATGTAATTAGCTTGGTTGCAAGCCATTCTTCCCATAGGTCAAGCCAATTAAAGGATAACTAAGGGAGATATGGCTCCAAACAGAGGCATATGGCATAGAAGCGCTACTGCTCACTAGAGAGGGAAAACAAAGTCACATGGATTATAACTTTGAAATGAAAAGAAATTGGATGTTGAGCACTTTGAACTCAAATTCCTCCTCCCTTTTGTTTTCTGTTTGTGTTCTTGTGAGGAATTTTTTTTTCTTTTTTTTCTTCCAAACTCTCTTGATATGCTCAGTACAAGGTGGAAAGGAGAAAAAAAGATTTGAACACACTGGTTTTAGTTCATATTGTTATTGGTGATTTCTATTTTCTCTGTTTGGGGGTTTATTGTTCATTCTCATAAAAGATCCAACGCTGATGTCATTTCACATTCTCAGTTTACTATAGAGGCAGCTTCTCACTTCAAAGACCTACCACTTAAGGCTTTAGGACACATGCATGCATTCAGTGGAGATAGCCTAAAAATTAGACCAGCAACTGAAATAAAATAGAAAAGAATTTATTTAAAAAGGATTTGAAAGAATAACTTAAGATTGTAGTAGAAAGTGACAAATTAATGTCATCACACGTTTCTTGTACAAATGTAGAATAAAAGGAGAGAATTTTAATGCTAAGAAAACCAAATGGAAGTGTAGAGTTAGTATATCCAAATCTTTATACTTTGTCAATTAATGTTTTTTGAATTAGAGTGCCAGGAGTGTAAATTGACAGACTCACAAATGTATAGATGTTTACTGGCTTAATTAAAAGTCCATCAAGTACCACTTCAGGATTAACATTAGACTGAAAAACAATTTACATCTACTGTGATGGGATTTAAATCCATTCTGGAGTGTTTGTTGTCTTGGCTCTATTCCTTTGCCCATTTCAAAATCCATATCATGGAAGAGTAAGGTAAAACAGAAAACTATGACTTTTTGAAGCTTTTTTTAAGATTAAAGGATTGAATATTGCACTAAAATAGTTAATATCTGGTTATTGGTAAAAATATTAGCAGAATGCTGGAGACTGCCTTTACTTCTGGCTCTGCTGCTAACAGGCAATGTGGTTTTTCACATATTTGATTTTTGTATTTCAGTATTTCTGTTTAAGAGGTCCAGTCACACAGTGGTTAAGTGCTTAGTTGCTAAACAGAAGGCAAATAATTTGAATCTCTGAGGAAGAAGGGTGTGGCAGTCTGCCACTATGAAGATTGCAACATTGCAAACCCTTTGCAGTAGTTCTATTCTAGTCTGTATTGTGGGTTCACATGATATCAAGGAGTACCTTAGTTTATTCCTTTACAAACAACGAGGACAGATTATATTTCTGAATTTTGCTTCTAGTTTAAAAATTTTTATTCTAATGTATTTTCTTTGTTTATCATATAAAATGCACTTTGCAAAAAAAGGTAAGTAAAAGGAACTGTCAAATTTGATACAAACAAGTGAAAATTACATGATAATAAAGTGCAAATGTCAGGGGTTGGTAAATTAGATTTTGAAACCACAAAAATATGTATATTCTTTTGAAAAAGTAGAATTGACTGCTTTTTGTTACAATCAGGATATGTTGACCCTTTACATAAATTTTCCTCTAGAAGTAAACAAAAAGTCTTCAAATTCCAACATCACTATTCCATCTGTTTTCTTTTTTCCTTATTTACCACGGCTTGATAGTTTTCTTTTAACAACAAGATTCAAGTTTGTCTTAAATGGAATCACGTTTAATTTTATCTTTGATGTACATTAATGCCCAATAATACAAGTTTGCACAAAACATGGCTTTATTAAATACTGCTCTTCTATGATAAAAGGCACAAAGAAATGCAGCATTTTTTCTGTAAAAGATGCATAAGAAAATGAAAATAATTTTTAGACATCATTCACATTTCAGATATGCTTTGGATGAATTGATAAATACTTCATGCAAAACATACCTTTTACTGTTCTAGTTTATTAATATCTCATAAATGTTTTATTTAGAGAGAATTTATGTTCTGGGTATTTTATGCTCTACTAAAATTCCATAAGCAGAAACATATTTTCCATATGCTTGCATCTGGCTATGAACAAAACATTTTACGTTGTCCGTCAGTGTTTTGTACAGAGACTGAATAATATTTCCTACATTACTTTCTATAAAATCCTGTAAACTGAAGTATAACCAATAGCACACATTTTACAGCAGAATTATCCTGTCATTTTAAAAAAATACTGGTGGGTGTATGCGACTTCTGTCACATTGCTCCATATTTACAGTGAAAAGTCAATTCTAGGCAGTTTGTGTTGGAAATGACAGCATTTCTATCAAGCTCTACATCAGCTGCTGCTAGCTGGAGTCAGAATTATCATCCTTCACTGGGCTGTCTTGCTTTATGGTATCAATTAGCAAACAATCTGTTTTGTTGGCACATGGTACAATTAGGATGCAAAACAGAGTGACTGTGAAGCAAAACATTTTTCAGAGAAAAGGCTGTTTTGCCCAAGCATAGAAAGAGAGAAATGGTATCATTCTTCTGTCTGTAAGTCTTTAATTTGTCACAACGTAGGTTATTGTGACTAATATAGTAATGATATTGTTTGTTCTGTTCATTTTTGCCCTGATAATGTTAATATTTTAAGAATTTAAATTTATTAATGTTATTGTTTTCTTTAGTTTTCTGTTCTAGAATTTATATTTCAATTATTCACACTTAGAAAAATGTTAAAACAAATAAAAAATACACAAAGCAAGAGGCAAGGTCCACTAGAGGGCACTAGTAAGCTATAGTCTTCTAATTCCCCTCCCCCCCCCATTTACCAATATAATTTGCATGTCTTTAGGGATGCCTCTACTGCCTAATCTTATCTACTTGATAAGACTCATTTATTTTTCTTTCTTTGTTGTACTTTTTTTTTTCTTCAAGAGACTGATAAGTTCATTTGGTAGTTTTCACTAGCCAGGAAAATTTCAGAGCTATAGGTCCATTGTTTTGATAAACTCTATCCCATATGGATTTTCTGGGTGGTCTTTACTGAAACCCCTTTGATCTTGCCCAATGACATTTCTGATGGTTTTCTAGCATCTCCACAGCTGCAAGTAATTGCTACTTAAGCCCAATTGTATTGGCTTCAGAACATACACAAATCACTCCTGGGTATTTCTTTTAAGCCACAGTTAAACCCCATTCTCCTGAGGTGAAAGGCTAGGTATTTAAGTAATCTACCACCTGGCTCATTTTAATGTGATTGGTATAGAAGATAAATTCATCTTCTGAAGAATATACAAGAACAATTTTTCTTAAAAGGTCAAAGGAAATTTATTCTTCATGCTCAAAACTATGGCATTTCAATTAACTTTTAAAAGTCAGAAACAATATAGTGAGCTTTAAAATGTGTTTAAAGAGAAAATACATTGTATTTATTAGTCAAAATAAGCAGTATGTCATGCCTCTCTCAGAATGTGCTGCCCTTGTCACTTTATTTAATAAGGTGGTGATGGTTCTTGTTGTTATGTGCCATCAAGTCGCTTGTGACCCTATGTACAACATCCCTAAACTCTACTCTGTCCTGTGCCAATCTCACCATCTCCGACACACCCATCCTGATTACCCCAGTCACTGAATCAATCCACCTCATAGAGGGCCTTCCCCTCCTGCACTGTCCCTCCACCCTACCAAGCATGATGTCCCTCTCCAAGGACCTGTCCCTTGGGGGGGGTGGGAATCTCCAAGTCCATGATAGTAGGAATCCCTTCCCTCCCTCTAAATTGTGTTATTATTTGTTAGTTGTTGGTAGGTGCCTCCAGTTAAGTATGATTCATAGTGACCCTGTGGACAACAGATCTGAACCCTGTCCTATTCTGTCCCTTCCTCACAATCTCTGACACACTTGAGCTCACTGCTACAGTCACTCTGTCAATACACCGTGTTGAGGTAAGGGTTTTCTCCTCTTTTGTCATCCTACCACTTTCCCAAGCGTGATGGCATGATGTCTCTCTAAGGAAAAGCCTTTCTTAGCACCATTCCTGAAACATTTTTGCCTCGAAGACGCATCCTGGGTACACCTTTTCCAAGACATATATGTTTGTTCTTTGGACAATCCATAAAACAGTCAGTGTTTTTCTCCAACACCAGTTAAAAAGCATTAATTCTCTCATTGTCTAGTTCTCACCAACATAGCAACTGATTACAATGACTGAGACTTGAGTGAAGCAAATCTTAGTTTTCAAATTAACATTATTGATCTTTCATAATTTGGAGAGGTCCGTGACTACAGACTTTCCCAGTGTGACACACCTCCTGACTGCTGGTACCAATTTTACTGTTTATGAATCCAAGTAGGAGGAAGTTATTGTCTTTTCTCTGTCATGATGCTGTCTATTAGTCTATTGAAGAGAATTTTTCTTTTCTTAATATTGAGATACAATCCATATTGAATGAAGCCTGCAGTCCTTGATCTTCTGCAGCAAGTGCTTCAAGTTCTTCTCACTTTAAGCAAGCAAGGTATGTCACCTGCATAGTGACAGTTACTGATAAATCTTCATCTAATCCTGATTATTCCACATTCTTCGTCATATAGTCCAAGCTTCTTGAATAATTTGTTCAAAAAACAGATTGAATAGGTAAATTAAGCCATGTAGTTTTATTTTTTCTCTGTTCACACAACAGCTTCGTGGTCTAGATGTAGGTTTTGTATGAGTGTTATTAAGAGTTCTGGAATTCCCATTCTTCTCGATGTTAGACATGTAATTTGCTATGACTCACACAGCCTAATTCTTTTGTATAATCAATAATGCACAAATAAATATTCTTCTAGTATTCTTTTTCTCCAGCCAGGATCCAGTGGACATCAACAATGATAATCTGGTGTCTAGGGCCTTTTGTAAATACAGTTTGAACCTCTGGCAGTTCTCTGTGTACTCTTCTGGCTGTTTTTTTAAAAAGATATTGCTGCAGTATTTTCTTTGTGTGATACTAATGATATTGTTCTATAATTTCCACATTCTGTGTATCATCATTTTTAGGAATGTGGATCTCTTCTAGTCAGTTGATCAAACCGCTGTCTTCCTAACTACCTGGCACAGACCACTGAGCACTTTCAATAATGCATCTGTTAATTGAAACATATCAATTGACATTCCATCAATTCCTGGGGTCTTACTAGTTTCAATGTCTCAGTGCAGCTGGAACTTCTTCCTACCTTACTGTTGCATAGTTCAGTGTTGGCCAATTGTTTTTGGTACACCGACTATCTTTCCTTCAACTTCTTTTGGTGATTCCCTATTTTACTCAATATTTTGCCCGTAGCTTCTGTAAGTATTGCAACCTAAGGTTTGAATTTGTTTCTCAGTTCTTTCAGCTTGACAAATGCTGGTTGAATTTTTTCCTTGTTATTCTCTAGCTGAAAATCTCTGCACATCCCATTATAATATTTTGCTTTGTCTTCTCCAATTACCCTTTGAAATCTTCTGTTCATCTCTTTTATTTCAACATCTTTTTGTTTTGTCTACACAATACCCTAAGACAATTTTGGAGTCTCTTCTGACTTCTATTTTGAGTATTTTCTTTTCACTTCTTCCTTTTTAATTTCTTGTGAAAGGAGTCACTGGAGAAACTCCATATTAGAAGTCAAAACTAGGCCAGGTTCTGACTGTGGAACAAACAAATGTTGCAACTTCAAATTGAGGCTGAAAACAATTAAAACAAGTCCTTTAGAACCAACATATGATCATAAGTCCATACTACCTAAATTTAAAAATCATTTTAAGAATAGACTTGAAGTACTGGACACCAGTGATCAAAGACCAGATGAGTTGTGTGATGATATCAAGAATATCATCCATGCTGAGAGCAAAAGGTTTTGTTCTTTTACGGTGAGTTTCTCGCCCTGTATTAAAATATTATTTACTCAAATAATGAATAAAGAAAAAAATGAAATAATTATTTAACAGAAAGTACTCAGAATGTAAAACCATGTAGGAAATGCCTAACAATGATTACATTGTTAAAGAAAATTGTTATAGTAATGCAATAAAGGACAACTCAAATGATAAGTTGTATAGCTACTGAAATCCAGTCTTTTAAAATAAAAACTTTTACAGTAAAATATTGTGATTCTTGCTGAAGAAGTATCACTCTTCAACTAAAAAAATACAAAAAATTCTAGTATGTGTTATTCATGTGACATGGTGGTACTAATGACTAAGCATTTGTCTAGTAGTGTAAAGAGTGGTTTGAACCCACTCTTTCATTGTAAATAGTGAAGTCCTCAATTGTTGACCGGCTTGATGGCAGCTCACAATTAAAACTATCTTTCTCCCAATGTAACACAGATGAAATCCACCCCAAATTATTTTTGTTTACCTTTGAGTTGGAACCAATTCATACCTGATCCTTTAATAGGATTTTCTGAGACAAATTCTCACCACCAAACACCAGAGCTCCCTTCACATCAAAATTATCTTTGTTAGGTGCCATCACTGGGCAAGGTGACCTCGGATAACAGCAGAAGGAGGCGTCTTCCAGGTCAGACCCAGCGAAACCCGGCGGGCCATCAGGCAGAAAGGAAAATATAATCTACACAAGAGTTCTACAAGACACGTCAACTTCCCTTGGAGACAGTACAACTAAACTTAAGAGACACTGGTCAAAAGAAAACTGTCAGCAGTCGACGTTTTTGGAATAACAGAAGCCAAGAAAGCTTAAGATACAAGCTGTCAGATCAGGGGTTGGACAATGGAAGATATTTTCTGAAGGGACTTGGCAGATGAGAAGGGTTATCCTGGTTGAGGGTGGAGCTGGGAAGTAAGTGAGTCAAGGCTCTGGGCTAAGGGTGGGGTCAACACT
>NW_006399763.1:9767995-9770480 GCF_000299155.1 Elephantulus edwardii
AAGTCAGAACTGAATCATTGCTGACCATCCAGAAGATCTTAACTGACTGTAAATCACACAGAAGGTGATAGTCTTTCTCCCACAGAATAGGTCATAGATTTGAACCACATGCTTTCAGATCAGTAACACTACTCCTTACTGCTATGCCACTAGAATTTTATGTCAAAGTGGGAATTAAAAAGTAATTTTAATTCAGATAATACCGACTTTTTGGACTTTAAAACATCAAATTGATCTTTTTATAATTTACTTTAGGTCCACTTCAGATGACTCTGTTCTCTGTTCCTTCACTCGTTCATTTCCTTTCCCATTTCACACTACTAACATACCATCTTGTTAATTTTCAAAATAATTTTTTTAAGGTTTATTTGAGATTTTTTTCCCCAGTTTGAGTTTGGGAAATTTCATTGGGGAAAAACCCATATATATCAAGGCACAGCTCAGCAGGATGACTCCCTCCACCCCACCTCTTTGCTAAAGTAGTTATTTTCTGTCTGCTATCTTTAAGGTTGTCAGGTTAAAAAGTCACTTAAAAATGGATTCTTCATCTATTTATTCATATCAGAAAAAAATGAATATCTAATTTGATCAAGTTCAAGCTGGCAAGCAAAGGAGGAAGCCAGCACAGAATTGAAAGCAAAATCTGTTGTGACTTCAAGTCCAAGAATCTTTCTGGTT
This sequence comes from Elephantulus edwardii, assembly GCF_000299155.1. Classification (NCBI taxonomy): domain Eukaryota; kingdom Metazoa; phylum Chordata; class Mammalia; order Macroscelidea; family Macroscelididae; genus Elephantulus; species Elephantulus edwardii. Next base: position 9,768,674 of record NW_006399763.1, read on the forward strand.
CACAAACTCCCTTCTGTGTAGGATAAGTCAATATTACTACCTGGAAGTATTTTACTCCAGATGTTTATTAATCCAGATAGTTATTAATTTTCTGAATGTTGTTTTTTAACAAACCCTATTATATTGACTTCTTTAAAATTGTAAAAATATCTTTTTCAATTAAATCAATATTTAAAAATATTTTCCAAATAAAATTGTGTAAAGAAGCTTTAGTAACATACTTTGAGTAAAAAAAAAATAAATAAAATCTTTCTATTCAAATATGAATATTCTAAAAGGATATTCCCTTCCACTTTTCCTGTAAGCCTTTTGAAGGTTACCAAATAAATGGAAAGGGTTGAGTTTCACGTTTTTAAATACAATCACAATACCCTTCATTTTTGAAAGTAATAATCTCATGAGATGTTTTACTAATAGGAAAGCTTATATTTGAAACATAGCATGAAGTTATGCTTTGTTTTAAATTGAATTTATGATCTTTCCAATTGAAGGAGAAATGCTACATTTCAGAGTAATATAAACATGGCTTTCACAAATTTGTGGGGTTTTTTATAATAACAACTTCGTGGTTTCACACTTTGACCATCCTGTCATGATTAGTTCCAGCTACATTAAAAAGACTCCTAATTAATATCAATGGATGCATTTATTTAAGCCACATTAATAATTTGTTTTCCCCACTACAACTATATTTCATTCTGACTTACTTGGTAAAGTTAGATCTTAATATTTCAATATGATATCATTTATATAAATAACTACAGTGCTATGTAAAATCCAATTAGAAATCTGCAGGACTATTTATAATCTTCATGTGAATATATACAACACAGTTTTTAGGAGTCACTAATTAAGTTGACATTGCAGGCACATATTAGAAAGTTTAAATACATTTAGAGAGAGAAAAGGAAGACATTAGGTTTCAGGAGAGAAGGCATCATCAGGTGAGAGACACTCTTTCCCAGAGCCAGCACTTTCAGGTGTGAAGGAGAGAAGGAACTGAAACCCCCTGGGGAAAGGTCCCTCCATCTGAGGATCCCTGCTGCCACTGCAGGGCCATCTCAGGTGCCAACTAGGAAAAGAGAGTTTGATACAAAGAGCTACAATCAGGAGACTTTCTCAGCTGGTACACTGAACTGTGAGAAAGAAAGCTGACTTAAAATCTCCTGGCCAGAAACTACCTGAGTGAAGCTCCTGTCTCGCTCCAGCAAGACACTCTGTAGATAAAAGAGAACAATAGCATTTGGTAGAAAAAGACTATACATAATAAGGAGAGATGCCTGCAAGGCTACATTGAAAACCAGAATAACTTGAAGGACTTTGTTATTGTTGTGTACAGTCAAGTCAGAATCAACCCATAGCTGACCCTTCAGCGGGTTTCAAAGGCTGTTAATTTCACAAAAAGAGATTGCCCTTCCTTTTATGAAGCAGTTGGTGTAGTCACACTTTTTGCCTTTGTGATTGCAGTGCAGATTCTTGCCACTAGGTGATCAGAGCTCCCTTGAAGGACTTTAAAGAAGGTAAATTTTCTCAGAAAGGACTTTCATCACATACAATAAACATTTTAAGATGCCTCTAATCAAGAACATTAATAAATATAATAATAATAAAGATAAGAACATCAATAAATTATCCTGACATAACAGAAATGGTGTAACACTTAGCAAGAAAAACTTAAAGTTAAGAAAGCAGTTGTTGTTGTTGTTGTTATGTGCCATCGAGTCATTTGCGACTCATAGCGACCCTATGTACAACAGCCCTAAACCCTGCTCTATCCTGTACCAATCTCATTGACTCTGACACATCC
>NW_006399763.1:9771925-9773478 GCF_000299155.1 Elephantulus edwardii
CCTGGATCATTTAACATTCTGCTTAAAGCATCCTAGATTGTAGCAACTCGAGGTTTGAATTTGTTCTTCAGTTCCTTGAGTTTAAGAAATGCTGAACGAGTTCAGCCCTTTTGATTTTCTGACTCTAGTAGGCAGCCTAAAACATTGTGAAAAACAAAGTAAGCTTTTTCCAAAGCAGAGAATATCATAGACCCAAAGAATACCAAGAGTCATGAAGGTAGAAAACATATACTGATGAGAAAATATTCAACCAGCTACAAGAGAAAGTACATGTGATGGAAGAAACAATGGAAGCCACACATCAAGGATGGTAAGAAGAGGCACTGCAATCCTGAAGGCACATGGTTTGAAGCCACCAGCTGCTCAACGGGAGAAATATGGGCAATCTCCTCTCCTGTGATTATCTGTCCCCGAAAACCCACCAGAGAGTCATCTATGGGTCATTTCTGACTCTATGGTACACAACAACGAGAGAGACAGAGAAGCAGAAAAAATATATTGATGCAGAGTTATTTGAACCTTTACAGAGGAAGGGAGAAATCATTAAAAAAGCATGGACTCTAGAGACATGGAGTCTGAAGAAATGTATCAGTGAGGAACAACTTGCACAACTATGAAAAAAAGTGCAAAAGATGGAAGAGGTAATTGAAACTATAGATAAAGAAGTTAAAGAACTTAAAACATTTATAACAAGATAGAGGACTACAGTCAATATACTACCGAAATAACAGAAATGCATAAACATGAAATCCAGAATATTAAGACTGAGATGGAAAAAGTGTCCAACATGTTGGAGGGGTAAAAGCAGAGAAATCAGTATCAGTGAACTGGAAGTCAAGAACCTCAAAGGAAACATACTAGAAGAAAAATCAAAGATGAGAAATGAAGAAAATATTTGTATGATGTGAGATCACATCAAAAGTAAAAACATGTGTATGATTGGAATTCTAGAATATGGGAGGTACAGGAAATAACAGAGAAAAATGTGGAAGAGGTACTACAAGAAAACTTCCCAGGTATTATGAAGAGTAAGGAAACCCTTGTTCAAGAAGCTCAGTGAACACCAAGCTGACTAGACCCCAAAAGCAAGACATAAAGACATATCATTGTCCAAAATAAAAGATAAAAATAAAATACTAAAAGCAACATGACAAAAACCTAAGAGTTACCTACAAAGGAAAATTAAATAGATTAAATTTTGATTTCTCAGCAGAAACTAAGTGAGCAAAAAGACAATGGGATGGCATACACAGAAAGTTGAAAGAAAATAATTGCCAACTGAAGATCCTGTACTCAGCAAAGCTTTCCATCAAATATCAAGGGGAAATTAGATCCTTTGGATAAAATAAGAAACTTAACAAATTTGTGAAACCAAGACAAAATATACAAGAATTTTTATGGGAAGTCCTTCACACAGAGAAACCAAAAGAAAGTGTATAGACCACAGTAACCAGAAATAACAAGAAAAGAAACACAGCAAATTGACAACGTTAAAAAGCCTGCCCTGTCAGTCATCAATCACATTTAATGTGAATGGACTAAATTTACTAATT
>NW_006399763.1:9773783-9774566 GCF_000299155.1 Elephantulus edwardii
AAAAGAGTAGCAGAATGGATAAGAAACCCCAAAGTTATATTCACATTGTCTGTAAGAGACACATCTAAGAAATTAAGAGGCTCAACTCAAAGGCTAGAAGAAAATGTACCAATCAAATCACATATAAAAGCAGAAGTGGCAAAACTAAACTCTGATAAAATAGACTTCAGGATGAAACCACCATCACCATAAAAATAAGGAAGAAAAGAAATACTACAGACACATTAGATCAAGAAGACATAACCCTGGTCAACAGGATGAGGAGAGATAGAAATTCTCAAACACTGTTGATGGGATTGTACAAGCACTCTGGAAAGAAGTTTTGTATTTTCTCAAAAGCTGAATATATAAACTCTATAAGACGAAGAATGTTCAGGCTGCTCTGAAGGGCTTGGCAAAATATAAAGCTCCAGGAATTGATAGAATACCAATTGGCATGTTTCAACAAACAGGTGTTGCCCATGATGAGCTCATCAGGTTGTGTGCCAAGAAATCTGGAGGACAGCAACCTGGCAAACTGACTGGAGGAGATCCATATTTATTCCCATTAAAAAAAAAAAAAGTGACCCAACAGGGTGTGGAACATATCGAACAATATCAGTAATATCACACTAGCAAAATCCTGTTGAAGATTATTCAGAAATAACTGGAACACTACATTGACAGAGAACTAACAGAAGTATAAGCTGGGTTTCGAAGAGGTCGTGGCACTAGATATATTACTACCAATGTCAGATGGATATTGACAGAAAAGAAAAGTATCAGAAGAATGTATACCTGTTT
>NW_006399763.1:9775651-9779004 GCF_000299155.1 Elephantulus edwardii
CCCTTGCTCTGTTCTGACGACTGCCTCCTGGTCCAAGTATAAGTTTCGCATTAGAACGATCAAGTGTTCTGGGATTCCCATTCTTCTCAGAGTCAGCCTGCATGGTTCAAAATCAGGAAAGGTGTGCATCAGGGTCACATCGGTCTCCATACCTTTTCAGTCTTTATGCAGAACAGATTATTTGAGAAGCTTGGCTTTATGAGGAGAAATGTGGCATTAGGATTGGAGGAAGATTTATTAACAAATTACATTATGCAGATGACACAATCTTGCTTGATTAACTGAAGAGGACCTGAAGTGCTTGCTGCTGAAGGTCAAGGACTGTAGTCTGCAATATGGATTGAAGCTTGACATCAAGAAGACACAGATTCCCACCACTGGACCTATTGGCAGCACCACAATAGATAGCGGTTGTTAACAATTGCAACTTGCCCGGCTCCATAATCAACAACACTCTTGGCACCAGTAGTCAGTATTCAAAAGACAAATTGCACTGGGAAAATCTGCTGTGAGGGACCTGCCCAGAGTACTGAAAAGCAAATAGAGACTAACGTGTGCCTTATCCAGGCCATGATCCTCTCAATTACTTGTCATGCATCAAAGAGCTGGACAATGATTAAGGTTGACAGAATAAGAGTCAATTCCTTAAAATTGTAATTCTGGAAAAGAGTCTTGAACATATCATGGACCACCAAAAAAACCCAAATTCATCTGTTGTGGATAGTGTGAAACCAAGTTTCTCTTTGGAGGCTAGCATTTTGATACTCTGTCTCACACACTTTGGGCATGTGATCAGGAAGGAATGATCCTTGGAAAAGGATCTCATGCTTGGAAGGGTGATGGGATGACACAAGAGAGGAAAACTCTGAATAACATGGGTTGATACAGTAACTTAGGCAAGGGGGTTGATGGTCAAAATCAGTAAGACTTGCTCAAGACAGGGTAGGCTTCAGAGCTGCCGTACCTGGGGTTTTTATGCGTGGCATGTGACTGAACGGCACATACCAACAACAATAACAATGACAACAGCAGCAACAACAGATCCAGCTATTCCACTACTAGGAATATACCCCAAGGAATATAAAACTGAGACACAGTCATTTGTACACAAAGGTTCATAGCAGCATTATTCACCATCCGAAGAACATGGAAACAGCCCCAGTGTCCATCCACAACTGAATATATTGAGAAATTATGAGACATTCACACAATGAAATACTATGCATTATTCAGGAACAATGATTTTGAAAAATACTACATAACTTGAGAGAGGCAAGAGAGCATTATGTTGAGTGAGCTAACTCACTCTCATAAAGACAAATACTGCATAAGACCATTATTGTAAACGTAGGATGACTAGTAAAACATGTATGAGATTCAAGGGGAGAATAGGTGGGAGCAAAGGCTTGAGAATGGGTAGGGGAGAATTCAGAGTGTTACATAATTTGGTGGGCAGAGATGGAGCGAAGGAAATAGAAAATATCCAGTGGGAACCTGAAAAGATCAAGTAATGGTGGGCATAGTCCAATAGTGATTAATTTTATAAAACTCAGTATATGAGAATGATTGTGTGAAACATAATGTCAATGAAGGAAAGTATGGGGAGAATCTGCATTATATATATATATAATGAAAGATCTTTAGTTTATAATATGTTAAATTATAAACAAACCCAAATATCTATAGAACGTTTTCTTTAGAGTGCTTATGTGTTTCTTCAAAATTGACTATTCAAAAGCATTTTATCATGTGGATCATAAGAAATTATTAGTAACATTAAGAATGGAAGTCTTACATGTGCTTGTATAAAACCTGTATACAGACTAAGAGACTGTTACTTGAACAGAGAAAGGGAACACTGCATGTTTTAAAATTAGAAAAGTTCTGTATCAGGGTTATATCCTCTCTTCATGTCTATTTAATCTGTTTGTTGAGCAGATTATTTGAGAAGTTGAATTCTGTGAAAAAGAATGTAACATCAGGATTTGAAAAGGACCTGCCAAAAACCTTCATTATGCAGATGACACAATTTTGATCTTTGAAAGTGAAGAGTAAGTACTTGAAGTACTTGCTGCAGAAAATCAAATATTGTAGTCTTCAATATGGATTGTGTCTCAGCATCAGGAGAACAGAAATCCTCACCACTCGACCAATAAGCAACATCATAACAGATGGATAAAACATTGAGACTGCCAATGATGTCATCTTACATGACTTATTTATGATTATGCATCCATAACCAATTCAGTTGGTACTAGCAGTCAGGGGATCAGGAGATGTTATGGTACTAGGAAAGTCTGTAGTCAAGGACCTCTCCAAACTATTGAGGACAATTTGAGGACTAAGAGGTTCCTGATACAGGCATGTTCTTTTCAATCACTTGCTGTTGTGCTGAGAGCTGGGAAATAACTAAAAGTAACAGAGGAGTTGATGCCTATGCTCGCTTCAGCAGCACATATAATAAAATTGGAACGATACAGAGAAGATAAGCATGTTTTGTGGTGTTAGAGAATAATACTCAATATCCAATGGACTTCAAAGGAACAAACTGATATGTCTTGGAGAAGGTGGCCAGAGGGACCTTGGAGGCAAAGATGACGAAACTTCATCTCTCATACTTTGAGGATGTTGCTGAGAAAGGCTATTACTTGGAGAGAGACATCATGCTTGGAAAGTGGAGGGACAGTGAAGTAAAGGAAGACTCTCAACAAGGTAGATTGACAATCACTGCAAGAATGAGTGTATCAGAGATTGTGAGGATAGGACAGGGTTCAGATCTGTTGTTCATAGGGTTGTTATTAGTTATACTCATTTCGACAAAACCTAACAACAACTACTTATTTCTTCTGTGGGAGAACAACAGATAATCTCTTCTCATGATCTCTACTGCCTCTAAAAACCTGCTGGATTATCAGATGTGTCAATTTTGACTTGATGATACACAATAATAAAAATTACTTGTTAGGTAATTATTTTGTTTCAAATCAAACATTGCTAAATTCTGTAAAAATAAATGGTCCTGAAAGAGTACAATAATTAAACCTCAAAAGTACCACTATATAAAATATAAATAAGATGTTTATCTTATTGTCATATAGGTAACCTATCTGTCAAATTTAGAAGTTATAGAAGTCATCTATCTTACTTTCACGTTTACAGACTGGCCTAGAATCATTGCGCTATTAATCTTATCAGAAAGCAAAGAATATCAGAAGAATGTCTATCTGTGCTTCATTGACTATGCAAAGGCTTTTGACTGTGTGGATCACAACACGTTGCGGCTGACTCTAAGAAGAACGGGAATCCCAGAACATTTGATTGTGCTAATGCAAAACTTATATTTGGACCAAGAG
>NW_006399763.1:9779780-9781495 GCF_000299155.1 Elephantulus edwardii
TTGGCAGAGTGGAGGGGAAGCGAAGGAGAGGAAGACCTTTGGTGAGATGGATCAATTCTGTGACTGGAGCGGTAGGAATAAGTGTGTTTGAGATGGCTAGGTTGGCACAGGATAGACAGTATTTAGAGCTCTTATACATAGGGTTGCTATGAGACGCAAGTGACTCGATGGCACATAACAACAACAACAACAACAACAACAATTAATCTGCTATAAATTATGATGAGCAAATGGAAAAATTGCATGTTTTTCCAAGAAACAGACCTTTAATTAGTATTCCACTGATATATATCATTATATATATATATTTACAAATTGGGTTGCTTTCAATAAACTTAATTTGAAAGGAGATAATATAGACATATATTATATACCATTAAGGCATATCAGCATAATATTATATTTGGTTTTCTATCCAGTAGGTTGAAGATTCAGAAATACTTAGACATAGCTTTCAGAGATTGCAACAGAGGAATATATGGAAAGTTATTTCCCATATTTTTAACCTAGAACAAAAAGATGAAGGAAAAGAAGAAGGAAATGAGGAAGAGACTTTTCATGACTGCTTCTCTGATTTGCACTATTTGTCTTTTTACATTTGCATATTGATTTATTTACAATTTAATTATTTGAAAGGAAATAATGCGGTTGTATATCATACACCAGGGCATCAAAGGAGAGAAAGACACACTTGACTATTAAATGTTTAATAGGGTAGACTGGGTGTCATTGGTGAGATTTATTGCACACCAAAACACCAAAAATAAACAAGTACAATCCCACTAAAACAAAATAAAAACCCAACAAAATATAGTGTCAATATATTGTTGTTGTTCAAGAAATTATAAAATCCCATTGTTGCAGTCATTATGTTAATTGTCTCAAGTAAAGGTCTTCCTCTCATTTGCTGATCCTCCATTTTTCAAAATTCTTTCTCAAATGACTGGCTACTCCTGATAGCATGCTTTCTAGAGAGTAGTAAACAGGACATAGTGGCACAAGGCCATAAGTGCCTCTTTGAAATGGCCAGAAGGAGAGAAAATAGCACAGCAGCTCACCATCCTAAAGCACAAAGCTGATAAAGAGCCAATCACCCAGCCTCATGGTTCCTCTAGAGCCACACCAGTCTCAAGAAGTTTTATACTCGTTGCTGACTCACAGACTCATAGTTGTGGAACAGAGAATGGGGCTTATTAAGGAAGTAAGTTGGAGAGTGGAGGAGGCAGACTATCACATAATGCAAATCAAAATTTCACCTCAACAGTTCCAGGGCACAATTCCTCAACTAGTCCAGGCTCTAATTTCAGTTCAACTGTCAAATCTAAATTATCCAGCAAGGTTTGCCACAATAGTTATAAGTCAGTTTCTCCATCAAGCATTGGGCAAGAGGAGCAAAAACCTTTAACTATGCCCTTTATCTCACAGCTCCTTTGCTTACTCTTTGCCACAGTTTCACCAAAAGGTCTTGCCACCAGGGTCCCACTCTCAACAGGGTCTTACTCTAAGCTTGGTCAAGTCTTGCTTTCCTCAAGTCCTGCTGCCAGTGTGGGAAGCACGTTCTCTTTTATCCTAGTCCCACAGCTGTGGATCATTTGAAAGATCATGTCTCTTCAGTTAAGGTAACTGCAGACCACCTTTGCCTCTAATGAGCAACTTAGCTTAACAAGTATCCTGGTTACATTTCTTCCAGGATGTTGTTGTTGTTATGTGCCGTC
>NW_006399763.1:9781781-9784913 GCF_000299155.1 Elephantulus edwardii
CCTTTCCAGGACAAATCTGTTTGTTTTCCTAGCAGTCCATGGTATTCTCAATACTCTTCTCCAGCACCACAGCTCAAAGGCATCAATTCTCCTTCTATCCTCCTTGGTCATTGTCCAACTCTCTGATGCATAACAGGGATTGCGAAGACCATGGCCTGTATCAGACACACCTTAGTCTCCAAAGAGACACCATTTCTCTTCAGTACTTTGGAGAGGTCCCTAACAGCAGACTTTCCCATGGTAATGCTACTTTTAATTTCCTGGCTGCAAGTGCCAAGACTGATAGATTTGTTTTTTTCATTTATAAATCCATGTTATATACAATATACCATCCACTTCATAAACAACATGCCTCTGGGAATTCTATGAAATTTGCTTGATAAATGATGATAGTTAAAGAAAGGTTTTAAGCCTTTTGTGTTTTGAGTTGCTAAGAGTCGTGCTTGACTCAATGGCAATCAACAACACTACTTCTAGAGCATCACCTGTTTTCTATTATTCTTCATGCATTGTCTATTCCTTTTATAAACAAAGACAAGAAAACAAAACTCAAACTCACTGCCACTAGTCAGTACCAACTCATAGCAATTCTCCTTCTGCAGTTTGACCATCAGCTATTCCACAGATGATGAGCAATCTCCTCCCATGTAATTTACTGCTTCTAAAAATCAGCCAGAAGGTCAGTTGTAGGTTATTTTCTGACTTGACAGTACACAATAAAACAAAACTAAATTGTGTCTGGATGAGTAGTTGCACAATGATAGCAACAACAAACTGTATCTGGTCAAGTTGGCCTATCTTTATCCCTCAGAATGTTTATGGATTTGAATTACAATAGGGACCCAGCTTTCTAAGGTCTAGCAAAACTAGGGATAATAGTTCCATTTGCTTGTATGTTGTTGCTGTTGTTAAATACCATGGAATCAGAACCAACTAATTCATAGCTGACAGACCCTCCAGCAAGAGAAGGATGGGCAATCTCCTTCCTTGTGATTAACTGTCCCAGAAAACTTCCCAGAATGTCAGTTTTGGATTGGTTCAAACTCAACAACATTGTTGTTGTTGTTGTGTAAGCTCAAATCAGAACCAGCCCATAGATAACTGTCTGGTGGGTTGTCAGAGGTAGTTAATTGCACAGGAGGAAATTGCCTATCCTCCTTCTGTGGACCAGCTGGTAGATTCAAACTATATGCCTTTTGGATTGCAGCAGAGCTTCTTGTCACTAACACAATTAGTTAGTAAAGAAATTCTAAAAATAATTAACCAAATTTATGAATAACTCATTTCATTCAGTTATCACACTATTTAAACTTTAAGAAAAGGGTTAGTTCCTTGAGTTTAAAATTCCCCAAACTACCTTCAAGTGCAGTAATTAATTGTTGTTGTATGCTGTAGAGTCTGGTGAAAGTCATAGTGACCCTACGTACAATAGCTCTGAAATCTGGACTATCCTGAGTCAGTGAGACTGACTCTGACACACATACTACTTTACCCCAGTTACTGTATCAATCCATCTCATCTGAGGTGACAAAATTGAGAAAAAAATGACTGACCAATGGTGGAAATACATAGATCAGCAAATTAAGGCATTACACAAAAACAAAAAAGAGGAAGCTTTCTATTGTCCTTTCCCAGTGGAATCATACAGGTTGTGCTGAATATATCATTAATGATGTATGAAAACACTTCTAAAGTGTTGACAGACAGTGAAGCTCCTCTATGTCTTGATATATAAAATTTAAAGTATTTTCATTGTAAACATGAAAACACTATCATTCCTGACCTCACTGGTTCAGTCTTCTACATGTAAATTAGGTAAAAATGTTACAGCATGGCCTAGACACCCAGTTGAACAAAACCAAATATTAATTATAAAGAATGATATTAGTATGAGCTATCTTTTATGCTTCAAAACTAAAATACACAGAAACATTCCTATGAGGTAAGATAATCCAAGATCTTAGAGCTTATTTTTTCAGAACCACTTGAGAACCAATCTTGAAAATCTTACAAATGCACAAGTTCAAGCCTGCTGAATTAGTCTTTTACTATCTAACCCAAGGTTACAGATACATTATGACTATTGCTACCTATTACAGAGAAGTTAATATACTTCATTCTTTAATATTTAAATATTGAAGATGTAATTTTTTTTAAATTAAAAAAATGATGTCAGAGTTGGCAATGATTTCACTTACTTTACATCTGAAATATTAACAATTCATAATCAAGAAAAGTTGTGCTTAGATTATTGAGTTTATTTGTTAAACATATCTCATCAAATTTCTCCTACCTCTAACTCTTCTTTCTTTTTTACTTTATTAAAAGAATCTTTATTGTTACCTAAATTTCACTGGTATAATCCAGGATAATATTCTTAACTTGACACTTAATCATAAACCCTTTTGGTATTTAAAATAATACAGTTTCAGGTTCCTGGGATTAGGACATGTATATATTTTGAGAATCACTATTCTTATACCATAACGGTAGGCAAACTATTAACAGGAACAGTCAAATTTGCAGAAAATTTACAACAACTACTTATTTTCAATGTTGGGTATTTCATTCAGATCCTAAAAGAAAGTGTTTTCACCTTGAGATTGTGTGACTCAAGTCCTAAAGGAAAGTGGTTTCAACTGAGGAGATTTCCATGAATCAATGGATAAAATCTTACTCTAAATGTCAACTATTTTTGTTATTAGGTGCCATCATGACAACAATGACAAGTCACAACCCTATGAGCAATAGATTAAAAACTTGATCTATTTTGCACCTTCCTTGCACCATGATCAAACCCACTGTTGCCGTCCCTTTCAATTAATCTTGGTGACGATCTTCCTATTTCACTGATACTCCACTTTTCCTAGTGTTTTTCCAAAGGACTGGTTCTTCCTTGACAACATGCCCAAAGTGTGTGAAATGAAGTTCAACCATTCTTGACTATAAAGACCACCCTGCCCTTCCCAGCTTGCACTTCCTCCAAGATAGATTTTTTGTTCTTTTAGCAGTGCATGATATATTCAATATTCTCTGCCAATACCCCATTCAAAAGCTTCAATTATTATTTTTTAATTTTATAATTTATATTTATTCTTGTAGATGCATAGAATCAATGATGAGCAATTTAGG
>NW_006399763.1:9786383-9789344 GCF_000299155.1 Elephantulus edwardii
AAAGGGTTAAACCGGGTGGCTCTTTGGAGGCAAGGATTCTGAGGCTCTGTCTAACATACTTTGGACATGTTGTAAGAAGAGACCGGTCCTTGGAGAGGACATCATGCTGGGGAGGTTGGAGGGACAACGCAGGAGGTGGACTGATTCGGTGACTGGGGTTATCGGGATGGGAGTGTCAGAGACAGTGCGATTGGCAGAAGACAGCAGAGTTTAGGGCTGTTGTGCATAGGGTTGCTATGAGTTGCAAGCGACTTGATAGCACATAACAACAACAACAACAACTTTTCTAATTTGCCAAAGTGGTACTTAATGTTTGTTTGTTTGTTTGTTTCATGCAGTTGTCAAACTTTGCAGTTTATATATAAAGAAAATGATGATAACAAGAGCTTGCTAAATTGTCCAAGGCGGCACAGGAAGCAACCTGGCAGAGAAAGTCTGATGATTTCACAGACCAGAATTTTCTCCTGACAATATATTTACAATGTGGCATATCTCTGTTTAGTGACCAACATTTTAATATTCATTACTTATCTCCTTCCCAAAAGATAAGGTTAAAACCTATGATTATTTTACTAAGAATTGAATTCAATAAATGGTTGGAAAAAAAATTCATCTATAAAAAACCCTAACATGCTAGTTGATAGTTTTTTTTTAAGTTTACAAGAAAATATAGGTTTTTATTCATTCATTTATACACATTTTCTTCCCACTCTGTGCCCCAATTCTCTTAGTAATGTATGTCTTTTTTTCCAGATTGTCATTTGTCATACACACAATGTTTAATCATCCGTTCCTTTCAGATACTTCCTTCTTTATCTCCTTCCAGTGTAGTTTTCTTATCTACACACTATTCCCCTGTTCTCCCTCCCTTCTGTGTTAATTCCAATTTTATAACAGTGGTACTATGCAGTTTTATTTGATAAAGTCTTGGAACAAAAAATATCATTTAAATATTAGAAATAATTTTTAGCAAACTTGATATTCATGGAACTGCTAACACCATTGATGCAGTGGTAATCAATTTTGATAAAAATACCATTTTCAAAGATATTTGAAAAAAACTATTATTAAATAAAATTCTTGTTAATTATAAGCCAAAAGTGAAATGAATTTCAAATCTTTACAGCTAAACCAATAAACAGCATAATAATTATAAGAGAAAATACTGTCATCCTCACAAATTAATAAAATGCAGTTGAAGTAATCATAAGAAATGTAAAAATATTAAATAAAATGTTGGATATGGCTTTATGCAGCTAGAAGTGACAAATCTGATCTTACTAATTATAATTTTCTAATATATGCTGAAAGGAGCTCTGGAGCTATACTCTGTAGCAAGCTGTACTGCTAACCTAAAGGCTGCATCTTTTTCTGTGTTTCAAATTTTCCAATAATTCCATGGGAAAAGATAGGGAATTTTTTCCCACTAAAATGTACAGCCTTGGTCAATTTTACATTTCCTCAAATAGCTGAAAACAGAAACTCCGTATGATCCAGCTATTCCACTACGAAGAATATGCCTCCAAGGAAATTAGAACTGAGACACAAATGGAGTTCTGAACACCAACGTTCATAGTAGCCTTTTCACAATCACAAGAACATGCAAACAACCTAAGTGTCCAACCACAATCATATGGATTGAGAAACTGTGGTATATTCATATAATAGAATGCTATGTGGTACTCAGGGAAACAATTTTGAAAAATGCTACATAACTTGGGAGAGGCTATAAAGTATTATACTGACTGAAATGACACAGTCTCATAAAGACAAATACTGCATAAGGCCCTTATTGTAAAGATAGAAGGATAACTAGTTAAACATGTATGAGAACCCATGGGGGGAAGAGATATGAGAAGAGGGTTGAGGACGGTAGGAGAGAAATAACAAGGTTGCACAATTTGGTGAGTAGAGGAAGAGGATAAAGTAAATTGGAGAAACCAAATGAGGACCTGAAAAGACCAAATAACAGTGAGCATACTTCAGTGGTGATTAATTTTTATAAAACATAATATATGGGAATACTTTGGACATGTTGAAAGGAAGGACTAATTCTTGGAGTGGTACATCATACTTGCGAGGGTGGAGAGACAGTACAGGAGAGGAAGACCCTCAATGAAATGAATTGATTCAGCAAATGGGGTACTGGTGTGTCAGAGACGATAATATTGGCACAGATAGTGCAGAGTTTAGGGCTGTTGTACATGGGGTCTCCATGGGTCTCAGGTGACTCAACAGCACATAACAACAACAACAACAACAACAACAACAACTACAATGTATGGGAATGTTTGTATGAAACACAATGTGAATGAAGGAAAGTGTGAAACACAATGTATATTAATTTTGTATGCAAGCCAATAAAAAAATATAAAAAATTACAGCCTTGGGAACTCAGTAGAGGATCAACATAATTCAGATGCAACCTGGTGGCAGTGAGTGAGTGAATTCATCTTAGAATAATTCTAGGAAAAATATTTAAACCATCATTTTTGGTTACTTTGAACTTTCAGTAGTCACAATTCTTTTTCTTTTAATGTGCATTTGTTGTTATCTTTGAAAAATATCACGATATTTATAACACTGCATTGGCTGAATTTGTTGAGGAGATAGATAAAAAGTCAGAGGATATATTGTATTAGGAACATCTAGTGCAAAAGATCTTTTATAAATATGTAAAACTGGACAGACATCAGGGTTGAGTGGAGTGTGAGAAAGGGAATAAATAATGTATATTGGGTTGACACAGATGAGGGAGAGAACTGTTTAAAAATGATATATGATTAGGCATTATTATCATGGAGTGGACTTGGGAAGGAGGGATTGTATAACAATGAAAAAATTTTTCTTTTATTTTTCAAAGAGAAGAGTGAATAGTGTGGGGTAGTGTGGGGAGGGAGAAAAATGAAACAATGAAATTAATGGAAATCCAAAGGCTCTGTAAATGTTCATTAAAAAAAA
>NW_006399763.1:9794879-9801363 GCF_000299155.1 Elephantulus edwardii
GCTCTGAGTCGCAGGCAACTCGACGGCACATAACAACACAACAGTAACAACATGTAAATTACTCTGTAATTTTTAGTAATCTTGAATAAAGAATTATGAAAATATAATACGTATGCATAGCATTTTCAGAGGCTTCCTATTTCAGAAGTGGATGGCTAATTCTTCCTCTTAGTCTGTCTTAATCTGGGAGCCCTACTAAAACCTGTTCACCATTTTTCAGGCTTCTAAGACACGGTTACTGGACATTTTGGCAGAGAAGAATAACTAATTATCAATTTCATCATCTCTTCCACCTAGATATTTAAGTAATCTCATTGTCCAGTCTTTTTTTTCAAATATGGTCGTGTGACTAACATTGTTTTCGTATCATTTGCTCTCAGCCAGAATCCATCTAGTAATAATATCTCTGGTGCCATTACTTCTTCTAAATCCAGTTTCAACTTAAGGAGGTTTTCTGCTATGTTCTATTCTATATATTTTGACTGAACAGTAGTATTTTACTTGCAACTGATATTGTTGATAATGTTCAACAGTATCCACATTCTGTTATATCACTTTTCTTGGGAATGGGAACAAATAAGGATTTCTTCTAATCAGCTTTCCCTCAAATTTCCTGTCACAGATTGGTGAGCCCATCAGGACTTATGTTAGTTGAATGAAGCCTATAAATTGATATTTCATCAATTTCTAGCCCCTTATATTTTTGTCAGTGCCTTCTGTGCAGTTTGGACTTCTCAAAATTGTTGAGGAGTAATAATGCCAGTTTGAGGACCAAGGTGCATCTGATTCAGCACTTAGTCTTTCCAATCACTCGATATGCATCTGAGACTTGGAAAATGAATAAGGATGACAGAAAAAGAATTGACACCTTTGGTCTTTGGTATTGGGGAAGAGCACGGAACATCCCATGGATTGCCAAAAAAACATATGTATCTTGGAGAGGGTGCAGCTGGAGTGTACTTTGGAGTTAAAAAATTAGGAGGCTTCACCTCACATACTTTGGACATGTTGCTAAGAAGAACTATTCCTCAGAGAACAATATGATGCAGGGAAGGGAGGAGAAGTGGGTCAGCGAAGGAGAAATATCTTTAACTAGGTGGACTGACACGGTGACTGCTGTAATGGGCTCTTGTGTGACAGGAAGTATGAAAATGGTGCAGGATAAAACAAAGTTCAGATCTATTTTTCATAGGGTCACTATGAGTTGTACTTGACTGCACCTAACAATAACATATTATTAGGTCTTCTTTGTATGCATATGGATAATATTGTATCACTCACAATATTGTTCTTCAGGATGGAACTTGAATTTGTCTTTTAAACTATGACTGCAATGTCATTTTTAAAAAATCTTTATAAGTCCTGGTATAGTATACCATGTGATTGTCTATTTCAAAGTGGTTAAAATCAGTCCATCTCATCTCACTAAGATGCCAAGAATATCAATATTATATGCTTCATGTAATTTTTCCACAATTTCCAATTTTTCAACATTTATACTTTTTACATTCTATGTTGTAACTATTAAAGGATGTTTCTAGCTATTTCTTCTTAGTTTGACCTCTAAGCTGAGTTCTACTTTTAATACTTAACTATTCATGTTCTTCTATTGTTCAACATTGTGGAACTGAGGGTAAATGTAACTGGTTTCAGAATTATGTGATGAACTGCAAAGTTCCAAATTCACTGAAACATCTAGCTTTGGAGGCAAAAAATGACAGTCAAGAAAATGAGAATCCTTCGGTCCCTGGGTTGCATAAGGATCACTCAGAATCTATTGTGTTTCAGTGAGTTACTGAAGGCAATAGCTCTTCATGGAATATTAAATTAATGGACCTAATTGGCAACATGGTGATAGACTTTGAAGAGATTGAGGTTGTTAACAGCTTCAGTTTGTTTGGCTCCACAATCAACACTCTCAGTAGTCCCAGAAACCAGAAAATCAAAAGATTAATTGCATTGGGAAAGTTTGCTGTCAACAACATCTTAGAGTACTGAAGAACAATAATGTCTGTCTGGAGATTAAGGCGTGCTTGATCCAGGCCATGGTTTTTGCAATTGCATGCGATGCATCAAAAAACTGGACAATGATTAGGGATGATTAAAGAAGAATTGATGCTTTTGAGCTGTGGTGCTAGAGAAGAGTATTGACTATACCCTGGATCTCTAGGAGAACAAACAGGTTTGGCCAGGAGTAGATGAAACCAAGATGCTCCTTAGAGGCAAAGATACTGAAGCTCCATCTGACATACTTTTGGTATGTTACAAGGAGTGACCAGTCCTTCGAGTGGGACATTATGGTTGGGAGGGTAGAAGGACAGTGAAAGAGAAGAAGACCCTTGATGAGATGGATTTACTCAGTGACTGGGGTAACGAGGGTAGGTATGTCAGAGACAATAAAGTTGGCTAAGGATAGAGCAGGTTTCAGAGCTGCTATACATAGTGTTGTTATGAGTCACAGGCAACTTGATGGCACATAACAACAACTCCTGAAAAGGTGGTTAATTAAATGCATACAGAAATACAGTGACACTTACAATATCTTAGTCTCTGCTATTGGTAGTGGCATTAAATGCAGAAGAAAAGTTTTATGAAGTAATTTCTACTATCACTGAACCAAGTCCTCACAGGCCAGAATTATACTCCTTAACCTCAAAGTCTACCTAGAAAGAAAAAAATAATACAGGAGTAACAGAAAATATCATTTTTACCTGTGGTAATAAAAAAGGTTCCCCAGGAGGCAGAGGGGAAGGATTAAGAAACTATTATAAGCAGGAGGTATAACATTGAGAAAATGTGTAAGTTTATAGATCTTTATCAGCAGCTTCTTTTGGAACCATTACCAAGACAGATTGTTAAGAGTGAGCAATTTAGGGGAAGCATCGGAGGTTCGAATGGTGTAGAATAGAAAAGCACACTTGGTTTGATGCAATATACAGTCACGAATGATATTGCAAGGTTCAGTTACACAATAGATTAACCTAGAGGAAACAATTAACTTGAAATATTGGACAAAATATGCAATTGTTGTTGTTTTTGTTAGGTGTCATTGAGTCAATTACGATTCATAGTGATCCTATGAACATAAGATCTGAACTCTGTTCTATCCTGTGCCATCCTCACACTATCTGACACAAAAGAGCCCATTGCAGCAGGCACCATAATTTTCAACAACATTACATCGGGCTATCAAATGATCTTTTACCCAAGAAAATACCCTGATAGCTTTATATCTCATTCCTCTTCTAATCCCTTTGCTAAACCCTATAATTATCTTAGGCACAAAATTTTGAGAATATAGTTTAACATAAAACACTAGACTGTAAACCTAGAAATAGTAGCACAAACCTTTGTACACACTGAGAAAGATGTAAAAACTACTAATGCTTCATCTCAGACTTAAACTAATGGCTTTTCCAAATTTTATAAGACAGTAGTTATCCATTAATCTTCTTGTTGTTGTTATTGTTGATAGCTATCGAGTTAAGAGCTACTCATAGGATCTCTAATGCCTTTCCATAGTTATCATCATTTCTCCAAGTTCATAGTTTCCAGAGGCATGTGGTTGTTCTTACGAACCAAAATAAATAAATAGATAGATAGATAGATAGATAGATAGATAGATAAATAAATAATGGTGCAACTCCAAATAAAAGTAATGAATATATTCTATACTTTCATTTTAGAAACAATAACTATTTTTCTAATCTCAATTCTCATACCTTTTTCCAAACTTACAAAACTTTATCCTACCTTACCTATATTCAAACATCTATTCAATATGCATTCAGGAGAAGCATGGTATCAACCATAATATTCATATTTTCCAACCAAGAATCTATGATCTCCCACTGATATTGAATAACAATTCAGTCATTTAAACTGTCACTAAGCTTCAGACTAGATAACTTATCATATTTTTATTTATGAATATTATTTATATTTATTCATATCTATTCTAGTAGTGCTATTTGTCACTTGATCCATTATAGAATTTTCATTATGGTAATTCAGACCAAAACATTAATTGTCTTAAAATACCTACTTTTATTCTTAGTCACAAAAATAATCTCAGTCTCAGCCAACAATCTTTTTCAACTCTTTATCAGCTGGGAAGGAGTAGGCATTATATCTTTTCTTTCAATTGGATGAAGACATGTACAAGCTGACACAAATACCACAGCCTTCAAGACGTTTTATATAATTAAATTGGGAAATTGGGGATATTGGATTTATTTTATCAATAGCCTGATTCATATTATACTGTAACTCATGAGAGCTCCAACAAATTTTTCTATATTCAAACAACAATAACCTGATTCATCTTTCAGGACTCCTGTTATCAGCACCAGGAAGATCAGTCCAATTTGGACTTCATTCCTGACTCCTCTCAGCCATTGAAGGCCCTATTCCTATATCTGCCTTACTGCACTCCAGTACAATAGTAGTAGCAGGAGTCTTCCTTCTTATCAAATTCCATCCTCTAATAAATAAATTAAAATAAAATCTCACAGTACTAACACTCACCCTTCGTCTTGGTGCTGTAAATATAATATTTATGCACTAACCTTCAACTTGAAACAACTCCCCCTCTAACACTCATGAATTTTCAAAATTCTTAGGATTTTTCCCAACTAGTATTTACCACTCACTCATTTACTCAAGTCTAAACACTAGCCTTAACCTATAATCAACCACCCTAGACCTAGTATGATTAGAAAACATAATTTCTAAAAACATTTCAACGATCCAAAAAATACCATCAATGAAACTCTCCGATCAGAAAGAACTTATCAAAGTTTATTTCTTCTCCTTCCTCATTACACTTATTTTTCAGGAATCCTCCTGATTCTTCAAATCCCCAAGTAATCTCAATTACAATAAAAATACTCACAAACAAAACCCATCCACTAATTAATATTATTCATTTCCCATATTTGTATAAAAATTAACTCCCAAAGTAATCTTCTTGAATTACTTCTCAAATCCTACCCCCAATCAAACCATCCTCCACCCTACTTAAAAAAAACCCCAAAAATAACAACTTTCAAATATAAAATTAAAATTAACAAGCAACCAAACCACAACCATTATTTCAACTAAAACATCAAACATTACACATCCCAGTACTACTTTATTAGACCTCCATGCCTCATGATACTCCACAGGAACTGTAGACGTTGTAAAACCAAATACTACTATTTTTCCACCCAAGAGAAGGATCAACAGATGGAAAATATAGACTTAGTGACAGAAATGAGGCTGGGGATAGAATGATTCATAGCAAATATCTTTTATAAGAAATATAAATGCAGGCCATACATATCACCTGATGGGATGCACAGGAATCAGATCGATTACATCAGTGGAAAGAACCATTGGAAAAGTTGAGCGGTGAAAACTAGGCCAGGTACTGATTGTGGAACAGACCACCAACTGCTCATATGTAAGTTCAAATTAAAACCAAAGAATGTTAAATCATAAATACAAAAATAAAAATTTGACCTCGAGCCTATCTACCATAAATTTAAAAACCAACTCAGGAATAGGTTTGAGGCTTTGAACACTAATGCTCAAAGACCAGATAAGCTCTGGGAAGATATCAAGAATATTATTCATTCATGAAGAATGTAAAAAGTCATTACAAAGAGGGAAGAAGAAGAAGAAAAGCCCAAAATGATGGCAGAAGAGACTTTGAATATTTCACTAGAGTGCCGGAAAGCCAAAGTAAAGGGAAGATATCAAGAAGTTAAGGAGCTGAGTAGAAGATTTCAAAGGCTCGCTAGAAGAAAAGGCAAATATTATAATGAAATGTGCAAGGAGCCGGAGTTGGGAAATCAAAAGGGCTGAACTCACTCAGCATTTTTTAAGCTGAAAGAACTAAAAAATAATTTTAAGCAGCAAGTTGCAATGCTTAAGGATGCTATGAGTAGAACATTGAATGAATCAGGAAGCATTAAAAGCAGATGGAAGGAGTATACAGAATCATTGTGACAAAAAGAATTGGCTGACACAGAAGAATTTAAAGAAATGACATATAAGCAAGAGGCAATGTTGATGAAGAAGGAAGTGCAGGCTGTTCTGAACGACTTGGCAAAAAATAAAGCCCCAGGAATTGGTGGAATAACAATTGATGTATTTCAGCAAACAGATGCTGCCCTGCATGTGCTCACCAAGTTGTGCCAAGAAATCTGGAGGACAACTAATTGGCCAACTGCCTAGAAGAGATCCATATTTAGTCCAATTCCAAAAAAAGGTGACTCGACAGAGTGTGGAAATTATCAAATATCACTAATATCACACGCTAGTAAAATCCTGCTGAAAATTATCCAGAAATCACTGGAGCAGTACATTGACAGAGAAGTACCAGAAATATAAGCTGGGTTTAGAAAAGGCCATGGCACTAGAGACATTATTGCCAATATCAGATGGATCTTGGCAGAAAGCAGAATGTACCAGAAGAATGTGTATCTGTGTTCATTGA
>NW_006399763.1:9801463-9804182 GCF_000299155.1 Elephantulus edwardii
ATATCACTTTGAGGACTAATGTATGCCTGACTCAAGACAGGATATTGACAATTGTCTCCTACACACTTGAAAGTTGGACAATAAATGACAAAGATCAAAGAACTGATGCATTTGAAATATGATGTTGCTGAAGAATATTGAAAATGCTACGGGTAGCCAGAATGAGGAACACATTTATATATGAAGGTGTACAGCTAGAATGCTAAAAAGCAAGGAGAACAAGAATTTGGCTCATGTACTTAGGACATGTCAGGAGGATTTCTGGGGAGTTCCCTACGTAAATTGGAAGATTAACAAAAAGAAGAAAGACTCCCATAAGATTAGTTACAGAGTAGTGGCTGCATGAGTGGGCTCAAATAATGATTTAAAGGATAGTTTTGGACAGGACAGTGTTTCACATGAGATGACTACAAATCACCATGAACTAGATAACACACATAAAAATAACAACACAATATGAAGCCAAAGTAATGGTGGTGATGGCTGTTGTTATGTACCATTTCGTCACCTGTGTACATTAGCTCTGAAAGCTGCCCTATCCTATGCCAATCTCATTATCTCAGAGAGACCAAATCCCATTGCTCCAGTCACTAAGTCAATCCATGTCATCCTGCCTCTTCCTCTCCTATTCTGTCCCTCCACCCTTCCAAGAATGTTGTCCTTATCCAAGGACTAGTCCCTCTTTGGCCTAGTGCCAAAACAGCCTCAAAATCCTTGTCTCCAGGGAGCAAACTGGTTTCACTCTTTCCAAGACAGATCTGTTTGTTCTCTTGGCAGTTCATGATATGTTCAACACTCTTCTCCAGCACCACAAACACCACAACTCAGAAGCATTGGTTCTTCTTATGTTTTCTGTCATCCTCAGTTATTTTCTACCTCTCTGAGACATACATAATAAGTAATTGTGAAGGCCATGGCCTGGATCAGGCACACTTTAGGGTCTAGATTGACATCGTTGTTCTTTAGTACTCTAGAAAGGTCCCTGACAGCCGACTTTCCTTAAGTAATTAATCTTTTATTTCTTAACTGCTGGTTCCAGAGTTTTTATCATGGAACCAAGCAAGCTGCCAATAGGCCCAGTGTTGAAAATCTTTGATTTCTTGATCTGAGCTTCAAATCATATTGAAATCTACATTATTTCATTTTCTACAGTAAATACCTCATGTCCTCTTTAGTTTCAGCAAGAAGGATTGTGTCATCTGCATAATGTAGATTGTTGATGAATCTTCCTCCAATCCTGATGCCACATTCCTCCTCATACATTCCAGTTTCTCAGATGATTTGTTCTGCATCTAGATTGAATATAGATATAGAGATAGAATGCTTTCTGACTCTTCCCTTTCCTGGTCCTGAACCATGAACAGTTTACCTGCCCTGTTCTGACTACTGCTTCCTGGCCCACGTACAGATTTCATATAAGCACTACTGAGTGTTCTGGGATTCCTATTCTTCTCAAGGTTAACCACAATTTGTTGTGATGCACAGGGTCAAATGCCTTTGCATAGTTGATGAAACACAGATAGACGTTCCTGTGGCATTCTCTGCTTTCAGCCGAAATTCATCTAATGTTGACTAGGATATCTCTAGTACCATGGCCTTTTCCAAAACCAAAACAATGGAAATTTTACAAAATGATTGAATTTGAATTTGAAAGAATATCCACATTCCTTGGACTTCGTGCTATCAAGTGTTTCTATAAGTGTTTTTTATCTGTGGTAAGGAACATGAAGCACTTTGAAAATCGGAATTTTAGGCATCTACTTTTCTAGTGGACAGATATTAGAAAGATCTCCCTAAGTACATAAAAAAGAAACTAAGTAAAAATATGGTAAGAGAAGGAACTATGAATATGTGTGGGAAAGTTGGGAAATACTCTTTCCAAATTTCTCCAAAGCAATTTTCTACATTGTTCAATAACTTGATCAGACTTGAAGTTTACTCACATTTTTTTCAGAGATATGTTATTGCTCAGATGGGCCTTGAAAAGACTCTCCTCACACACTCACCTTTCAACCTTCATGTTATAAATCTATCACATAAATTCACTCTGCATGGGGGAGTTGAAGAAGTGATTTTAAATAAATTACTTGAAGTGATTTTCACAAACCTTTTCTCGAAGGTACCACTCAGTAAAAAATTGAAAAAAATACTTTTAGTATCAGTTAAGTATTATCAGAGCAGTATTTAAGTCTAAGTTCTTTAACTGTAATGTAATAAATGTAATTCTGTTTTTATTCATGAACTTTCAGATTCACTATTTTCAAATATTTAACTGTATCTGCCCAAATATATCAAGTTTCCTGAAATTACTATTTTAGTCTGAATCAGTTTATCTTTTTTCTGGTGTTCAAGAATTAAGGCACAACAATATCTTTAAATTCCTACCAAACTCTAATGTGTAATAACTTATTTTAGAATTATAAAAATATTAAGAAAATAGTGAAAATATTTTTATTCTTACTTCTTTTTAAAATATAATTGACATTAAAGTTGAAATTGGCATGTTTTGTGTAGTTATAATGCAGTGTTTAGAAGCCAGTGTATAGCAGTGAATGACTCACAGAATCTCAATTAAGGTGTATTTATCATTGCTATGTAAATTACTCTGTAAGGAACTACAATCAGCTGATGTGTTTGAAATCACAGAAGCCATGGAAGCTTCATATATAAGTTATTAGATGGAGGGCTGGTGAAAGGGAGATAGATGTGAAGGGAGGGG
>NW_006399763.1:9815032-9827651 GCF_000299155.1 Elephantulus edwardii
TACTTGTTATACTTCAGAGAGCTGGACAATGACTAAGGATGATGGAAGAAAAATAGATGCCTTTGAGTTGTGGTGCTGTAGAAGAGTCTTGAACATACCATGGACTGCCAAAAGAAATTGTTCTATCTTGAATAGGGTGAAACCAAGTCTTTCCTTGGAGGAATTTGAAGCTCTGCTTTACATGCTTTCAGCACGTGGCCAGAAGAGACCAGCCCTTGGAGAAAGACATCATGCCCAAAAGGGTGGACACCCAGAGCAGGAGAGGAAGTCCTCGGATGAGATGGATTGATACAGTATCTAGAACAATGGGGGTTGGTGTGTCAAAATTAGTGAGAAACTGGCTCAGAACAGGGAAGGGATCAGAGCTCCTGTATATGGATTGCTATCCTTTGCAGGTGATTCAATGGCACATAACAACAGCAACATAACATTTTGGTTGTTTTTTATTTAGCCTATTGTTTAGAGTCAAGAAGGCCTCAGGGAGGGCTTTTTAATTAAAGTTGGTTATTATATTTTGGAGGAACATTTTTCTTAGTGGTATAGCACTCTTCTGTCAATATGCTTTACTGAGGTAACCTGGGATTGCTGTGATGCTGAACCTTGTACCACTGAGGTGACAAATGCCATGACGGTTACCCATGGAGATCGGTGTTTGGTGGAGCTCTAAGTTTAAGACAGGTTTGGAAGCAAGAGTGCCAAACACTTCCTAAACACCATGCCTCCGGAAACCATGAAATTTGATAAATGTGCATGGTTATAGAAACACTTCAGGCCTTTTGTTCATAGGGTAGCTAAGAGTCCTGCTTGATTTGAAGGCAAGAAACAACAATAACATAATTCCATCGACCAAAGATAGCATTTTTAAATGTCTTTTCCTCTAGATTTTGTTTAAACTATTGAAATCTCATTAACAATATTTGAATATACATTTTTATGTATTTGTATATAAACCAAAACTAGTTGCTATGGAGTCAGTTCTAACACTTTCTCTTTTGTTGTGTGTTAGAGTAGAATTGTACCATGTAGGCTTTAAAAAAAGCTTTTATCCCCTTTTACAAAGACTTTCTTCCCCCAAAGAAAACTGACTGCTCTTTCTTGTAAAATGCCTCTGGGAGAACTCAAACCTCCAGTATACGAGATAGCATCCAAGTACTAAGAGTTTGCACCACCCAGATTCTTCACTTACAGGTATTAAAAAACCCCAGTCATAACATTTGCTTTAAAAAAAGTTGGGTTTTGTTGCCTTATTTTCTAGTTCTCTTCAATAACTCTGCTGACTATATCCAATTTCTTTACTTTTCCTTTTTTCTCTATTCTCTTTCTCTTGTTCTTGAGAATTTTTGTTTTCAGGTTATAGTTGGGTAATGAAGGGTAATTGTTATAGGTGAATTGTAGTATGTTTACATAATCAGAACCTAAAATTTTCTCTCTGACCCTATTAGAAACTTAGCAAAGAAAAGAATTCTCAAAATTTAGCTGTTTAAGAAATGCCTGGCAGGATTATGAAACATCTGATGACAGAGCACACTGCTGTGTTGAACTGCTAACTGAAAAGTTGGCAGTTTATATCTACCAGCTCATTCAAGGAGAAAGATATGTGGTCTCCTCCTGTAAAGATTTATCACCTCAGAAACAAGATAGAAGGGCAGATAAGATAGGTAGGAATTGACTGAAAGCCTGTAGGTGGGTATGCAGAGTTACGGGTTGGCCTTTTTTTTTTTTTAGGTATGAGGATGCTTGAATCCACTATAAGAGTTTCAGATTCTACTAAAGACTGAGGATTTGCATAACACATTGCCAGGTGCTTTCTGAGCAGCTAGATCAGAAACCACACTTTAAAAACCAATGTAGAACCAACAAAACACAACAACTCCAGTGGGTTTTCAGAGCCTGTGACTTGAACAGGAGGAGATGATTCACCTTGAAGAACAGTGGATGGACTTGAATCACCTGCTTTTCCCTTGGTGGTGGAACCTATCTACTATCTTCTTTCTACTATCTACTATCATCTACTATCTACTATATGTGTTGTTTTTGTAAAGTGCTGGACACCTATAGTTGGACACCTGTATGACTTTCGTCCTTTCTCCAGGTTCATAGGGTTTCCAGAGGCAAGCTATTACAGAAGTGGATGCCACTCCTGCTTCCAAGCTTGTTTTAATCGAGGAGCTCCACCAAACACTGTCCACCATTAGTAACCATTCACACATTTGACACATCAGTGTCACAGTGTTCAGCTTCACACCAACCACGAGTTACCTCTGTACAGCAAGTGGATGTAAAAGGGTTATACAACCTTTAGCTTTTCCAAGCCAAAGGTCTACTATATATATGTGTATATATAAATGTGTGTGTGTATATATAGAGATAGATAGATAGATAGATGATAGATAGATAGATAGATAGATTTATATATACATACATATATCTACAGATAAAATACATATACACACATATATACATATATACATACACACACATATCTGTCTCTATATCTCCTTGTATCTATCTTCCTTTCTCTTCTTCAGCATTTCTCTATACAACCCCATTGCATACTAGTTACTTTCTACTATAGTGACTTTCACACGTCTTCCACTTGTTATGTATTTCCTGGTAATATTTGACTTTATCAAAATGAACTTTGGCAATTCATCTTTAGATAGGTCAGTGTTTCTGATTTTTTTTTTCTTTCAAATTGATAAGCTACTCTGCTGGAGAATGAGGGACAATCTTCTCCTGTACAAGTCAGATCTGATTTGATGGTACACACAAAAAAATGTTATTTTTTTATAAAATTGATATGCTAAATTTATCCTCATA
This sequence comes from Elephantulus edwardii, assembly GCF_000299155.1. Lineage (NCBI taxonomy): Eukaryota > Metazoa > Chordata > Mammalia > Macroscelidea > Macroscelididae > Elephantulus > Elephantulus edwardii. The sequence continues at coordinate 9,817,853 of NW_006399763.1, forward strand.
TGTCAGATATGAAAATTAGGATAACTCAACTCCTTTATCTTTGAAGAAGTGTGTATGTACCTTGCAAATCCTTAAAGATGATAACTTGGATATCTACCTTCCTTTACCTCCATTTTCTGCCAAAAGAACTCTGTTATGATGTATGGGGGAAAAAAATCTATGTTTATCTAGGAAAACAAATTCTTGTAAAATTGTAGGTATAGAATATGTGTTTACTTCTGTACATTTTTTAACCTATTTTCTTTTTAAGTGCAAATTCCTCCAATACAGATTATCTGCTCTCTTTCATGCTTCTTCCTTTGGCAATGCATTTTGATAATTAATACACAATGAATAACATGCTTGTGTGTCTTGATTAATTAAAAATGTTGAGAGTTTTGTTTCTTTTTCTGGTTTAGGAGAGTTTAGAGAAATTTATATCTAGGTTGTTTGGAATGCTTAGTTATCAGAGAAGTATTGCTGTATGGTGGTATTGGCAGTATGCCCATGTTCTTAGCAGACCATTAATAAAGGCTACCTTTGCACCTACATTTAGATTTGCTTCTACACTGACTTATGCAACTGTCATTTTACACTGTCATGGATCATTAAGAAGTTTCACCGGGCATACATCTTAAAGATACTCTAGTCCTCTTAGGCTAGACCAGTTTTTCTACCTAACTACTTGCTTTTCAGAACTAAAATTTTTATACAGATATCTAGGGGAAAATATTTTCATAAACAGCTCGGATTTCAGTAACTAATGCTTTCCACTCCAGTTCCTTTGTGGCTTAAAAATCAAGTGTTTATTTAGAAAAAGACTTTAGCAAAAGTACTGTTTGGGATTTACTTCATGTCACCGATTAAATTATTGCTTGCTTACTTCCTTCACTTGAAATACATAATTAATATTTCACAGCAAGTGTAGATTAGTTGTTACATTTTCTTCTTTACTTAATTTTTAAAGTCACTTAAAGCCATCTGAGCCTTAGTATTTTTGCATCACAAACAATAAATCAAGTTAAATGTTGGATTCAGGGAGTGCTAATGCTACATGGTACATATAAATCCAACACTTGGTAAAACTATAGTTTATCTGGCTATATTACAGGCTACCAGCCAACAGCAAATAACCTTAACAACATCATTATTGTTGTTGTTGTTGTTAAAATAATCACAATTGAAGAACTGGAAATATTATAACAAATTAGTCATAAGATAATAAGAACACTGCAGTTATATCCTTGTAACGTCCTTTACAAGATGTTATTTTTTAGAGCTTTATAATAGAGAGGTAAGACTTTAAATGCTGCAGAAATAGCATCACCTGGAAGATATATTAATTTTTGAGAGTTTTTAAAAATCATTATAATGTCTATTTGTGGGAAAGGAATGTTATAATGCTTCTGGGACAAGGGAAGGCACCTAGTCTAAAAACCATAAATGTGTCACTTATGGATGATTGGTGTGGGAAAAAGGAACATAGCATAATCAAAACAGATTCCTGATTAGGATACATTTAATCATTTAGCAACCAATAAAAGGTAAATATAAACAATAATTTTAAGCAAATCTCATTACCTCTTTTCATTTAACAATAGTAAAACCAAGTAACAGAAATATAATAAAAATAGCAAAGTAAATATCTAAGCTATGTTTGGGAACTGTATTGGATTTGCAGTTTTAGAGGAAATGTGGTGGGACTTAAAAGCACATGCTGGTTCCTGCACCAGACAGATGCACTGACCCTTAACTAAGTCACTTAATTGCTTTGTTGCAACAGGCAACTTATTTAACCTCCCTAAGCCTTAATTTTATCAATTTTGAACTACATTAATAATGAGGTTAATAAGACTCAGTCCTTATTATCTGAAAGAATTATCTGGAAGTAATAAATAGGTGAAATAATGGTTCATTCTATCCAGATTGAATAAAATAATATATGGACATAAACTGGTCTGACTGCTGATAAATGGCAGGTATTGTGTGTGTTCTGACTGTCTTCTTGGGTATATCATGTGAATTTATTTCCTAGACAAGAAAGTAAATTGTTTTATACACTACTGTAGCCTTAGCACATATAGCAAGTAGTACCTGCTTGATGCATGGCACATGCTGTGCTTTTAAATAAGGAATGTGTGTGTGTGTGTGTGTGTGTGTGTGTGTGTGTGTGTGTGTGTGTGAAAAGAAAGAGAAGAGAAGAGCGAGAGATAAGAAACAGAATGAATGTCACAAATTTCAGGACAACAAAGAGAAACTTTAGAAATGAGTCACATGTAAGTTTGCAAATAAAAGTTGGATCTCCCAGTTATATTTTAAGTTCACTTTATTGTTGTGTGTTGTTGAGTCAGAACTAAGTTCAGAGATGCAGTAGATATTTAGTTCTTTACCATCACCTGAATATGGGAATCATCTTGCTGCTCATACAAGGGTCTTCTTGAAATCTAGTTTCTTTAAAGAGGAGCCAAACTGCAATTCTCTAGTAATTCTGCCAAAATATATGAATTATGTTCCAAACTATACTACACTTTTTCAGTGGGGCAGTAGTGAAGAGCTCTGAAGAAAGCAACAGTGAGTAGCCAGTTCTCAAGTATTAATAGAGCAGACACTAGGCTAGGTATTCTGTGTCAATAAAATCTGCAATTGTCATGTCACTGTATCACCTACTGAGGGGAGACACCTCAAATATTTAGGCTTCCCTATACATGGAATTTTTGTACTGAAGAGCAATGGTGCCTCTCTGGAGACTAAGGTGCATCTGATACAGGCCATGGTCTTCACAATCACTTGTTATGCATCAGAGAGTTGGACAATGACAAAGGAGGGTAGAAGGAGAATTGATGCCTTTGAGCTGTGGTGCTGGAGAAGAGTATTGAGAGTACCATGGACTGCTAGAAAAACAAACAGATTCATACTGGAAAGGGTTAAACTGGGTGGCTCCTTGGAGGCAAGGATTCTGAGGCTCCGGTCTAACATACTTTAGACTTGTTGTGAGGAGAGACTGGTCCTTGGAGAAGGACATCATGCTTGGGAGGGTGGAGGGACATCGCAGGAGAGGAAGGCCCTCTATGAGGTGGATTGATGCAGTGACTGGGATAATTGGGATGGGAGTGTCAGAGACAGTGCAATTGGCACAGGGAAGAGCAGAGTTTAGGGCTTGTTGTACACATAGGGTCGCTATAAGTCGCAAGCGACTTAACGGCACATAACAACAACAACATACATGGAATATACAAAGAGCTGAAATTCGAAAATCAAAAGGGATGAACTTGCTCTGCATTTCTTAAGCTGAAGAATCTGAAGAACAAGTTTAAGCCTCTAGCTGCAATATTTAAGGATGCTGAGGGCAGAATGTTGAATGACCAAATTGGCTGACAGAAAAAAAAATAATGAAACAGCACATGATCAAGAGGCAATGTTGATGAAGTAGGAAGTTCTAACTGCTCTGGAGGAATTGGTGAAAAAACAAGACCCCAGGAATTAATGAAATAACAGTTGAAATATTTCAACAAACAGATGCTGCCTTGGATATGCTCACCAGGTTATGCCAAGAAACTTGAAGGAAAACTACTTAGCCAATTGACTGGAAGAAATCCAAATTTATTCCCATTCCAAAAAAAATGTGACCCAACAGTGTATGGAAACTATCAAACAATATCATGAATGGCACATGCAAGCAAGATTCTGCTGAAGATTACCCAGAAATTACTGGAATAGTACGTCAGTCAAGAGCTGCCAGATATACAAGCTGGGATTAGAAGAGGCCATGGTACTAGGAACATCATAGCCAATCTTGGATAGATCTTGGGAGAAAGTAGAGAGTACCAGAGGAATGTCTATCGCATTTCATTGACTTGCAAAGACATTTGAGTATGTGAATCATAACAAATTGTGGCTAACTTTGAGAAGAGTGGGGATCCTTTATGTAGAATCTATTATTGGATCAGGAAGCAGTAGTCAGAACAGAGCAGGGAAACAGTGCCTACCTGGTTGTTGATCAGGAAATGCATGCAACAGGGACGCATCCTATCTCCATACCTTTTCAATTTCCATGCAGAACACATCATTCAGGAGGCTGGACTTTATGAGGCAGAATGTGGCATTAGGATTAGAGAAGACTCATCAATTAACTTAGTTACATAGATGACAAAACCTTGCATGCTGAACCTGAGGAGGATATGAGGAGTTTGCTGCAGAAAGTTAAGGACTGTACTCTTCAAGATAGATTGAAAGTCAACATCAAGAAAACAAAAGATTCTCACAACTAGGCCAGTTGGCAGCTTCATGATAGAAATCTTGAGATTGTTAACAACTTCAGATTATATTGGGAAAGTCTGCTATCAGGGACCTCTCCAGAGTACTGAAGAGTAATGATATTAGTCTGGAGACTAAGGGGTACCCGATCCAGGACATGGTCTTCATAGTTGGGGGGGGTTGTTTGTTTGTTTGTGTTTTGCTATGCATCAGAGAGCTGGACAATAACTAAGGTTGACAGAAGAAGGATCAATGCCTTTGAGTTGTGGTGCTGGAGAAGAGTATTTAACATACATGAACCCCCAGGAGAATAAACAAGCCTGTCCTAAAGACGATGAAACCAAACTGCTCCCTGGAAGCAAAAATTTTGAAGCTCCATCTCACATACTCTGGGCACCTGGCCAGGAGGCACCAGTCCTTGGAGAAGGACATCATGCTTGGAAGGGTGAAGAGACACTGAAAGAAAGGAAGATCCAGGATGAGTTGGATTGACTCAGTGACTGGAAAAATGGGATTAGGTCTGTCAGAGATGATGAGATTGGTTCAGGATAAAGCAGGGTTTAGACTTAATGAACACAGGGCTGCTATGAATCACAGGTGACTTTATGGCACACACCAAGAAAAACAATTACATATTTATCACGCATGATGCATAAATCATGGTTATGAAGGCATGCTTCACGTTTTGTGTTTTAGTGGGAATTTATAGCATTCTTGCAGTTGAGAGATTTGTTTTAATCTATGTTGTAAGTAATTCTTTGGAAAAGCCATGCATTTTATAAGTGCATATAGCTGAGGTTTTGTGCTTTTGTTTTGTTTTTTTTAAAATGCACGTGGGATTACAATTGCCTGAAGTAATTTCTACCTCAGATTCAGTTTCACTTAGTATTCTAAGGATATACAAATAAGTCTATAAAAAACATATCCTTATACTTTCTCAATTGAAAAGAAATAAACTTCTAGCAGCAGGCTTCCCTATATGCTGGGGCTGTTTGAGCAACATTCATCTTCCTGATGTCAGCATTTAAAATCATAAAATCATATTGCTGTCTTTTATGTATGCACAAAAAGCAGGTGAAGTATGAAAAGTTAAAGATAAGTGGTCTATAGTCTGTATGTTTTCATATATCTCTTGTCATTTCTCACTTCTCAGAGGAAAAACAATAAATGAAGAAATATCTATCTGTCTCTTTCTATCTATACCAGAGAAAGTGAAACCAAATATGGTCAACATTGCAGAGATCTTCTTGCTATAAGAGCCAGAGGCTTTATGAGGATGTGTTTTAGGAACAGTCTTTTCCTCCCTCCTCTGCTATCTTTTCCCTCAATGTCAGCCATTGGCTGATGTGATAGATAGCTGGAGTATAAAGTGTTTTCAGGAACTCTGCTTGATATAGACCAATGTCATATAACCAATATGAATCCTGCTGGGAGTGAATTGTTTGTCTGCAAAGACCTCTTACTTTGTGGTTCCCATTTCATTTTGGATTTCTGCTTCTGTTTGTTTAAAGCTACTGTCACCTTTGTGATTGGGTATACATCTCATCCAGTCAGCTGAAGTCCAGCTGCAAGAAATACAGTGCTATCCTGGTACTTTAGTGAAGACATGTGCTCTTACAAATAGGACCAAGAGATTTCTAGCTGCAAAATTTATATACTTAGAAGTTATTTGATGACACAGAGGCCATGAGAAAATATTAGCTACTATATATTAAATTCAAACCCATTAGCTTTTATTGAGTTCTCACTAGATACATATACTATATTTTTTTTTTGTTGTTGTTCAGTTTCCTGCTCTTAAATGTTATATTTGAAGTGAAAGAAGAAGTTGATCTAGCATTGATCCTGGGAACTAGAACAAAACAAGAGAGTTAATGCTAAAATCTGACCCTGGCAGAAGAACAGGGCTGGGAAAGATAAAACTATACAAAGTAAGCTGAGATTGATTCTGGAGAAATAGGAACAGAATGAATGGCCGTAACTCTGCAGCAAAAAAGCAAAACCAAAACCAAACCAGGTTTATTGGCTGAGTATTTATGCAACAGAGTGGGAGCCCGGGCAGATATGTTTGTTCTTTTGGTGACCACGGCATATTCAATGTTCTTCACCAATACCGCAATTTAAAGGAATCCGCTCTTCAATATTCCTTATTCACTTTTTAAATTTCTAAGAATATGGAGCATTAGAGAATTTAATGTCTTTGCTCAAGCATGCCTTCGTCTTTAAAATGACATCCTTGTTCTTTAGCACATTAAGGATTCCTTGGCAGATCATTTTGCCTGATTCAGTATGTCCTTTGATTTCTTACAAGCTGGTAACATAGATGTTGACTGTGCATTCAAGTAAAATTAAGTCCTTAACAAATTCAGTATTTTCTCCATTTAACATGATGTTTATTTATCCAGCTTTGTGGATTTTTGGGTTTTTTTTTGCTGTTGAGGTATAATTCGCACTGAATATATTAGTCTTAGAACTTTTTCAGTGAGTACTTCAAGTCTTTTTCATATCCAAAATGTAAACTTTTGTTATTTACATCTCACATTATTCTTGAATCTTCCTCCTATCCTGATGCTACATTCATCATTATGTAGTCCAGTTACATGTTATTATTCAGTTGTCGTTATTGTTAGATGCCATTGAGTCAAGTGCAACCCATACCAATCCTATGACTAACAGACCTGAATCCTGTCCTAGCCTGTGCCGTCCCCACACTTCTTGACACATTAGAGCCCCTTGCCACAGTCACTGTGTCAATACACCTTGTTGAGGATCTTCCTTTCCTGCGCCGACACTCTATCTTTATGAGCATAATGTCCCCCTCCAAGGAACAGCCCCTCCTAGAGAAACATGCTCGAAGTATGTAAGGTGAAGCCTCATCATCTTTGCCTCCAAAGATCACTCTGGCTGCATTCTCTTCAAGACATATCTTTTGTTATTTTTGCAGTCCATGAGATAAAGAGTGCTCTTCTCCAACACCAAAGCTCAGATTATCAATTCTTCTGTCATCCTTATTCACAGTCCGGCTCTCAGATGCATAGCAAGGGATAGAAAAGACCATGGGCTGAATCAGAAACATCTTAGTACTTAAACGGCCATCATTACTCCTTGTTAATTTAGAGAGACCCCTAACTGTATACTTTCTCAGTGCAATATATCTTCTTATTTCTTGACTGTTGGTACCAAGGGTGTTAATTGTGGATCAAAGTAAGATAAAATTGTTGACAGTTTTAATCTCTTCTTCATGCATCATGATATTGTCTATTGGTCCAGTGTTAAAAAAGCTTTGTTTTCTTGGCATTGAGATACAAGCCATACTGAAGTCTGCATTCCTTGATCTTCTGCAACAAGTGCTTCAAGTCTTCCTTACTTTCAGTAAGCAACTTTGTGTCAGTTGCATAAGGCAGGTTATTGATAAGTTGACCTCTGAGTCTGATGCCACATTCTTCTTTATGTAGTTCTACTTATTAAACAAGTTTCTCAGCATAAAAATTAAACATGCATGGAAAGAAACAACCATGGTACACTCCTTTCTTAATTTTAAATCATGTAGTGCTCCCTTGATCTGTTTGCAAGGTCTAGGTCTAGGTTTTGGATGAGCATTAAGTAAGTGCTCTGGGATTCCTTTTTTTTCTCAATGTTAGCCATAACTTGTTATGATCTACACAGTCAAATGTCTTTGCATAATCAATAAAGCATACATTGCCATTATTCTGGTATCGTTTACTTTCAGCCAAGATCAATCTGACTTCAGCAATGATATCCCTGGTGCCATAGCCTTCTCTAAATCCTGCTTGAACTTCTAAATCCTGCTTGAACTTCTAGCAGTCCCCTATTTATATACTGGTCCAGCCATTTTTAAATGATATTCAGCAGTATTTGCTTTCATGTGATGTTGTTGTTCTTGTTATGTGCCATCGAGTTGTTTGTGACTAATAGCGACCCCATGTACAACAGCTCTAAACTCTGCTCTGTCCTGTGCCAATCTCATTGGCTCTGACACGCTCATACCAATTGTCTCAGGCACTGAATCAATCCATCTCCCAGAGGGCCTTCCCCTCCTGCGCCTGCCCTCCACCCTCCCAAGCATGATGTCCCTCTCCAAGGACTGGTCTCTCCTTACAACATGACCAAAGTATGTCAGACGAAGCCTCAGAATCCTTGCCTCCAAGGAACAGCCTGGTTTAACCCTCTCCAGGATGAATATGTTCGTTCTCTTAGCAGTCCATGGCACCTTCAGCACTCTTCTCCAACACCAGAGTTCAAAGGCATCAATTCTCCTTCTATCCTCCTTGGTCATTGCCCAGCTCTCTGATGCATAACAAGTGATTGCAAAGACCATGACCTGTACCAGATGCACCTTTGTCTCCAGAGACACACCATTGCTCTTGAGTACTTTAGAGAGGTCCCTAACAGCAGACTTTCTCATGGCAATACGTCTTTTAATTTCCTGGCTGCTGGTGCCAAGAGTGTTGATTGTGGAGCTACTAATGATATTTTTCAATAGTTTCCACATTCTGTTGGATCACCTTTCTTGGGAATAAGAAAATTATGGACCACTTCGAATCCATTGAAAAGACAACAAACCTCCACTTTCCTGGTATATACTGGTGAGCACTTCTAGGGCTCCATCTCTTAACTGAACAAGTCAACTGATATTCTATCAATTCCTGGGGTATTATTTTATTTGCCAATGCCTTCAATGAAGCTTCAGCTACCTCTTTCATTGCCATTGGTTCCCGCTCATACACGTCTCAAAATTATACAGTATCAGTCAGTTCTTTTTGGTACAGTGATTCTGTGTATTCCTTCCATCTTCTTTTGATGCTTTTTGATAATTCAATATGTTCCCCATAACATCTTTCAATATCGTGGCTCAAGGCTTAAATTTGTTTTTCAGTTTTCTCAGTTTGAGAAAGGTAGTGTGAGTTCTTTCCTTTTTATTCCCCAATTCCAGCTCCTTGCATGTTCTATTATAATATTTTGCTTTGTCTTCTCGAGATGCCCTTTGTAATCTTCTGTTCAGCTCTTGTACTTTAGCATGTTTTCCCTTTATTTGGGCTTCTTCACACTCCAGTGCAAGTTTTAGAGTCTCTTCTAACACCTACTTTAATTTTACTTTCTCCTCTGTCTTTGCAATATCCTTCTGCTTTCTTGATATCATTCTATAACACATCTGGTCTTCAATCATTGGTGTTGAGGGCCTCAAACCTATTCTTAGAAACTTTTTTTTGTTCAGCATACACATTGAATAAACATGGTAGAAGGATACAACTTTGACAAACACTTTCCTGAATTTACATCATGCAGTATTCCTTTTTCTGATTTGTTTGAATTACTGCTTCTTTATCTATGTCCAAGTTCTTCATGAGCACAATTAAGCATTCTTGAATTTCCATACTTCTCAAGACTGTCTATAATTTAATCTACATCATAGCCAATGTTAGATGGACCTTGACTGAAAGCAGAAAGTACTAGAGGAATGTCTATCCGTGTTTCATTGACATATTTTTCCATTTGCTAATGTCAGTGGATGAAATAAAAATAAAGAGTATCAGAAGAATGTCTA
>NW_006399763.1:9828236-9829885 GCF_000299155.1 Elephantulus edwardii
AAAAATACGCTGTCAGGGACCTCTCCAGAATGCAGAAGAGCAATAGTGTCAATCTGGAGACTAAGGTGCACCTGATTCAAGACATAGACAATGACTGAGAATTATAGAAGAAGAATAAATGCCTTTGAGTTGTGGTTCTAGAGAGGAGTATTGAACATACCATGGACTATCAGGATAAAAAAAAAAACCCAAAAAACCAAAAAACCAACCCCAAAACAACAAAACAGTTTTGTCCTGGAAATGGTGAAACCAGATTATTCCTTTGAGGTAAGTAGTTTGAATCTGTGTCTCATATAATTTGAGCTTGTTGCCAGGAGGGACCAGTTCTTGAAGAAGGACATCATGCTTGGAAGGATGGAGGGATGGCACGAAAGAGAAAGGCCCTGAATTATATTTCCACAGTAACTGGGATAATTGGGTTAGGTGTCATACTCAGTGAGAATGGCTCAGGACAGAACAGGATCAGAGCTATTGTGCATAGGATCACTATGAATCACAAGCAGCTCAATAACACATAATAACAAGAACTACTCAGTTGAATACCTTTAAATAGCCAATAAAAATAAGTTAACATTTTTTAATATTATCTTACTTCATACAAGAGCTATCTGACTTCAGCATGGTGTCCCTCTTTCCACAGCCTCAGCATCCAGCTTGAATGTCTGGTATTTGTCTGTTGATATACTATTTCTGCCATTTCTGAATAATCCTTGGGAAAATATTAGTCATATTGCTTAATAATGGCAGCATCTTTTAGATCAAATTTTTTTAATAGGAAAAATATTCTGCTACTCAGTCATGTCTTCCAGGTAGTCATAATCAAATAATAGCATAGGCAGGTAAACAAATCCAGGATTGCTTCTGTTTGTTGAAACACCTTAGTTGTTGTTCTATCAATATCTAGAGCTTTATTGTTTGCCAATGGCTTCAGTATAGCCTGGACTATTTCCTTCAGTACCATTCGTTCTTGATTACATTTTCTGAAATGGTTGAACAATGATGAATTCTTTTTGGTACAGTGATTCTGTGCATTCCTTTCAAATCCTTTTGATGGTCCATACACCATTCAATATTTTCCTCATAGAATTCTAAGTATTACAAATTAAGCTTGATCCCCCCCCAAGTTATTTCAGTTTGATCCTTTTGAATCTTGCTTTAATTTTTGTTGTTCTGTACCATCAAGTCAGATCCAACCCATTGCTGACCCTCTGGTGGGTTTTCAGAGTCAGTTAATAACACAGGAGGAGATTGGCAATCATTCTCCCATGAAACAACTGGTGAATTTAAACAGCTCACCTTTGAAATTTTAGCACAACATTTTGCCATTATTGTTGTAAGGTACTATTATGTTGAGTACGACTCATAGTGACTCTATGAACAAAGGTTCTGAACCCTGGTCTATCCCAAGCCATCCTCACTATTCCTGACTCACAAGATCCCACTGCAGCAGTCACTGTGTCAATCCACCTGGTAGAGAGTCTTCCTCTTCTTTGCCAATTCTCTCCCCTTCCAAATATCATGTCCTTCTCCAAGGAAAAGCCCCTGTTAGCAACATATCCAAAGTGTGAGGTGAAGCCTCATCATTCTTGTCTCTAAAGAACACTTTTCAACATCACAGCTCAAAGTCATCTATTATTTTTCTATCATAT
>NW_006399763.1:9830170-9832572 GCF_000299155.1 Elephantulus edwardii
CAAAAGTTTCATTCTTTGATCTTCTGCAACAAGTGCTTCAAGTCTTCCTCACTTTCAGCAAAGCAAGATTGTGTCATCTGCATAACACAGGTTATTGATGAGTTTCCTTCTAATTCTGACGACACACTCCTTCTCATAGAGTCCAGCTTCTTGGATAAATTGAATGGGTATAGAGAAAGAATACAACCCTGGCACACTTCCTTCCCAAATTCAAACCATGCAGGGCTCCCCTGCTCTGTTCTCTCCTCTGTCCAGGTATAGATTCTACAAGAAAACAAGCAAGTGTTCTGAGATTTCCATTTCTCTCAAAGTCAGCCACAACTTGTCATGATCCACACAGTCAAACGCCTTTGCATAGGCAATAAATCACCAATAGATATTCTTCTTCTTTCCTTAGTTTCAGCCAGGATACAGCAGACATCAACAATCTTGCCATTAAGAAAATCTAAATTTTTTAGGAGCAAGGTTCACTCTGATTCTTTTTTTTTTTCATATTGAGTCAAGATCTTCATTTACTTAATATTTTTTTTTCTTAGTTTTATTAGTCAAGCAGTCAGGAAATAAAGAGATGTATTGCACTGTGAAAATCAGCAATCAGGGATATTTCCAAATTATTGAGGAGTAGTGATGTCAATTTGGAGACTAGGGTGTGTCTAATTCAGGTCATAGTCTTTCTGATTGCTAGCTATGTATCTGAGAGCTGGACCATAAATAAAGATAATAGAAAAAGCATTGATACTTTTGAGCTGTGGTGTTGGAGAAGAGCACTGCACATTCCATGGATGGCCAAGAGAATTAACAGGTATGTCTTGGAAAGGATAGAGCTGGAGTGCTCTTTGGAGGCAAGAATGATGAGGTTTCATCTCAAATATTTTGGACATGTTGCTAGGAGATACTACTACTTGAAGAATGTCATGATGTTGGGAAGAATGAAGGGTCAGCAAAGAAAAGGAGGACCCTCAACTAGGATTGATGCAGTGACTGCTGCAATGGGTTATTGTGTGTCAGGAAGTATCAGGGTGGTGCAGGATAGCACAGGATTCAGGTCTTCTGTTCATAGAGTCGCTATGAGTTGTACTCGACTCAATGGCACTTAACAACAATTTTCATTAGTGAGAACATGCACTATTCTTGTCTCTGTGTGTATACTGGCCACTGTTTGACACATACTTTGAGAAATTTCTTCCCTAATCTCAAGTTATCCTCTCATATATTTGAGGTGATTATACTTTCTTGAATTTTTGAGAAGATTCTCTGAGGGTCTCCTTGTGAAGTAATGTAGTCTACTACACAAGTGCTTTCCTTGCATTCTCAGTTCTCTTTCCTCACTTGAGGCATCTGCTGGGGTCTATCTTGAAGTCCCCTCCTTATGCCATAACCTGAGAACTCTCTCAAGGCAGCAAACTGTGGCTCTTGTAGTGCTCACCTTTGTTTTCTCTCAGACATAACTATCTTATCTAATGTCTTGAACATCATTGCTTCATGTAATTTTGCTGATAATTATGAACTTAATTTTTGTTACTTGTAGGAAGTATTGCAAATTCAGTTCCCCTTACACTATCTACTTTGAATATCATGCTTTTATAAATAATTCCATAGTGGATTTTTTTGTATTATTATGTTGTTTGTGTATTATATTTATTAGTATCCCATACTATCAGTGTTCATGTCTAGATGTAAGATTACTGGGTAATTCAATTGACATTACTCAGTAAATACCATATTTTGCTTTAACTGCCATATTCTGTGTTCAATCAAAGTTGTACTTACATAAATAATGGGAGTATGTCTTGGCTTGTGTTCCTATAATTTCAATAACAAAATGCACTGTCAAAATTTTAATGTTTGCAAATATTAAAACTGAAGTATTGCCTGAGAGCTAGACAATGAATAAGGATGGCAGAAGAATTTATGCCTTTGAGTTGTAGTGTGATGGAGAAGAGTATTGACTATCCCGTGGACTGCCAAAAGATAAACAGATATGCCTTGAAGAATGTGCAGCTGGAGTGCTCCTTGAAGGCAAAGATAAAAGTTCCGTCTCACAGACTTTCATCATCTTATTAGGAGAAGGTATTCCTTGGAAAGGTGGATAGTTGGCAAAAGAGAGGAAGATTTAAACCATATTATTTGACTGTTCTCAACTAGATGTAGTGACTGCTGCAATGGACTCTAGAATGTCAGAGATGATGAGGCTGGCACAGGAAAGGACAGGTTTCAAATATGTTGTTCATAAGGTCACTGTGGTTCATGACACTCAACTAGATTAAACCTAAAAAAACAACAGGTAATTTTAATTTCTGTTTATTTAGTATTAGTGAAGCTGGGTATCTACTTACATTTTAGAAGTCATTTCTAAATCATTCTTTAATTAGGTTCTCATTTTTCTTTGTCAGGGATTCCCC
>NW_006399763.1:9832685-9837799 GCF_000299155.1 Elephantulus edwardii
TGCCTCTGAAAACCTAATGTCGAATCAACTTTGAGTTAGTTCTGATATTGTTCTTTACCTTGATAGTAAAAACCAACAACAGGATAAAACAAAATAAAAACAATTCTCATGCAGTATTTGTCCTTATGAATCTGATTTAGTTCACTCAGCATTATGATCTCCAGTCTCTCCCAAGTTATGTGATATTTTTGAAATTGTTTCTCCTGAGAGCTGCATAATACCATCATTATAAAAATAGAAGAATAACAAGTAAAACATGTATGGGGATCCAAGGGAGGGTTGAAGCAGAGGGGTAAGGATGGGTGGTGTGAACTCACAGGGTTGCACAATATGGTGGGTGAAGAAAGGAGGCAAAGAAAATGGGAAACATATGATGGGGACCTGAAAAGACGAGTAATAGTGGGCATAGTCCAATGGTAATTAATGTTATAAAACACAACAGATGAGAATAATTGTATGAAACACTATGTGCATAAAGAATAGTGTGAAACACAATGTAATTTTGTAAGCCAAAAACCATATTTAAAAAAAAATATAATAAAAATCTAAAACCCACTGGAGGGTCAGTTAAGAATCAGTTCCCACTCACAGGTACACAATGAATAACAACAATAAAATGATCAAGCAAAGATAAATGATGTAGCCACAAAGTGTCAGTGAATAAAGTTGCCATAATTTCAATGAAAACAAACAAACAACACAACAAAACAAAACAAAACAAAACAAAAATTCAACACCAAAACAATTCTCTAATATGTTTTAGAGGGAGATCTGGTGGCTTAAAGGTAAGGAATTATACTGCCATCACAAAGATTCACTACTCAAATCCACCAGTTGTTCCACTGGAGAAAGATGGACATCTCCTTTTCCGTGATTTACTGAAACATTCTGGAGGGGCAGCTATGAGTTGATTCCATCTGGATAGTGTACAACAACGTTTTTAGATTTATTGTATCATTTAGTGTGAGTGTGGTCATTTTTGGAGACACTATATAAGCATACACAGTGCAAAATTTTAGTTAGTAGTACTATATGTTTTTACTTTGCTTATTTTAAAATTTCAGTATATCTGATTTTCTTCCTTCCCTGAGGCATAATTACACATTTAAATTTTATCAAAGTCTAGCTTTTAATGGCATTTACAGAAAATTTATTATGCTTACATGTTTTATACGAAGTTCAGTAATTATTTGAATACATATATAAAGTTATGCCAATGATAAAAACTACACAAATAGTAAAAATATAGTGAAGAACAAACTGCTGGATCCAGTTAGTATTTAAAATTAATAAGATATACAGGCAGCTCTTTCAGTGTCTGGACACATATATAAAAATAGTGCTGTGTCGATAAGTATGCTCTACTATGTCAGGAATGACAAAGTGAAGAAGATTGGTGTCACATATATTGTCATAAAGAACATTTGAAAAATCTGTTCTGCAGGATATGCTGTCAGAGATAAGATAACATCAATATGTTTTCAAGGAAAACCTGTTTATATAAGTTCTATTCAAATTTCTACACCAATTTGCTGTAGCTAAAGTTGAAAATGTAAAGATTTTTAGCAATAACATGTGTGTAAAATTTATCAAACATGCATATTAGTGAAATGCATATGTTAGAAACAGAGAAAAAGTAATCACTAGTACAAAAATATGGCCTTGGTTATAGAAACAACCTGAATATTGCATGATATCATTTTTTATGACCAAAAATGTAGTAATTGCAAATCTTTAGTAAAAATTAAATTATAACTATACACATGGACCTTACCACATAAAATACACAGAAATAAAATTGGGTTATTCTGTGAAAAAGATCAATGGAAAAGTTCTGAACATGATCAGGGGCCAACTAGGGAAGAGATCATGAACCTCTCAAATACGAAATCAAATTGAAACTACAGTCTAGGTCAGGTGTCTTTGGTGAAATGTCATTAATAAGATAGGAAAGAAATAAAAGCAAAATAGATGTAAAAACAGCCTCTGAAATGTAAGGTAGAATGTAGAGAAGCTAACGTAAAAAGATAGAAATTAAGAAGTATGAGAGCTGAACAGAAAATTTCAAAGGCAGTTCAAAAAGATAAAGTAAAATATTTGATAAAATGTTCAAAGTTCTGGAATTTAAAAAAAAACAAAGGGGAAGTAGTTGTTCCCTATTGCTGCATAGTACTAGAGAACGTTTTGCTGAATGAAATGTCTCAATCACATAAAGAAAACCGAGCAAAATATCTATGAATGTTTAAAAGGAGAAAGAAAAAGGAAGGCAAGATGGAGAGGAAGGAAAAGGGGAAGGAGCAAAGCTACTAGGATAGCAGATGTTAGGGGATGAAGGAACAGGAAAGATTCAATTGGGCTTGAAAAGATGAGATGATAATAGGCATAAAGTGATGGTAATTAATTATATAAAATACAACATATATGAATATATAAAACACAAAATAATGAATAAAATATATATGAATGATAGTATAAAAGACAAAGTACATGTATTAAACACTATGCATATGAATGATGACATGCAAATCAATAAAAATATTTTTTAAAAAAATCAAAGGGGAATAACACACTTGGCATATTCCAAAATAAAAGAATTGAAGGGGAAAATAATTAAAATTTCAAGCTGTAATACTGAAGGATTTTCTAAGTAATAAATTGACTGACACAAGAAGCATCAAAACCAGGTGAAATACCCAAAGTCATTATGCTAAAAACGAAAAAAGAAAAACTGGTCAACACTTAGTTATTTCAGGACCTGAAATAAACTAGTTTCCAAAAATTGATGAAATACCACTTGAAGTATTTCAACATATGAATGAAGTGATGTGATTTTCTTTCATTTATGCCAAGAAACAGGGAAGACAGCTGCTTGACTCCCCAGTAGAATAGATCATAGAATTGGCCATTCCAGGTTGTAATATTTCGAGAAGAAGACCTAACAGAATGTGAAAATTATTGAAAAATAATATTAATACTACAAACAAGTAAAATCTTCCTGAAAATAATTAAAACAAACAAACAAACAAACAAAAACACCAAAAACCTGCATCGGCAAGGAACTACATATAGAATATTAACCTAGGTTCAGAGGAGAATTTGAAAAAAATTTATTGTTTCTAATGTTAAATGGACCTCAGCTTAAAGAACAGACTATCAGCAAGATGTTTACAGGTGTTTATTGAATACACAAAGGCTTCCTATTGCGTGCATTTTAACTAATTATGGTTAATATTGAGAATGAGACTTCCCAAACATTCAGTGGTACTTGTGAGGCCTCTGTACATAAACCAAAACGATCTAACAGAATAAGGGAGGGAGAATAAGTGATTTAAAATTAAAGAAACTGGGCATCAAGGCTCCATCCTTTCACTGTAAATATTCAATCTACATGCTGATAAAATAATCCGATAATACAGAGTAAATGAAAAAGAACATAGGATTAAGGTTAGAAGAAATTCATTAGCAATGTTTTGATATATAAACTACACAGCTTTGTTTACTAAAAGAGATCTTGAATCACTGATGAAGCTCAACACAAAAAAACTCAACATCCTCACAACAAGGGTAATAAGCAACATCATCATAAAGAAAATATTAAATTTGTCAAGAGCTTCATTTTAATTAGATCTGTACTTTTAAGTTTTAATCAACAAACAACATCCATGGAAGCAGTGGTCAAGTATGAAAAGCTGCATCACACTGGATAAATCTACTGGAAAGTGTTGAAGAGCAAAGGAGGAGGTCTAAGGCCCTGACCCAAGCCATGGTATTTTCAATCACCTAAAACGTGAAAAATGGATAATGAGTCAGGAAGACTAAAGAAGAATTGATGCTTTGAGTTATGGTATTGCAAATATTAAATACACTGTTAATTGCCAGAAAAACAAACTTATCTACCATAGAAGGACAGACAGAATGTTCTATTGAAGTGAAAAACGTCAAGACTTTGTCTCATGTACTTTGGACATGCTATTAGTAGTCACTAATGTCTGGAAAAGAACATCAGGCTAATTCATTCAGTGGATCACTAAAAAAATGAAGAACCTCAATTAATGAATTGACATAATTGCAGCAACAATATAGGTTGAGATATAGCAATGATTGTGCAGGATATGTCATCATTTTATTCTGCTGCAGATAAAGGTCATTAAGGATTAGAACCAATTTGAAGTCAATTATCAAGAAGTAAAAAACAAAACAAAACAAAACCCAATAATTTGTTTTGTTGTCAGGGCATTAAATATACAAGATAATCAAGAAAACAACTCTAATATTATTCTGAAATTAAAAATAATTAAAGGTAAGTTTCTATTCTTTTGTGAACTCTGGTGGCCTAATGGCAAAAAGCTGCATTGCAATCTAAAAGGCACGTGGTTCAAGGCCACAAGCTACTCTGCAGGAGAAGGATGAGCAATCTCCTCTGTGTGGTTAACTACCTCTGAAAACTCATTGGAGGGTCAGTTATGGGTCAGTTCCGACTCTATGCTACACAACAACAATCACTGTTAGCTTTCAAGAGTGTGTTATGGTGACTGTTCTACAGTATCCTGGTGTTAAAAGAGAAATATATCCATGAAAAAGAGAAAATGGAAAGAATAGAAGAACCATTGACCAAAACCGAGGAAAAAAATGACTCTCCTTGAGAAGAGGTTAGCCAAAAAAATCAAGGCCACCAGGAGCCAGTAAGAAGCCGTCAGCTAGGTAAGCACCTTTGTCTCAGAAATATTTGAGACCATGTCAGGGATTCTGGGTATTTCTAGATTTAGTTTTCAAATAGTTAATACAATATCATAGAACTGATTCTGAATAGCCTTTCAGTGAAGCTGGATGAAATAAAAGATTCCAGGAAATAAAAAAATATATAATTTTGATAAATGATGATATTGGAAAAAATATACATGTGGATAAAATATTATTTTCAAGAAGTAATATCTTAAGCAGCAGAATTAAATTTTAGTTATACCTTCAATGAAATTTTAATAGTTTTCCTGTAATAATTATCAGGTGAATGTGGAATAATATCAACATTACATAATTTCATGTATTTTGTATTGATACTATAAATTTTTACATATATATGATTAAGTGTGTACTTAAATTGCAGAAAATTAATT
>NW_006399763.1:9837899-9839036 GCF_000299155.1 Elephantulus edwardii
ATATCTTTCACTTTAATCAGGAGAAACAGACATCTGTTCTTCATGACCTTCTTAGCTACTTGGTGAAAAAAGAAAAAAAGAGAGAAATTGTACATACAGTTCACTTGAAGGGCACAATGAAATTAAAAAAAAAATCTCTCACCATCTGTTATCAGCTATATTTTAATTGGAAAACCATAGTGTTTGGCTTTTGTTGGTTCTTGTTTTTCAGTTTTGGGATTTTTTTTTTAGTGTACTAATACTAGTGGATGGTCAAGAGAAGGAACAGATATGTCTTGGAGAGAGTGCAGTCAGAGTGCTGTTTGAAGGTAGGAAAGATGAGGCTTTGTCTCACATACTTTTGACATGTTATTAGGAAAGTTTATTTGTTGGAGAAGAACATGACTCTGGGAAGGATGGAAGGTCAGCAACGGAGAGGAAGACCCTCAACCAGGTGTATTGACACAGTGATTGCTGCAATGGGCTCTTATGTATCAGGAAGTGTGAGGATGGCGCAGGATAGAACAGGGTTCAAATCTTTTGTTCATAGGGTCACTATGAGTCGTACTCAACTTGATGGCACCTCACATAAACAAAAAGTGCTATTGTTAAAGATTATACCTCAATCAATTTTATAAACCATGATCAGGTATTTCAGATAACAATTACTATTTCAAATTCATGCAGAAGAATCACTATTTTCTGTTCATAATCACTATTTTTTATTCTTATTTTGGTTTATAATATTAAGAATTAACTTCTGCTTGGTCTGCTTTGAACCAATAAGGATTTGTTTTCTTGGACAAGAATTAACCCATTCTATGCAAAGGCGTTTGACTGTGTGGATCATAACAAACTGTGGCTGACTCTGAGAAGAATGGGAATCCCAGAACAGTGCTAAAGAGAAACCTATACTTGGACCAAGAGGCAGTTGTCAGAACAGAGCAGGGCAACACTGCATGGTTCAAAATTGGGAAGGGTGTACGCAAGAGATGTGGCCTGTCTCCATACTTTTTCAACCTGTATGCAGAGCAGATTATCTGAGAGTCTGGGCTCTATGAGGAGACGTGTGGCATCAGGATTGGTGGAAGATCTACTAACAATCTGCATTACGCAGATGACACAACCCTGCTTGCTGAAACTGAGGAGGACCTGAAG
>NW_006399763.1:9843117-9844431 GCF_000299155.1 Elephantulus edwardii
CCCCCATTTCAGCTTCCCTGTATCTTTATTGAAAATTATCAGGAAGTAAATCACAGAGAATTCAATGCAAATGAAGCTAAGCTCTTTCTGTTGAATACCCTGTATTGGGCACACCTTAGTCCTCAAATTGACCATTTCTCCTCAGTTATTTGGATATATCCCTTTTTGTGGACTTTGCATACCCAGAGACTCTAGACTTCTGGGCCTAGAGCAGAGACTGGGAGAGAAGACAGCAGTTTTAACACCACCTCCTCTTCAGGACTAATGGTTTGTGTGGAGCACTGACATTGTAGATCCAGCCAGGCTATCAACCTCACCTGGGCATTACCCCACTATGCCAGCCATGGACCTCAGCTGGAAGGGTCTATATACACCTGGGGCACCATCCCATCATGTCACCATGGGTTTCAGATGGCCTTGTACCCTAATACTTATATGTCTGACCTGCTGTTAGAGGTGCAACATTAATCTGTTGTTTTACTGTATTTGGCAATAATTTCTATATCCCTAATTGCTTTATTCCTTAAATGTATATATAGTTGCTTGCTTATCATATGCTCTTATTAGCATCTGTCAGTGTGCTGGACTGGATAACTGATGGAAGCTATGCCCTGAAGTGAAGCAAATTTCAGAAGAGTAAAGCATCATGGTGGAGAGGTATCAGCAAAACATCATAACGCAGAGATTAGAAAAAGCTGAATAACAGTCATATCACAGAATGATTGTTCTTGCTGTTTAGTAAACTTGATCCTGTGCCATCTTCATGATCTCTGACTACATGAGTCTATTGTTACAGTCACTTAACAGCCCATTTTGTTGAGATTCCCCCTCTCATACACTGATCCTCTCCCTTTCCCAAAATAATGTCATTTTCAAAGAAATGGCCCATCGTAACAACATGCCAAAAGTATATGAGATGAAATTTACTCACCTTTCATCTGAGAATCATCCTGGTTGCACTTCTTCCAAGACAGATGTGTTTGTTCTTTTGCCAGTCCATGGTACACTGAATACTCTTTTCCAACACCACAATGTGAAGGCATCAATTATTCTTCAGTCATCACCACTCATTCATTCATTCATTCATTTATTTATTTATTTATTTCAGCGATGTGTCATCTGCATAATGCAGATTGTTCATAGATCTTCCACCAATCCTAATGCCACGCTTCTCCTCATAGAGCCCAGCCTCTCGGATAATCTGCTCTGCATACAGGTTGAAAAGCTATGGAAATAGAACACATCCCTGGTGCACACCCTTTCCAATTTCGAAGCATTCAGTGTTGCCCTGCTCTGTTCTGACGACTGCCTCTT
>NW_006399763.1:9846271-9874838 GCF_000299155.1 Elephantulus edwardii
CTAAGCTCTTTCTGTTGAAAACCTTCCTTCAGACTCAGGAGGGAGGGTTCAGCAAATACAATGCAAGAATCTGGTAAACCCATAAAGATTGCCTTGGTGCCTCAGGGTAAATTCTAGTTTGAACTGAGCCAGCACCTCTTGAGATAGTATTCAGTTTATTACAAGTATTTATTATTGGCTTCCCTTATTATATGGCAAGATTCCATTAGTTTGGCTTCTGATGGTTAGATTACAAGTACATGACTGAACCAAAAATAAATGATCTAGGAACATATGTGGACAACTTTACAGTCAGAAGGGTAACGTAGGATGATGACAGTGTTCACATTAACAGTTGACTGGTGAGAAAACAAACAAGCCTACCAGCATAACCTAGCCCCGCACACATCTGCTACAGCTTCACCCATTAGACAAAGGTAAATAATGACTCTCTTACCTCTGATCGGCATAAAACAGACAACAAATAAAACCAAGCATGCCTTCCCTCAACTGTTCCACATGTGCAGTAAATCTGAAAACAGGTACTTGTACACACTGTTCCATCCTTTATTACACTCAACAGAAGAAAGCAAGTGAAACAGTAAGAATTGGCAAAATAGCTACCTACATAGGTATACTCAATCAGATATATCAAAACAAAATAATTCAAAGAGACAATACTGCAATGTTTAAGAAGAAAGCAATAGTTATAAATCACTAGGAAAAAAAATAAAAAGTAAGAAGTTGCAAAAAAAAAAAAAGGATCAAGTTTAATAATCAGAAATCAGAGGGGGGAAAACTATTCTAGCTTCTTGTTAGTAAGAAATTCAGAATAATAGGTTAAATGATTTCACTAGACTGAGAAAAAAAACTGTAATATGGAAATGGGAAAAAAACCACATTATACTCACAGAATACTCAACATTAAGAAGGCAAAGATTCTTAGCACTGGGCCAAATGGCAGTACTATGATAGATGGAGAAGAGATTGAGGATGTTAACAATTACAGCTTGCTCACGTCCACAATCAATACTCTTAGCACCAACAGTCAGGAAATCAAAAGATGAATTGCTTTGGAAACATCTGCCGTCAGGTACTTCTCAAGAGTACTGAAAAGCAATGATGTCAGTCTAGAGACTAAGGTGCACCTCATTCAGGACATGGTCTTTGTAAGTACTTGCTATGAATCAGAAACTCTGAAATGGCTAAGAATGATTTAAGAATCAACTCCTTTGAATTGTGGTGCTAGAGGAGAGTCTTGAATATATCATGGACTGCCAGGAAAACAATTATGTCTGGCTCAGAGAGGGTGAAACCAAGTTTCTCCTTGGAGGCTAGGATTTTGAAGCTCCATCTCACATACTTTGGGTACTTGGCCAGGAGAGAATGGTCCTTAGAGAAGGACATCATGTTCAGAAGGGTGGAGAGACAGTGCAGGAGTGGAAGACCCTGGATAAGGGGGTTCGTGTGTCAGAATTAGTGAGACTGTCTCAGACAGGGCAGAGCTCAGAGCTGCTGTGCATTGGGTCATTAAGGGTCACAGGTGACAACATAACAATAACAAAAACAACAACAGATCTTTCCCTTCATAATATAGTAATAGAGTGAAAGAGAAGATAAAAAAGTCCTGAAATTATAAACAAGTTTTCAATAAAAAAAGTTTATTATTTTGGTCATTAGACCAAAGATAATGGTGAACAATGAAGTATGAGGAGAATTTATGGATCAGATTTTAATTTAGAAAATACAGATTTGTCTGAGGCTCACAATAGGATTTGAGGAGAAAATTGCTAATGCTGCAGTTTTTTGTAGTTATGCGCCATCAAGTTGCCTGTGACTCATAGCGACCCTATGTACAAGAGCCCTGAACACCATTCTATCCTGTACCAACCTGTTGTTGTTGTTGTTGTTAAGTGCCGTTGAGTCACAGGCGACTCATAGCAACCCTATGAAGGAGAGTCCTCGACGCTTGGGTGTCTTTCATACTCTCTCCAGGTTCATAGGGTTTCCGGAGGCAAGCTATTATGGAAGTGGATGCCACTCCTCCTTCCACGCTTGTTTAATAGGGAAGCTCCACCCCACTCTCAGTCCGCATTGGGTAGCCAACCATTAACGCATTTGAAACATCCGTGTCACAGTGTTCAGCCTCACAGCAACCACAAGTGACCGAGGGATGGCAACTTGTACACCAGGGCTATACGACCTAGAGGAATGTCTGAACAAAAGCAATGAAAGACTGGCCTGAGGGCCAAATGCACTCATTCCCACCACTCCAGTCACAGAATTGATCCATCTCATCGAAGGTCTTCTTCTCCTGCAATGCCCCTCTACTCTGTCAAACATAATGTCACTCTCCCCAAGTCCCTCCTTGCAACATGCCCAAAGTATGTCAGACGAAGCTTCAGAATCCTTGACTCTAAGGAGTATTCTGGCTTCACTTTCTCCAGGACAAGCCTGTTTGTCCTCCTAGCAGTCCATGGTATATTCAATACTCTTCCCTAGCACCACTGCTCAAAGGCATCGATTCTCTTTCTGTTATCCCTATTCATTGTCCTAGTCTCCAATGCATAGCACGTAATCACAAAGACTATAGCCTAGATCAGGAGCACCTTAGTCTCCAGCCTGATGTCATTGCTCTTCAGTACTCTCGAGAGGTCCCTCACAGCTGATTTTCCCAATGCAATTCATCTCTTGATTTCCTGGCTGCTGTTACCAAGAGTGTTGACTGTGGAGCCAAGTAAACTAAAACTTTTAACTACCTCGATCTCTTCACCATCCATACTGATGCTACCAATTGACCCAGTGGTCAAGAATGCAGTAGTCTGGTTAATTGTCCACTATAGGTTATATCCCCCTGTATGATTTAGTGTCTTTGAAAATCAACTGGATGGTCAGCTATCTGTCAGTTTTGACATGAGAGCATATAAAAACAATGTTGGAGAGAAGTTTTATTTGCCAGTAAAGTGGGAGAAGAATTAACAATGCCTTCAACTAAAGTGTTGGCGTATAAAGGGATGAGTTTGTTGTATATTCAAAAGATAGAATTGATTGAATTATTGATTGGTTGATTTGTTGATGGATTAGAAGTAGAGTAGACAAAAGAAAGAAAAAGATCAAGGCTATGTACTGGATTGATCAATTAGGTTGTTGTTGTTGTTAGGTGCCCTGATGCCAGTATGACTCATAGTGACCTGACTGAAAATGTATCTGAACTCTGTCCTTTTCTGTGCAATCATTATCTTCTATGATATTCTTGAGTCAATTGTCCCAATCCCTATATCAACTCATTTTGTTGAGGGTTGTCCTCTCTTTTGTTGACATTCCACCTTTCCAATCACGATGTTCATTTCCAAACAACAGCTCCTCCTAACAACATACCCAAAGTATGTGAGACAAAGTTTTACCATCTTTGCCTCTAGGTTATGCAAAAAAATCTGGAGGTAGTTACCTGATCAACTGACTTAAAGAAATGAATAATTATGCCCTTTTTGCAAAAAGGTTATCAAATAAACTGTGGAAATTATTGAACAGTATCACTAATATCATTTGGAAGTAAAATCTTATTGAAGTTGTATGTCAGAGACAGTGAGATTTGCTGAGGATCGAGAAGGGTTCAGAGCTATTGGGTATCTGGTTGCTTCGAGTCATGGTCAACTTGATGGCACAGAACAACAACCACCACCTTCTTTTCCCAGGGAACAGTTACGGGAATATCTCAAATTGTCAACTTTTCCATTAACAGCCTCACAAATATCCTACTATGGCACCAATATTCCTATTGCTGTGATTATTATTGTTGTTATGTGCCATTGAGTCGCCAGTGACTCATACAGACCCTATGTACAATGTCTCTGAATCCTACCCTCTCCTAAACCAGTCTCACTGATTCTAACACACCTACCCCTACTATCCTCAGTACTATGTCAATTTACCTTAGCCAGCATCTTCCTCTCCTGTTCTGTACTCTACCCTTCCAAGCATGATGTCCTTTTCCAAGGACTGGTCCCTCCCGGACATGCGCCCAAAGCATGTAAGATGGAGCTTCAAAATCCTTGCCTCCTGTTGGGGACTGTTATTCTGTTTCACTGGGGCTATTATGCTGGGAAGAAATTAACAAAAAAGGACACAAGAGACAAACAACATACAGAGACAAAATAGGATCGCTGAAGCCAGACAGGACAGGACTAGTCCCCTGCTGCAGTGCTGTCTTCATTTTATACCTTTTGGAAACAAAGAGATGGTTCACAGGGAAATAGAAACTTTAAGGATTACATCATAGAGCTCAAACGGGCCAGGTACAAGTAGGCAGACACTAAAAACATTAAGATTTATCTTACAGGACCCTAATGGGATGGGATCTGAGTTCCCAGGAGTTAGGACAATAGGCTTTTGACAAATAAGCAAGAGAAAATGAATAACATATTGTTCACAATCTACTTCTGATTATAACTTGCTATAATTAATATTAGAAGAGTATTGAATGCACCCTGGACTGCCAAGAAAACAAACAGATTCATCCTGGAGAGGTATAAACCAGGCTAGGATTCTGGGGCTTCGTCTGACATACTTTGGACATGTTGTAAGGAGAGACTGGTCCTTGGAGAGGGACATCATGCTTGGGAGGGTGGAGGGACAGCGCAGAAGGGGAAGACCCTCTATGAGGTGGATTGATTCAGTAACGGGGAAACCAGGATGGGTGTGTCAGAGGCAATGCGATTGGCACAGGATAGAGCAGGGTTTAGGGCTATTGTACATAGGGTCACTATGAGTCGCAAATAATGGCACATAACAACAACAACAACATAATGAATATAACTGCGACTGCCATTCAACTGCCGAGAACGTGGAACTGCTGAGAACAAAGGAATACTCATTTATCAGGAAGAGTTACTTTCCTTGAGCTAGTTTGCAGAACTCAAGTTCCTAGTTGCAAAACTAGGGAACAACTTTCTTCCCACACTCTATCCCTAGACCGGTCTTTAGGACAGGTGCCTGGAGGACGTGTGTGCAGACTGTTCTCCCAGCTTTATCACCTCCAAGGAGAGATTTGGTGTTTGTTTTGTTTTGTTTTTGAGAGATTTATTTACAGTTCAATAAATCCTATGGAGAACTACTCTGTAATAGATAAGGTCACCTTCAATCAGAATCAACTCGCACGAAGGTAACAATTAAATTACAGAAGTTGGAAGATAAATAGGAAAGATTGTGGTGTTATGTGCCTTCCAGTCGCTTGCGACTCATAGCAACCCTATGTACCACAGCCCTTAAACTCCGCTCTGTCCTGTGCCAATCGCACTGTCTCTGACACTCCCATCCTAAGATATTCAATTTTAATACTACAAAGCACTCATTTTAGGTAGAAGAAACTATTAGATTTTAAACACTTCTTAAAATACTTAGAACAATAAGGAGGCCAAAAAAAGGTGGGTTAAGGTTTTCTATTTGGAGTAGGAAGCAATATAAAATGCTTAGAATATGGAGAAAAAATTACCAGAATAATGTTTCTTCAGGACATGATCATGCTGGAAGAGAGTGATCAGGAAACTCTAAGATATTTTAACTTCTTGAGATTAAAACAACACATTTTGAAAAGTTTAATCTGTATTGTTGAATAATATTTCTAGCAAAGGCAAATATTTGAATTACATTTGAGATGTTTTTAACGTCAAAGAACAGAAGGTACAGAAGTTGCTTTGGAAGAATCATGCTGTGTGGCTATATCACATAATCAAATGGGATAATAAAGGAAAGACGAACAGGCAGATGATGTGTAGACAAAAGAGAATGGGAAGAATGAATATCTTTTGTTTTGGGGTTTAGAAGAATAGATATAGTGACAAAATTATAAAAATGGCCTTTGGTTGAAAAAGTAGAATATTCTAACTTAGTATTTCAGAGGTAAAACAGTCTTTGATATTAATGAGTTTTGCTGTATCAATATGATTGGGTGGCTGAAGTGGAACAGATAGTAAGTTTTTTAGACAACATGGAGATTTAGAGATCAAAACCACAAAAAGAATGATGATAAGACTGGTTATTGCCAATGACATTGGAGTCTTTTGGAATTTATTATAGGCAGTAGAATGAAAAGAAGGAAAAACTATTCTCTAAATAGCCATTAAGAGCTGTGTGGTACCATTAAATCACAAGGGCTTCGAAGTACCAATTGTTTCTATGGGAAAGGGTTAGAGCTGTGGCTGAGGACTACAGTGTAAAAGAAAAGTGATGCTAATTTTATACTTACTTGTTGTTGCTATGTATGATCAAGTCGGAATCATGGTTTTTCAGAGGCAATTAATTTCACTGGAGAAGACTGTCCATATTTCTCCAGTGGAACAGCTGGTGGTTTGAAACCATGCAACTTTGAGATGACAGTGCAGCTCCTTACCAAAAATCAATCCACCACAGCTCCCTAATCTTACTAAAAACCCTGAAAATAGAAAACTGCAGAGAAAAATTAATTTTTCTGAGGCTCTCTCCAAGTGCAATATCATATAACCCATATCCTTTAGAGTGTGAAAGATAGCTTATTGTTGTTAATAGATTTTAATTTTTACTATTTTTGTTTTCCAGAAAAATTGCATAGGAAATACAGAAAGTCCCCTTATGCACCATCACTGCATATTGTGTCTGCATTTATTAACATCTTGAACTTTGTGTTACTTTTGATAACTGATATTGATAGATTATGATTAAAGTCCATCTCTTGCATTAAATTTCACTTTTGTTTTGCCCAATTTTAAGAGTTGTAACAACTTCATAATGCTGTGTGTCCATTATTATGACATAAAATAGTTTCACTGATTGAAAATGACCTTTTGTTCCATTTCTCCAGTCCTTTAGCCCTCCCCTTAAACTCCTGGCAGGCATTGATATTTTTACTTCCTTTTTCATAATGTAATTTAGTTACAATTCTATACCTTTTCTATGACTCATTTCTTTTACTTAGTGATGTGGATTTAAGAATCCTCTATGCATTTTTGTATCTTGATTTCTTTTTATTGCTGAATAAGACTTTATTTTACGATTGTATCAAAGTTTGTTTATGCACTTTGTTTCTTGGCTGCATTCAATTTGGAGCAGCTATGAATAAAGCTGCCATAAACATTCATGAGCAAGTTTTATGTGGACATACATTTTCATCTCATTTGAAGAAATAACTAGGAGTGAAATTGCTGGATTAAATGGTGAGCCTATTTTTAACTTTGTTAAAAACAGACTATCTTCTGAAGTGCCAATACTAAGTTTGTTGTTGGACTTTTTTGTTGTTCCCAGCACAACAGAGAGTTCCTGTTACTCCTTACCTTTCCGGAAATTATTTTGTTAAGGTTTGATATTTAGTCTATCATCATAGGTATGTGATGAGATCTCTAAGATAATATTTTAATTTTTACAAAATATGAAGAGTAACTGAAAATATTGTGTAATAAAGAAATTTACTTGGTAAAAAAATAGAAAATAGACGTATGTTTAAAGGTAGAAATGAAATTAGAATTGTTCAACTTCTGATGGTGGCAAATAAAAGAAACAGGAATATAAAACATAGAATATTTGGCTGCTTACAGAGTTTCAAAAGAACTGGTAGTCTTTTGCCAAAAGAAGATTAAGGGGCAACTCAATTTTAAAACTTGGTGATTTAAAACTTGATGATGGCTTTAGTTAATGACTCTACTCATGCTTTGATATCTGAAATGAATAAGAGGAAAGTAGTCTTTTGATATTGTATCTATAATTAAAAGTCCTGGCACCAAGAACTGGGTAGATGCACATCTGCATGTGCTTAGCCACCAGAATAAACTTATTTACAGATTTTAGTGTCTCAGTAGAATGGTGATATGGTGAGACATATGGAGAATGTCTAAAAGTGTATAAGCTATTTTGATAGGTTATGAATTTCCTAAATGCTTTTATATAATCTCAGTCCTTAGTCCCTTAACGTGTAAGATGTAGGACACTCAGTATTTTCTATCCAAGCTTTCTCACCATTTTTCGCATGATATTGCTGTTGTTGTTGAATACCATTGAGTCAGAATGAACTAATTGCTGACCCTCACCACTGGGCCAGTTGGCAGCACTATGATGGACAGAAAACAGATTGAGGTTATTAACAGTCACAGCTGCTCAGCTCCACAATCACCACTCTGGCATCAGCAGTCAAGAAATCAAAAGACAATCTGCATTAGGTAAATCTGCTATTAGGGATCTTTCCAGAGTACTGAGAAGCAACAATGTCAGTCTAGAGACTAAGGTGCACTTGATCTATTCTATGGTCGTCACAATTGCTTGCTATGCGTGAGAGAGCTGGATAATGACTGAGGATGACAGAAGAAGAATTGATGCCTTTGAGTTGTGGTCCTGGAGAAGAATCTTGAACATACCAAAGATAGCCAAGAAAATGAAAATGAAAAGTCTGTCTTGGAGAAGGTGAAACCAAGTTTCTCCTTGGAGGCTAGAATTTTAAAACTCTGTCTCACATATTTTGGGCATGTGAGCAGGAGGGACCAATCCTGGGAGAAGGACATCATCCTTGGGAGGGTGGAGGGACAGCGCAGGAGAGGAAGACCCAGGATGAGATAGATTAATCTAGTAACTAAGGCAATGGGGATATGTGTGTCAGAGTCAGTGAGACTGGCTTAGGACAGCGCAGGGTTCAGAGCTGCCATACACAGAGTCTCTACAAGTCACAGACAACTTGATGGCACATAACAATACAAACAACCAGTGATTTTTCAGAGACAGTAAATCACACAAGAGGGCATTGCTTCTCTTTCTTTCATGGAGTAGCTGGTAGATTAAATCTGTACCATTAGGTTGTCAGCACAATATCTTACTTCTAAGCCACTAGAATTGACAACTTCTAATAACCTTTTTTTTTCTATGTTTTATTCAAACTGATGAATCTGTGCTCAACTATTGGAAATAATTACAAGATTATTTTTTTTCATTTTATTCGGTCTTAAAATGATATCCAAGCAGATATTAAAACAACTGCATGTAATTCACTGTTGTTAGGTGCCATTGACTTGAATGTGACTATTAGCTACCCTATGAAAAACAGGACTTTTTTTCCCCCCCTGTATTTTCTTATAGATAATCTTTGTTATTCGTACTACACTCATCTAGTCTATGTTCATTAATGTCAAGAAACTTTTCCATAATTAACAACAGGCTTGAGATAAAAAAGCATTTAACATAAAACCACAGAAAGTATATTTGTATTTTCTGATTTAAAATAATTTTTACCAGAATAAAAATATTTTTATTACGTATTCCTTTTATTTACACAATTTCCTCCTCAGTCCCAAGTTTTAGTATAATTCAACATTAAACAGAATGGTAAAAAAAAAAAACCCTAAAAACAAAACACTGATTTTTCTGAGAGATTATTTAAGTGAATAAATTTTACGTGGGTTACAGTTGAACATCTATATAACCCCTGACTGAAGTCTATTTACAATATGCACATCTATATTTATCTGACAGCACTTGTTAGGTGCTGTCCAGTCAAGTATGACTCATAGTGACACTATGAATAAAAGATCTGAATGAACCCTGTTCTATCCTCACACTTCCTGACATACAAGAGCCTACTGCAGCAATCATAGTGTCAATCTACCTGGTTGAGGGTCTTCCTCTCCTTTGCCAACACTTCCTAGCATCAAAGGATTCCTTTTCAAAGGATTAGCTCCTCCTAGCAACATGCCCAAAACATGTGAGGTGAAACCTCATCATTTTGCCTTTAAATAACACTCCAGCTGCACTCTCCCTAAAATATATTGATGTGTTCTCTTGGCTGTCCAAGATGTTCAGTGGCAAGTTCAGAGCTCTTCTCCAACACCACACCTCAAAGGCTTTCATTCTTTTTCTGTTATCTTTATTTATTCTCTAGCTCTCAGATGCATAACAAGTCATTGGAAAGAGTATGGTGTGAATTAGATGCACCTTAGTCCTCAAGCTGACATCATTACTCTTTAATAATTTGGAGAGGTCCTTCATTGCAAATTTTCCAAGTGCAATTATATGTGACTAGATCACTAAGAAATAAGAAATAGACCAAGTATATATTTCCTTAGTCATAACTTTGGTTATATTTTTCTCTTAAAAGATATTTTAAGGTGAATTTTAAGAAAGTGAACAAAATATAAGTGTATCATTTTATTAGAATCAGTTTTTCATTTTTCATTAATTACAAAAATTTATGCAAAACTTTTCTTTTTACTCAGATGAAATAAACTTTTTCTCTATTTTTCATTGTTGTTGTTTTTGTTATATGCTGTCAAGTCAACTGTAACTCTTAGTGACCTTTTATGCACAATAGCTTTGAATCCTGCCCTATCTTGCGCCAATCTCACTGTCTCAAACACACCTACTCTTATTATTGCAGTTACGGTGTCAATCCTTCTCATCCAGGGTCTTCCTCTCCTGTACTGTCCCTCCACCTTTTTATGTCCTTCTCCAAAGACTGGTCTCTTCTGGAAACAAATCCCAAATTATGTCAGATGAAGCTTCAAAATTCTTTGCCTCCAAAGAGTAAATTGGTTTCACTGTCTCCAGAAGAGACTTGTTAGTTATCTTAGAAGTCCATAGTATATTCAACATTCTTCTCTGGAACCACAACTCAAAGGCATCAATTCTGTCATCCTTAGGGATTCTGTAGCCCTCTGATGCATAATAAGTAACAGTGAAGACTATTTTCTGGATCAGGCCCATCTTGGTATCTAGACTGAAATCATTACTCTTCAGCACTCTGGAGAGATCTCTGACAGCAGATTTTCCTGATGCAATTCATCTTTTGATTTCCTGATTCCTGGTGGCAAAAAGATTAATTGTGGGACCAAACAAGATGAAATTGTTAACAATCTCAATTTATTTTCCATCTATCATGATGCTGCCAATTGATGCTGAGCTTTAATACATGTTGAAGAGTGCAGCTCTTAACCTTCTCCAGCAAATTCTTTAGGTCTTTGTTCAGTTTTGGCAAGAAAGGTTGTATCATCTGCATATCACAGGTGGCTGAATGAGTCGTCTTCTTATTCTGATGTCACATTCTTCCTCATAAAGTCAAGCATCCTGAATGATCTTTCCTGCATATAGATTGAAAGTGTATAGAGAAAGAACACAAGACTAATGCACTCCTTTCCTGATTTTGGATCATGCAGTGTTCCCTTGCTTTCTCCTAAAGATTCCTTTTTGGTCCAAGTATAGGTTTCACATAAACACAATCAGGCATTATTTTGGAATTCTTATTCTTAAGGTTAGCCACAATTCGTTGTGATCCACACAGTCAAATGCCTTAGTAATAATACAATTTTTTTTACAATGACTCATGAATTCTTTATTGTTTTTTAATATTACAAAGTATTCAGTTGTATGACTATACCATAGTGTTCTTTTTTTTTAAAATTTAGGTTGTTTATTTTTCATTTCAATGAACATCTACAGAGATTTTGGGATTCCATTCATTCATTGGTAATAATACAATTTTTTTTTAAAATTTAGGTTGTTTATTTTTCATTTCAATGAACATCTACAGAGATTTTGGGATTCCATTCATTCATTGTTGCACCCTTCTCCCTGCACAAACCCCTCCCCCCTCCCCCCATTTGCTCCTCTCCTTGAAAAGCAAAAGAAAAACCCCCTCATTGGTACACAATCCCCCCCCGCACCTCCCCCAAGCCCACCCCCTAGCCCCCAATATAATCCACTCTACAACCCTCATTGCATACTCCTACGATAAAAATAATGCCCTAAAATATAATACTTTTAGACTATTCTCTCCCCCATAGACTTCAATGCCATAATAATACAATTTTTAATACCCATCTCTGAGCTTTTAATCATAGCAAGAACTAGATTAAAGAAGTTTATACTCCATTATAGCCTTCATGTTCATCTGAGGACTTTTTAAAATCCTTCATACAAAATATTTTCAATACAAAATATATACTCATAAATCATTACTATGTCAAAAATGGGCACTATTTAAAATATTAGTATATTGTTATTAAAATTTTACCTACAGCACTATAAAAATGCCACATTCTTCCACGATTTAAAATGATATATATGATGAAAAAAAGAGACAAAATTTGCTTCAGTCCATCCAATCCCCTGATAATCAGAGTAAACACATTTAAAAATTAAGAATGTGTCATAAAGGAAAACTTTGGTTGGGACAAATTCTATTCTGTGTATGGAAATAGTAGGTGAGGTGCAAAGAGCACTGAGTAAAGCAGTTGTCGGAATCAGGTTATCATATGGATGGTTCATAGCTGAGTGACTAAACCAAATTTAGAATCAGATACTTTGGAAATGTTCACACTGAAAAAAATATCTCCCAGTATATATAGATAAGAAAAATAAGCAGATGAAGTAAAATGCTGAGCGAGTCAAACCAATTAGCCTTCAGCCTGATATGCTAGTTTCCTTCTACCTCGCCCCTGATTTTTCCTTGACCCTTGATTTTTCAACTTCATACTGCCATCTGTTCTATCCTACAACTCCGTTAGCGTGACATGCTCACATATAGGCTCTGTTTGTCAATTTCTTTCTTTCTTTCATCATATTAACTTTCTTAATTGAACATCTCCTCAAGTGTATTAGACAGAATACTTGCCACTATCTCAGGTAATGTTCCTCTTCTAACAGATACATCCAGAGATTTCTTTAGGGAATTTATTCCATATGAGTGACCTCATTAACTTTTCTCTTGCTTTTGAATCTATGGATTCTCATTTGTTCCTTGGTCATCATATTTTATCGTTCTATTTGAGGTGGTCCTTTGAGGTGCTATCTAATGTAGAATGGTGTTGATTCACTGCAACATCACATGCTCTAGTCTATCAATTTGACTTGAAGAAGCAGGTAAGATTGCTATAAATGAGACAGCAGCAATAAGAAAAACCATGCGTTCCAAAATAGCTGACACATAGCAAGTCCTAATTCCATAGTGAAGTTGAACAGATGGTAAAGGTAAAGATGGTAAAGGCAATAAGGTAACTTGATTGTGTGATCTGTGAGTTAGAATTTCTTTTAGAAGATATTGGCTATTTAGGATTCCCTGTCCTTTCTGTTGGTTTGATCTATTTTCCTGATTTGAGTGTGCTTATGTGTGTGTGGGGGGAGTGTGTGTTTATATATCTGTGTGAAAAGTAGATATTCTATATTTGTTTGCACTTATATTAAAATTTGTTTACCCTTATATTAAAATTATATTCTTTTATATTAAAATTATATTATTTGATACAACCTGGATTAATCTCTCTGTTAAAGCTTCAAAACTCATAGATCTCTGAGTAATTATCTTTTTGACTCTATTCTTTGATGACCTTCTACATGAGGTAGAAAAATGTGTAAATCAGCTCTGTCGTTTGACACTCTGATACAACCTGGATTAATCTCTCTGTTAAAGCTTCAAAACTCATAGATCTCTGAGTAATTATCCTTTTGATTCTATTCTTTGATGACCTTCTACATGAGGTAGAAAAATGTGTAAATCAGCTCTGTCGTTTGACACTCTGATCTGCATATTTTCTACTTTACATCTACTCAGGATATAAGCAAAAGGAGATTGGCCCAAAGACTAGCACATTACGTTATATTTTCTTGATAAATAATCTATATTGACAGATACATCACACACACACACACACACACACACACACAAACATATATAAAACAACATGCCTCCAGAAACTCTATGAACTTTGATAAATGTCATTAGTTGTAGAGGGTCTTTAGGCCTTTTTGTTCATAGGGTCACTATGAGTCATGCTTGACTTGAAGGCAAGCAGCAACAAATTATATATATAATTTATATTTTATAATATGTATATTAAAATGTGATTCAAATTTTTAAAAGCTTTAGTCTGCTTTATAAATTTTCCTGTGTTTCATTAAAAATTCCCAAGGTGTAAAGAAAAAGACTGGAAAGTGCAATAATTTGCAGCATTCAGACTACTGTTTGCATTTTTACTTCTTAATTCCAACCTTATTTAAAAATCATGTTTGGGGATAAGAAAGCTAATGATATGTTATAAAGATCTTGGCTAAATTGAAGTAAAATAACATTTTGGATGTCAGCCGAGTAGGCTAAAATCCCTAGCTATAGAGACTTCAGATTTTGTGCTATTTGTTTAAAAAAGGGGTAATTATAGAAAGTTAATGTTACTTTGCTAGTGTTAAGTTTGTAATTTCATGATAAAAAAATTCTTATTTATTTAAGCACAAATGCTATAGAATTTTAAGTAACGAATCACACTAAGTGGCATGACTTCACACATCGAGATAATTTTTTTGAACTTTCCACCAAAGTGAAATACCCGAATCCAATTTGCTTCAGAAAAATTCAGCTGAGTTAAAACTGAAGTTAACCCATCATTATCTGGTTAGTAATCATAGGTAGATAAAAAGATATATTTGTAGAGGTGAAGTCAGTATGTAGAAGGAATGAACCGTGAGTAGGAAGGCTTAGCACAAATTCATTTGTACAAAATATACCTCAGAAAATGTCACTCTACGACTTAAAAAAAAGGCATTGCTATAGAGTTGAAGTGGATTCTTAGATTATCTCCTTGATAGTATTCAGAGGTTATAGATCTCACAGGAGAAGATTGCCTTTCATTCTGCTACAAATCACCTAGTCGAGTTAAATCAGAGAGACCAGCACAGCTCTCTAGGGAACATTCAAAAAGAACTCCTTCCTTTTTTATTTTTTTGCATTATTGTTATCTATTTTAAGCAAACAATGATTCTTAGTGACCTTATGAGCAACAGATTAGAGCCTTGAATTATCCTGTGCCATCTTCACTTTTTTCTGCTTTTGCTATTATTGTTGATAGATGCAACAAGTATGTCAAGTATGATCCTTGTGATCCTGTGAACAACATATCTGAACCCTGTCATATCCTGTGCCATCCTTACTACATCATATGCTAACAGATTGCAGCAGTCACTGTTTCAATCCATCAGATTGAGGGATTTCTTCTCTTTTGCCTACCCTCTACCTTTTGAAGAGTGATGTCGGTCTCCAAGGAATAACTCAAAGTATTTTAATAACATTTCATCATTATTGTGTCCAAGACACACGCTAGCTGTACCTTCTCCAAGACATATCTGATTGTTCTTTTGGAAGTCCATGAGATAGTCAGTTCTTCCAACCATAGCTCAAAGGCATCTATTCTTCTTCTGTCACCCTTAATCATCATTCAGCTCTCTGATGCCAACCTACTTCAGTCCTCAAAACTACATCATTGATTGTCAATAATTTAGAGTGGTTCTTAACTGCAAACATTCCCAATGCAATATGTCTCCTGATCTTTTATCAAGTGTGTTAATTATATCTCCAAGTAGTATGAAGTCATTGACAGTTTCAATTTTTTCTCCATCTAGCATGATGTTGTCTATTCGTCCAATGGTGAGAATTTTTGTTTTCTTGATTTTGAGACATAATCCATATTAAAGAGTGTAGACTCTGATCTGCAACAACCCCTTCAAGTCTTCTTCAATTTCAACATGCAAGGCTGTGTCATCTTAATAGGTTGTTCATGAGTATTCCTACAATTCTAATGTAGAATTCCTACAATTCTAATTTCTACAATTCTACATTCCTCTTCATAGAGTCCAACTATTCAAATAATTTGTTCAGCATACAAGTATAATAAGAGAGAGAATCTAACACTTACTCTTCTTTTAAACTACATAGTGTTATCCTGCTCTGTCTAAATAGTTGGCTCTTGTTCTAGGTATAGGTTTTTCATGAGCCCAGTTAAGAGTTCTGTGATTCTCATTCTTCTAAATGTTGTCCATAATTTGATATGAGCCTCAGTCAAATGCATTTACATAAACAATATAATGTAAATAGATATTTTTCTGGTATACTTTGTATTCAGCCAATATCTTTTGACATTAGCACTGATATCTCTGGTGCCATATCCTCTCCTAAGCCTAGCCTGAACTTTTGGTAATTATTCAAACCCTAATAAGCCATTCTATGACAGAAACATAAAAATAATGTCTCAAGAAAAGGACTTTGGGAGTCAAGCTGTTAGTTAAATTTCCCAGGCAATGAGGAAGATTTCTTGTAGGTTAACAGTTTCTAAAGAAGAGGCTTGGCCTGCTTCTCAATACCAGGCCAGGTACTAGGCAGCTAAAAAAAAATAATATATATATTTTACATCAAAATAAATATTTTTACAGCCTATTCTGAAATATAGGCTTTGTAAGTACCTTGTGATTAGAATTTTTATTTCTTTTCTTAAATGAAGTCTTATAATTAATTTTTATATTCAATTTGTATAGCCCCAAAATATACACGTAAAACATATTCTTGCAAATATCCATTAGAAATAGCTTCCTTGCTTTGCTTAAACATCTTATTCCTAACTTCAGTGAATATTTAAACTACCAGTGATTTTTGTTGGAACTTCCTCTTTGAACTTAGAACAATTTTTTACATGAGGTTGTCCTCGTGGTTTCCAAATTTTCACTTGTGTAAGCTGTCAATTTCCCCCATTTGATTAGATTATTAAAGCTGAATAAATCTTAAATTTATTTAAAGTTTGAATATTTTATCACTATGACAGAAATAACTGCATATATTATAAAATGATTATAGGTAGCAAAAATATGACCATATCTTATCTCTATTAACTACACAAGGGGTAACTATTAACAATATTTACAGAAAAAAATTAATTTCTGTGAAGTCAGATATAAATGACCCTCACAATCCTGCACCTACTTCTACTAATTTTAGCACAAATATATTCTATTACTGGGCTCAAAATCTGTTGTAATGGCTAAACATATCTCACAGAACCATACTTAAAGTTTACTGGGAAAGGAGCTTACTAGGAAAGTTAACTGGTCACATTTCAGATTGACAACAGAACATAATTCTGAAGTCAGGACTTGTGAGCTTCTCAAGTATACTGGCAGATCCTTTGACATTCAACTTCATGGATTAAATTACTATTAAAAAGTTATCTTAGTTTTGTAAATTTTACAAAAATATCTTAGATCTTCAAGCTTGAGTGAAGGTGCCTTCTTGACTCTCGCTCTATGGTGCAACAATTCCAAGTCAGTTTTGTCTCATGCCAGCCTGTGGTTTTCCAGTGAGAATTCTAGAACTCTCCTGTAGACGCCATTCGGCTGGATTAGGAATTTCTTGCCCACAAGTATGCAGGGCACATTCAACCCTTTTAACTCGATGATAATGAGATTCTTACCTTTGCTGCCAAACGTGCTCAATTTAAGCTTGGTGCGATGGAAAAATCTAATCAGTACCATACTTATTATCCATATAGACCTTATTTCAGGTTCCTACCCAGTCATGCTTGAAGAGCTGCAAGTACTCCTCACTTTAAGCACTTGCTGCAGGGTGCACACTGGAGTCTTCAGTACAGATTGCATCTCAATGACAAGAAAACAAAAACCCCCACCCCAGAACTGATAGACAATATCATGTTGGATGGATAAATGATTGAGACTGTCAATGACTTCATCTTACCTGGTCGACAATCAATACACTTGGTATCAGCAGTTGGGGGATCAGAAGATGTATTACACTGGGAAAGTTTATAGTCAAGGAACTCTCCAAATTATTGCGAAGCAATGATGTCAGTTTGAGCACTGAAGTGGATTCATTTCAGGCCATAATATTTTTATTAAATATGTTTTATTGTTTTTCATATAATAATTCCTTTACATTGTTTTATTCATATACATTGTGTTTTATACAATCTTTAATTTACACTGTTTAATACAATCATTCATGCACATTCTATTTTACATTATTTTAAATTGGTTTGCTTACAAATTTATATACAATGTGCTTCACATTATTCTTCATTTACATTATATTTCATATACAATCATTTTCATGAATTATGTTTTATAAAATCAATCACCATCAGACCTTGCTCACCATTACCCTGTCTTTTCACCCAGATCCTTCCCATTTGCTTCCCCCCCTTTCCTCCACCCATCAAATCCATCCATCAAGCTGTGTAGCCTTGTGGTTTCACCCCTACCTATCCTCACACCTCAGTTTATTTCTCCCTTTCCACCTTGAGTTCTTCTATATGTTTTACTAGTCATTCTTCTGTTTTTACGATAAAAATCTTACTCAATATTTGTCCTTATGAGATTGACTTAGTTTACCTAGCATAATGCTCTCCAGCCTCTCCCAAGTTATATACTATTTTTCAAAATCATCGTTCCTGAGTGCTGCATAGAATTCCACTGTGTGAATATACCACAGTTTCTCAATCCATGAGGTTGTAGATGGATATTTGGGATGTTTCCATGTTCTTATGATAGTGAATAATGGTGCCATCAATATTGTACAAATCTTAGTTTGTGTTTCAGTTATAATTTCCTTGAGGTAGATTGCTAGTTGTTGAAAAGCTGAGTCATATGAAGTTTCTGTGTTCAACTTTTTGAGGAAACACAAAATTGTCTTCCAGAGTGGTTTCACCAATTTACGATTCCACCAATAGTGTGTGAGCGTTTCTATCTCTCTACATCCTCTCTAACATTTATTTCTTGCTGATCTACTAAACTTTGCCACTGCTACTGGAATAAGATGATATCTCATTGTGGTTTTGATTTGCATCTCACTTATTACCAGTGAATTTGCAAGGATGATCCAACATAAGAAAAACAATCAATGTAATTCACCACATTAATGAAGCAAATGATCTTAACAATCGATGCAGAAAAGGCATTTGATAAAATCCAATATCCTTTCCTTATTAAGACACCCATCAAAATATGAATAGAGGGAAATTTGCTCAACATGGTGAAAAGAAATATATGCAAAACCAAGAGAAAATATCCTTCTCAATGGAGAAAGACTAAAAGCATTTTCCTTGAGAACAGGGACCAGACAAGGATACCCATTACCAGCACTTCTATTCATTATTGTACTGGAAGTACTTGCTAGGGCAATATATTAAGAGAAGGAAATATAATGCATCTAGATCAGCAAAGAAACTGTTAAACTGTTGCTATGTGTAGATGATATGATAGTATATGCAGAAAAACCCAAGGACTTGAAAAAAAAGACAAAAAACATTTTAAAATTGGAGCTAGTGGAACAATTTAGTAGAGTTGTAGGATACAAAATCAATATTAAAAAACCCATGAAATTCCTCTATAGTAACAAAGAAAACTCAGAGAAGGAAACTAAGAAAACAATTATCTTTTACAAAAGGCAACCACAAATTGAGATACTTGGAGTAAGCCTAACTAGAAGAACAAAACACCTGTGCAAAGAAAATAAAAATAAGAAAATATTCCTTCAAGATACTATAAAAGACCCAAATAAATGGGGGAAAAATGTACCCTTGTTGATGGACAGGAGGATTCAATATTGCAAAAATGACAATCCTTCCAAAAGCAATCTACATGTCCAATTCAATCCCAATCCAGATACCAAATTAATTTTTCAAGGAGATTTAAAGGGAAATTGTTAAGCTTTCTGTAGAGGAAAGATACCCAGAATAAGCAAAACACCTCTGAAAAACAAAAATGTAGCCGGAGGCATAGCACTCCTTGACCTCAAAATCTATTACACAGTGGTAGTAACCAAAACAGCACAGCCCTGGTAAAATTACCAGCACATAGTGCAATGGAACAGAATTGAGAACCCAGAAATGTATCTATCTATGGTAAACTGATATTCAACAAGGACATAAAATCTATCAAATGGGGAAATGACAGCTTCTTCAACAAGTGGTGCTGGTAAAACTGGCCTGATACCTGCAGAAAGTTGAAACAGGATCCATATCTTACACCATACACAAAAATCAAGGTGGATCAGGAACCTGGGAGTATAGCCCCAAAATAATAAGTTTCATAAGAGACAAAATGGGATCAAGTTTAGAAGGCTTAACCTATGGTATAAAGAGACTGCCAAATATAGCCAGAATGCACAATCTGGAGAAGATAAAATTGATGAATGGGACTTTCTAAAGATTAGATCTCTGTGCTCATAAAAAACTTTTTCCAATAGGGTGAAAAGAAAACCTTCCAAGTGGGAACAAACATTTGGCAATACTATTTTAGACAAAAGTCTCATAACAAAATTACAAAATACTTGTTGGCTTACAGAAGAAAAAGACAGATAATCCAATTAAAAATGGACAAAAGATATGGAAATGCTTTTCACAGAGGAAGACATTCAGGCAGCCAACAGACACAGGAAAAATTGCTCTAAATCATAGCCCATGATCTTTTAAATCATTTGGTATCCTTCTGAGAACTGACTAGGAATGATAGAAGAATTTGAACTGTGGTGTTGAAGAAGAGTGCAAATATCCTTCGGACTTCCAAAAGAACAAAAAATATGTCCTGGAGAAAGTACAGCCAGAGTGCTTCTTGGAGCCAAAGATGATGAAGCATCATGTCACAT
The DNA here is from genome assembly GCF_000299155.1 of Elephantulus edwardii. Classification (NCBI taxonomy): domain Eukaryota; kingdom Metazoa; phylum Chordata; class Mammalia; order Macroscelidea; family Macroscelididae; genus Elephantulus; species Elephantulus edwardii. The sequence continues at coordinate 9,866,667 of NW_006399763.1, forward strand.
ACGTTGGGAATGTTGCTGTTGTAGCTACAGGCAGTCGAGTACTACGATCCATAGAAACTCTGAACAATGGTTCTTAACCTTTCCTATCTGGAGCCTACTCACTATCTATGACATCTAACTTCATTGCCACAGTCATTGTGTCAATTCGTTTCATCCAGGGTCTTCCTCTTTTACAATGACTCTCTCTTTTTCAAAGCACGATGTTCTTCTCTGAGGACTGGTACCTCCTGGCAGCATGCCCAAAATATGTGAAATAGAGTTTCAAAATCCTTGTCTCCAAGGAGAAAACTGGTTTGACACTCCCCAAGAAAACCTATTTGTTCTCTTGGCATCCCATGGTATGCTCAATATTTTTCTCCAATACCTCAACTCAAAAGAATTCATTGGAGAGGGACATATTCATGCTTGGAAAGGTGGAAGAACAGCAAAGAAGAGGTAAGTACTAAATCAAGTGAGTTGACACAGTGACTTCAGCAGGATTTGATTGTTTCAGAGATTGGGAGAATGGCACAGAAAAGACAGGATTCGGATGCGTTATTAATAGGGTTGCCATGAGTCACCCTGAACTTGATGGCACATAGCAACAACAAAAATAACTAACAACCCAGTGTTCTGGTTAAAATCGAAGTCAGTGTCCAGGAAAGTAATTTTGAACAACAAACTCATGTTGTTATTGTGTACCATCAAGTTGGAACCAGCCAATAGCTGACCTTCCAGTGTTTTTGTAGAGGTAGTTAATCACACAGGAGAAGATTGGTTATCCTTCTCCCTATATGTGTATACAATATAGGGGTCTCTGGTGGCCTAAGAGTAAGAATCTGCACTGTAATCCCAAAACACATGGTGGGAGTCCATTAGGTGCTTCACTAGAGAAAAATGGACAATATTTTCTCATTCAATTAACTGTCTTTGAAAACTTACCAGAGGGTCACCTATGGGCTGGTTCCAATTCGATAGTACACCACAACAACATATGGTGTATTATCACCACAGATGGTGACTACACACATGGATCTCAATGGATGGATTACACAGGAATCAAATTGAAAGAATCTTCGGAGAAGCTCAAGATCAGCTGTGAAAACTAGGGCAGGTGATAACAGTAGAACAGATCATTATCTATTCATGAGCAAGTTCAAAATTAAGCTAAATAAATTAAAACAAATATATAAGAACCAAAATGTGACTTTGAGTCTATCTCACCTGGTTTTAAAAACAAACTCAAGAACAGATTAGAGGCTTTGAACACTAATTAATGAAGACCAGATAAGCTATGGAGTGGTATCAAGAATATTATTCATGAAGAAAGCAGAAAGTCATTACGAATACAGAAGAAGAATAAAAGACCAAAATAAATGTCAAAAGAGACTTTGAGTATTCCAGTAGAACACTGAGAATCCAAAACAAAGGAAAAAAATGAAGAAGTTAAAAAATTGAGCAGAGGGTTTCAAAAGGAAGCTCACAAAGGCAAAGCAAAGTTTTATAATTAATGTACAAAGAAGTGGAGTCAGAAAATCACTAGGGAAAAACTCATTCAGCATTTCTCAAGCTGAAGGGACTGAAGAGGAAATTCAAGCCTTGAGTTGCAATACTCAGAGTATTCTGCTATGCGCAGAATATGGAATGTTCCACAAAGCAGCAAAAGAAGATGAAAAGAATATACAGTCATTGTACCCCAAACAATTGACTGTTACATAATCATTTCAGAAAGTAAAATATTCTCAAGAACCATGACAATAAAGGAGGAAATCACAGGAATTGGCAAAAATTATAGCCCAGGCATTGACGGAATGCCAATTGACATATTTCAGCAAATAAATGAAAACCTGGGTTTGCTCACCAAGTTTTGTCAAGAAATCTGTAGGACAGCTACCTGGTCAAATGACTGGAAGTGTTCCATGTTTATTCTTATTCCTCAAAACAGTGATCCAATAGAATGTGGAAAAATATCAAACAATATCATTAATATCACATGCAAATACATGTAACTAACATTATTGCTTAAAATTTCCCTTTAAAGGATTCCTCATCCTTTCCCATATTGTCATGTTACTGAACCACATTAGCAATGCCTGGCTGATCCAGGAGCCAACCACTAACTAAAGAATATAATTCAAAATAAGAAAACAGTATAGAGATTTGACCAGCTTTTTGGACAAGGCTGTGCAACTGAACTTACAAGATTCATGTTTTACAAAAGAAGCTAGTCTGAAACAATCAAACAAGTATTCAGAGCAGATCGGGTGAAATGTAAGATGGGGCCTGCTGGCATTTGGATTCCTAGTGCTTCCTGCTTCTTGCCTGGTAACTAACATCAGTCTTAGCTTCATATTTTATATAAAATATAAAAGGAGTTATTAATCTAAATAACACAATTCTGTAGGCTGAAAATGAAAATTAAACACTTACTGATGAAGTTTAAATATCACAGTTTTCAATATATATTATGCTTCAATGTAAATAATTAAAACACTTATAAAGTGACCAATAAATAGCATCATGTTGAATGTAGGACAAAATAAGTTGTCTTTGATTCCTTTATATTTGGCTTAGCAATTATTGTCCATGGATGCTGCAGGCAAGAAATCAAATAACATATTTCATTGAATTAATTGTTGCCAAAGTTCTTCTTAAAGTTTCACTAGCAAGATGTCACCTTGATCGTTAAAATGTTTCTAAGTCAATCCATGTTTCTAATCATCTCATTTGTGGAAGAAAACTGGACAGTAAGAAAGAATATTTAAAGAAAAAAAGAACATTCAAAGAAAAATGAATGTATTCAAATTGTAGATTTGGCTATGGATATTGAATGGGAGGCCAGGATAAAAAACTAAATAATCTTCTTGTTGTTATGTGCTGTCGACTCATAGTGACCCTATGTACAAGAGCCCTAAACCCTTCTCTATCCTGGACCAAACTCGTTGTCTCTGACACACCTACTTCCACTACCCTAATCACTGAATTGATCCATCTCATTGAGGGTCTTTCTCCCCTGCACTGTCCCTCCACTCTCCCAAACATGATGTCCCTCTCCAAGGACTGAGCCCTCCTTGTAACATGCCCAAAATATGTCAGATGAAGCTTCAGAATCCTTGACTCCAAGGAGCAGCCTAGCTTCACCGTCTCCAGGATAAACTTGGTTGTTCTCCTAGCAGTCCATGGTATATTCAACACTCTTCTCCAGCACCACAGCTCAAACATCAATTCTCTTTCTATCTAGTCACTGCCTAGCTCTCTAATGGACAGCACACAATTGTGAAAGCTATAGCTTGGATCAGGCATGCCTGATGTTGTTACTCTTCAGATCTCTGGAGAAGTCCCAGACAGCTGACTTTCCCAATGCAATTTGTCTCTTGATTTCCTGGCTGCTGGTACCAAGAGTGTTGATGGTGGAGCCAAGCAAACTAAAACTGTTAACTATCTCCATATCTTCATCATCCATACTTATGCTGCCAATTGCCCCAGTGGTGAGAATCTTTGTTTTCTTGATGTTGAGCTTCAATACATATTGAAGTCTGCAGTCCTTGACCTTCTGCACCAAGTACTTCAGATCCTCCTCAGTTTCAGCAAGCGGGATAATGTCATCTGCATAATGCAGGTTGTTGACTCTTCCACCAATCCTGATGCCACCTTCCTCCTCATGCAGACCAGTGTCCCAGATGATCTGTTCTGCATACAGGCTGAAAAGGTTTGGAGACAGAATACATCCCTGGTGAACCTTTTTTTCCAATTTTGAACCATGCAGTATCTCCTTGCTCTGTCCTGATGACTGCCTCTTGATCCAAGTATGGGTTTCTCATAAGCATAATCCAATGTTCTGGAATTCCCATTCTTCTCAGAATAAGCCACAGTTTGTTGTGATCCACACAGTCAAAAGCCTTTGCATACTCAATTAAGCACAGACAGACATTCCTCTGGTACCCTTTGCTTTCTGCCAGTATCCATCTAATCATCAATCTTATGGAAAAGTATTTGCAGAATGTTCCTTAAAAATGAGTATATTGAGATTTCTGTTCACTCACATTGGATTCATCATGAGAAAAAATGAATGCTTGGTGGAGTAGAGATTCAGTTACACATATCCTCAATAAGACGGATTGACATGATGGTGTCATGAACAGACTCAGTCATATCAACAATCATATGGTCAGTTGTTACTTTCTAAAATAGGTAAGTTCACTGTGAGTGTGAGCCAATTTGAAAGCAACTATAAATAGATGATAAAATAACGGACAAACTTTGACAGTAACATCACAAGTACAGAGATAGTAAAGTCTGACTTCCACTGACTTTATAAGGGGGAAAATATATCCCCATTAATAATATTGACAACACACACACACACACACACACACACACACACACACACACACGGATTTCTGTAAGGTGAGAAATGCTTCTAACATGATCATACTTCATTCTATCAATCCTAGCAGCAACAATTCCTATCATAGTTCTCACTACTCTATTACAAGGTTCAATATTTTGTTGCAATGGTCACATAGAACTCAGCTAATACAAATTATTATGGGATTTATTAAGAAAGTAAGAGGTTGCTCCTTTTAAGCATGCTTCTTCTGGCTTTTAAAGCTCTGGAATTTGCCTCCATTTCTAGTAAAACAAATATTAAAAAGGTCTTTTAGCTCAACCAATTAGTTGTGCCTTACACCTCTATCAGTAAGCATAGGTCAAACCTCTTGACTTTGTCTCTCTGGGTAGCAGATACAGTTTAACTTTGTCTCATACAGTCTCTGATTCTTCTCCATGTCTTTACATTTAATGTTGCTGCTGCTATATCTAAATCTCTCTCCATCATACCAGGGAATCTGACCTAAAGAATGAGCTGCACTTTGATGCTTCTCTCCGGGATTGAGATTGCTATTTTCTGCCTCTCAGCTGACTCATTTAAACCTGCTGGAGTAGCAAAACTGATAAAACTTGAAATACAGGAAACCTCATGCTAAGTATCCTGTATATTTTATATGCATGTTTCCACATAAAAGGTGCTGTTTACCATATTTACAGCAGAAGCAGCTGAACAATTTCCTTAGTGGAAAAATAATTAATATCTGCATTAGTCATGTGATGAGACTTCTATCATCAATGGCTAGCAAAATCTTATTGAATAATCCACTGTAACCCAAGGAGCTTTAAAATAATTGTATGACTCACCCAGATTTACTACTACCTCCAAATGGGAGGAAATGAAGTAAACATGTTTCTGTTGTTAGGTATCATGAAGCTGGTCTTATGAACAACTGAACAAAGCCTTGGTAGGTACTGTACCATCCTCACAATTATTGTCATGTTTCAGTCCATTCTTGCAATCACTATGTCAAACCATCTCTTTGCAGATCTATCCGTTTGTTTACTGACCTGTTTAACCAAACGTGAAATCTGTCTCCAGGGCCTGGCTCCTCCTGGCAATATATTCAGTGTACATGGGATGATGAGCTGCCATCCTAACTTCTCAATACTGTTCTGGCTGCATTTCTGAGTTCAAAAATAAAAAGAAAAAAATAAACTTGTAAATATGCTTAAATGTTGATTAAAATAAGCATGAAATTACAATATTTAAGTTGAAATAAAGAAGCTATTTAAAACATTAAGGCTCTCCCATTATTTTCCCAAGTCTAAGCCATAAAAAGGGAATCTTGTTAAAATTTTACAATCTTGGTAAGGATTTAATTACAGCAATATAATATTGTGCCATGCTTTCCTTTCATCTCTACAGAATCTGCATTATTACTAAGAGGGCTCTACCTTATAAGAAAGAAAGAAAAATTGTAAGTCAAAATGCCACTCCATTACTAGCTAGATTATTCTTCAACAAATCTTTCTATGGAACCCCAAAACAACAATTGGCAAACAGGGGCGCTCTGGTGGCTTAGCAGGTAAGAAGTCGCACTGTCAATCTAAAGGCAGACAGTTCAAATCTACCAACTGCTCTGTGGTAGAAAGATGGGTTATCACACCCAATGTGACCTACTGCCCCTGGAAATTTGTTGAAGAGTCATTTATGAGTATGTTATAACTTGACAGCGCATGACAATATCAACTGGCTAGCAAATTCTCCCCATTCCTTGGATTGAAATAAAAATTGTGGTTAATGTTACATGAGTGAGTTACTGAGCTGTGGTTTTATAAACACCACATAGAATTCTTAGATATCTACTATAGCTTCATTTTTTAAGGTCCATTCTCAATACTAACTTTTGAGACAATCTTTCAGACATAGTGTACCTTAGACATAGTATTGGGTCTAATACTATTAGTTTCCAAGAGGAAGAAAAATAATGGACTTATAAAATTTCGATTTTTCAGTTTGATTTGGGTTTCTTAGGAAGGTATAATTTATCTCCCAGTGGTATGTTCTAAAACTATATGTTGAAATATAATATTGAAAGACTAAAATTTTAAGCATATCCTCTGTTACACTTGTTACACTCAATTATATTTGTCTAATACTTCTCTGTAATCCTAGTAGGCATGAAAATCTATTAAACAAGAGACTTGTGTTTGTTTTGTTTATTTGTTTATATTATGATAGTCGCTGTCAATCCAGAATGGTATCTGAAACATATTTCATAGACAAACCAAACCTCCTTCATGGCCATCAGAATTAACTCTTAGTGAATCCTCCCTTGGGTTTTAAAACTCTAACTCATAAGAAAGGGTATTTCCCATAGTACTCTGGTTGAAATGCTGATGCATTCAGACCACAAGAGAGGTTCGGGCGGGCTTTCTGTTATCATCCCAATTCTCTACTGACTAAACTACCTGCCTCTCTATGCAAAGTAGTTCTTTAATACATAGAAATTTAAGAAATTTTTTTAACTTGGATACGGAAAATCTGGTAGATTTTCTAATGATATGTACACTTTTTTAAGTTGAACATAAAATATTTCTTTTCTCTGGAGGTATGATCCCTAAAGAGCTGGACTGATAACTTAGAAAGATAGTGATAGCAGGTTAAAACTATAATAGAATCAGTCAAGTAAATACCTCTGTGAACCCTTCAAGTTTTCATCTCTTCTGAAGTGATGCAACTCTTAAATTTCCAGCAAATTTAAAAAGAGAATAAAAAGATCATTTTGTAATCTTAAAGGTTAATGCATTGTTGTTGTTATGTGTGATCAAGTCACCTGCAACTCATAGCAACCCTATGTACAACAGCTCTGAAGTTTGTCCTGTCCTGAGCTAATCTCAATGACTCTAGCACACCTACCCCCATTGCTCTAGTTACTGTACCAATTCATCTCATTAGAGCCTTCCTCTCCTGCACAGTCCCTCCACCTTCCAAACAGTATGACCTTCAAGGAACAGTTCCTCCTGGTCATGTGCCCAAAGTATGTGAGATGGAGCTTCAAAATCCTAACCTCCAAGGAGAAATTTGGTTTCACCTCCAAGACAGTTACTTGTTTTCTTGGCAGTCTATGGTACATTTAAGACTCTTCTCCAGCATCACTACTCAAAGGCATCAATTCTTTATCCTCAGTCATTGTCTAGCTCTCTGATGCATAGCAAGTAATTGTGAAGACTATGGGCAGATCAGGCACACCTTAGTCTGTAGAATATATAGTTGCATCTCAGTTCTTTAGAAAGGTCCCTGACAGCAAGTCAGGTAAGGTTGAAATTATTTGACTGCATATTCTCTGAAATCTAAAACTAACTCAAGCCAACCTGTTCTCTTTAAAAGGGTAAGAGAAAAATGATATAATATTTTGTATGTTACATTTAATTCAACTAGTGATCTTTGTAATGAAATACTTTATAATTTTGTGATTGGACTTTTAAAGAGGAAATGAGGCATTGAATAGGCTATATCCAAATAATTTTGATAATCAAATGAGCAGAAAAAATTTAACTTTAGAGAAAAATATTTTTCTTCATATTTCACTAAGAAATAGGATCATGAAATTTACAAAAATAACCTGATTATTTTCCATGATTTCAAATGATGTGTGAAATAGCCTGATTTTCTGCTGTGATGGTATACTTGAAATAATAAATGCAAGGAAATATGAATAAAAAGATACTCACTTGTTTATACCTAGTTTAGGGAATTGATAAGATTCACAACACTAACTTGTCTTTTGAAATATATAATAAAGACCTGATAATAACAGAATTGTTTAAAGTATAAAAATAGAATCCAATGAAAATAATAAA
>NW_006399763.1:9874986-9895503 GCF_000299155.1 Elephantulus edwardii
TTTATATGATTTATGAACAAAGTAATTATCAGATTTAATTAGTGACATTTAAAATCTATCACAGTTGGATGTAGAACTACATAAGTGGACAAAAGACTATGATTATGATAGGTAAACAATTGCCAATTAGAAAGGTTAACAGGGCTGCATCTGGCGCCTCAGGGACTCAGCTCTAGTGGACATGAGGCACTGAGTCATAGCAAGCAAGACCTCAACATTTAAAGGAGGTAATATGTGACTGTTTTTTAAATTCTCTATTTTGTGACTATTTTTGATAAATTGTTGAGAATTCATTTGAGCAAGTACCCATTCCTTCTTTTAAACTTTGACAACAATGACTTGCCCTTCCAATGGCTAGCTCTGATGGTCTAAAAGTCAATCCAAATGGAGCCAGTTCCAATCAGCCGGCAGGTAAGAGGAAGAAAGATAAGCAATCTCCTCCCACGTGATATATGACCTCTGAAAACCTGCTAGAGAGTCAGTTATGAATCAGTCCTGACTTAATGGTAATAAGTTAGTTTTTTCTGGCAGCTGTCCCTGAAGTCAAAGCCACATGGTTGGTTTCAAACTTAAAACTCAAACTCATGGCTTAGAATTGATACCAACTCGTAGTTGACCTTCCAGCAGGTTTCCAAGGCTGTATATTGCATGGAAGTAGATTGCCTACTTTTCTCCCATGGAGCTGCTAAGTGGATTCAAACTTCCAGAGAAGCGTGATCTTTGGGTTATTAGGCAACACCCTATGGACTACTCCACCACAGTGCCCTATAGAGTGCTCAATGTTCAGGAAAAACTCACATGACACCTAAATTCTTGTTAAGAATCAAAAGAATAGGGGAATATTTTAATATTATTTTCTCATTTTGCATTAAAAATGTATAACTTCCCTTGATAATTTTCCCTTTATAATATTTTATGTATGTAATACTCTTAAAATTTTGTATGATTTTAATGAATTTTCATTTACTGCTGTTCTCCAACATGTAATAAGATGGTGTCATTTATATCTTGGGTAAGTCAAGGGGGGTTTTTTGGTGCATTCAAATTGAGTTTAACTATTAGTGACTCTGTAACGCAGAATGAAACCCTGTCCAATACAGTTACATTCATTGTATCAATCCTATTCATTGAGAATCTTCATCACCTTGACTGACCCTCTACTTTTCTAAGCATGATATACTTTTCCAGGAACTGGCCTTTCTTGGCAACATTATAGAAATATGGAAGAAATAATCTCAACATCATTGCTTCTATGCATAACTCTGGCTGCATATTTTTCCAACACAGGTTTGAATTTTTTTTTTTTTTTGCCAGTCATAGTATATTCATTTTGTCTTCTTGATTCATTCATTGTTCCACTTTCAGAGGTATATGAAACAATCTAAAATTTCATTACTTGAGGCCCTTGCTCTTTAGCACTTTAAAGATATCCCGGGCAACAAATTTGCCCAGTGTAATATTCTGTTTTATTTCTAGCCTGCTATTTCTCTAGATGCTGATTGTAGAGGCAAATAAAATTAAATCTGTGACAACTTGAATCACCCAAACACATGCTTTCGCATAGTCAATAAAACACAAGAAACTTTCAGCCATGATACCTCTTGTTCCATGACCTCATTTGAATTTCTGACAATTCTCTGAGGATGTACTCCAACAACAATTTTTAAAAACAATGTTCACCAAGCTTTTACATGAGTGTGATATTAATGATATTGTTCGGTAATGTCTGCATTCTATTGTTGTTGTTAGGTGCAAGCAAGTTGAGTATGGATCATAGTGATTCTATGAATAATCAATCTGAACCCTGTACTGTTCTGTGCCATCTTCACACGTCCTGACACACTAGAGCCCATTGTTACAGTCATCATGTCAATCAAACTGGTCGAGGTCTTCCTCCCCTTCACTGAACCTCTACCTGCCCAAGCTTCTATGTTCCTCTCTCCAAGGAATAGCCTCCCCTAGCAACATGACAAAACAGATTAGGCAAAGTGATTGAAACTGTCAACAACTTCATCTTCCTTGGATACACAATTAACACCCTCAGTACCAGCAGTTAGACAATAAGGAGATGTTTTGGACTAGGGAAAGCTGAAGTAAGGAACCATTAAAATTATTGAGAAGTAATGATGTCAGTTTGAGGACTAAATTGTATTTGATTTAGTCTATAGTCTTTCTGATCACTTGGTATGCATCTGAGAGCTGGACAATGAAAAATGATGACAGAAGACTATAGCTTTGAACTGTGTTGAAGAAAAGCACCAAACCTCCCATGGATGGCCAAAAGAACAAATATGTCTTGGAGTGGGAGCAGCCAGCCAGAGGGCTCTTTGGAGGCATTCTAGTATACTACACTTTTTATGTGCATGGGTAGGGTGGGTGAGGAGTGAGCACATACATTAACATCTTCCAAAGGCCAACTCACTCACTTCCAAATTACTTGGTATAGATGAGTGAACATGTGAAGAGCTAAGTCGGTTTTAAAAAAATCTCTGTTCATACTCTACCTGTTCTTGGAGACTTATTTTTTCCACTGCCTTCAAAGCAGCTTCGACTTTACTTTTAATATACTGATTTCTGATCATATATTATGGCTCCTGAAATGTTTCAGTGTTCATTTTTGTTTTATACAGGGACACTATTCCTTCCTTATAGATTCTTTTGATACGTCCTACATCATTCAATATTTTGCCCATGAAATCCTTCAGTCTTGTAACTAGAGCTCTGATTTTGGTTTTAAGTTGCTTCAGCTTGAGAAATGTAAAGGATGCTCTTTCTTTTTAATTTCTAATCCCAATCATATTTCATTATAATTCAATTAATATTTCATAAAGATTATATTTCATTACAATTCAGTTCTAACCCCAAGTATATTTCATTACTTTGATTTGTCTTTTCAAGATATCCTCTGAAATCTGGTTGGTTCTCTCTCTCTTTTTGATTTTTCTGTAGTGTATATTTAAAAACAAGTTTCAGAATCACTTTCAGCATTAATTTTGATTTAGTTCTATCTTATCTTTTAATGATATTTTGCTTTATTTGTGTGATGTACCCTGTGTTATGCCACAACTCATCTAGTCTTTGGTGAAAAGTGTTTATTCTCTTTAAACTCTTTTTGAGATGATTTCTAAATTCCAATAGAATATACTCTAGGTCATAATTTGTCTCTCATAGACTTGTTTTCATTGTCTTAAGCTTCAATTTTATGTGAGCAATGGATTGTCTATTCTATAACCAGTTCCTGTCTGAGATAGGAAGTCTTCCCTGATACCAATATCTGGCATTTGGACTTAGAGACTCCTAAACTCAAGAGATACTGGCCACAGCATAAGAAACTGGAGACAGTGCAAGATGTTCAAAATCACAGAAGCCCAAAAGGCTTAGACCTAAACCATCATATCAAAGTTGGTGAAAGGGAAAGAGCTGATGAATGGCGTAGGTGGGAGTGAAAGGTGAAGTAGGAAAAGGAGTGGGTCAAGACACATGTGCCAAAAGCAGGTAGCAACACTGAATCTATTGATTGCTTCTATAATTGGACAAATGTCTTTCAGATGAATGCTGTACAATGCTTGTCTGTCAGATACTGTTCCAAATCTGAGCATTCAAATTAAGACAGACTAGGAAGGAGGACTGGCCATCCACTTCCAAAATAACAGGCCTTCAAAAGATCTATGTACAATACAGCAGACTTAGACTAGCGTATTTGGCAACTGAGACTGAGTCCTCAAATTTAGAAACACAAAGAAGGAGGAAGAATTGTAAGAAGACACTAGTAATTGGAATGTGGAATTTAAGAAGCAGGAATGTAGGAAAATTGGACATTGTCAATAGAGAAATGGAATGAATAAATATTGACATACTAGGTATTGGTGAAATGAGATGGATTGTCATGGAACATTTTGAATCAGATAATTATATACTCTACTATGTCAAAGATGAAAAGGTGAAGATAAATAGATTGCATTCATATTTAGGAAGTAATATCTAGATCTATCTTGAAATACAATGTTGTGAGTGACAGGATAATATCTATACACATACAAGGAATTTAAGTAAATACCACTATCATTCGAATATATGCACCAATATCTATAGCCAAAGAGGAAGAAATAGAGTATATCAATTTTTGAAGTGAGAAATTGATCAAACATGCAATCAATATGCATTAATTATAATGGGTGACTGAATAAAAAAGTTTGGAACAGAGAAGAAGAATCAGTAGTTGGATTTGGAGACAGAAATTAACCTGGACATAGAATGATCGAATTCTGTACAATCAAGAATTTATTTGTTACAAATACTTTCTATAAGAATTCGTAGAATCTAAAACCGACCTTGAGTCTATTCCACCTGAATGTCCAAACCTTCTCAGGAACAGGTTTGAGGACTTGTACATCAATGAGCAAAGACCAGATGAGCTATGGGAGGATATAAGAATATCATCCATGGAGAACGCAGAAGGTCATTACAAAGACAGAAGAGAAATAAAATACCAAGGTAAATGTCAGATGAGACTCTGGATATTGCACTATAGCACCAAGAAGCCAAAGCAAAAGAAGAAACTAAGAAATTAGGGAGCTGAACAGAAGATTTCAATGGGCAGTGTGGGAAGACAAAATAAAGTATTATAATGAAATGTGGAAAGTGCAGGAGTCAGAAAATCAAAGGGGCTGAACTCACTCAGCATTTCTTAAGCTGAAGAAACTTAAGAACAAATTCAAGCCTCACGTTGCAATACTTAAGGACGCGTTGGGCAGAATATTAAATGATCTACGAAGAATTAAAAGAAGATAGAAGGAGTATACAGAGTTACTGTACCAAAAGGAATCAGCTGACACAGAATTTCATGAAAAGATGTATGAGCAAGAGCCTGTGGTGATGAAGGAAGAAATTTAGCTGCTGTGAAAAAATTGGCAAAAAACCAAGGTCGTAGGAATTGACAACATACCAGTTGACATACTTCAACAAACAAATGCTGCCCTGCATGTACTCACCAAATTGTGCCAAGAAATCTGAAGGACAACCACCTGGCCAATTTACTGCAAGAGATCTATATTTGTTCCCATTCAAAAGAAAGGTGACCTGACAGAGGGTGTAAATTATTGAACAATATCACATGCAAGCAAGATTCTGCTGAAAAATATCAAAAAATGACTGGAACAGCTCTTCAGCAGAGCACTGCCAAATGTGCAGATTGGCTTTAGAAGGGGCTCTGCTACTATAGATAGTATAGCTAATGTTAGATGGATCTTAGCTGAAAGCAGAGAGTGCAAGAGGAATGTCTATCTGTGTTTCATTGTCTATGCAGAGATATTTCACTGTGTTGATCACAACAAACTGTGGCTAACTTAGAGGAATGGGAATCACAGAACTCTTAATTGTGCTTGATCATGTGAAACCTATACTTGTACCTTCAAAACAGAGCAGGGAAACACTGTATGGTTCAGAATTGGAAAGAGTGTACACCAGGGATATGCCTATCTCTATACTTTTTCAATCTATATGCGGAACAGGGAGTGGTGGCATCAGGATTGGAGAAAAACTTAACGACCTACATTATGCAGATGACAAAACCATGCTATCAGAAACTGAGGATGACCTGAAGTGTTTGCTAGAGATGGTCAGACCGCAGCCTTAAGTATGGATTGAAGCTCAATATCAAGAAAACAAAGATTCTCAGCACTAGGCTGATTGGCAGCATCATGATAAACATAGACAGTGAAGAGATTGAGATTGTTAAAAGTCTTTATTTGCTTGGCTCCACAATCAACACTCTTAGTATCAGTAGCCAGAAAATGAAGAGATGAATTGCAATGGGAAATTCTGCTGGCAGAGACCTCTCCAGAGTACTGAATAGCAAATATATCAGTCTGGAGGCTAAGGTGCACCTGGTCCAGGCCATAGTATTCACAATTACTTGTTATGTGTCAGAAATTTGGACAATAACTAGGAACGATAGAAAGAGAATTTATGCCTTTGAGTGGTGATGCTGGAGAATAGTATTGAATGCACATTGAACTGCCAGGAGAACAGATAGGTTTTTCTTACAACCAAACTGTTCCTTGGAGGCAAGGATTCTGAAGCTACGACTGATATGTTTTGGTCACGTTTCCAGGAGGAACCAGTACTTGGAGAGGGACATTATCATTGGAAGGGTGGAGAAACAACTGAAGAGAGGAAGAACCAGAATGAGATGGATTGATTCAGTGACTGGGATAATGAGGGTAGGTGTGTCAGAGACAATAAGGTTGACATAGGATAAAGCAGTGTTTAGGGTTGCTATATGTAGGGTCTCTATGAGTCTCAAGTGATTCAATGTCACGCAACAATAACAACATTGCATTGGAAAAGGCTGCTGTTAGGGATCTTATCAAACTTTTCAGTAGTAAAGTTATTTGTTTGAGAACTATGGTGTATCTGATTCAGGCAATTTTTTTTTTTAATCCCTGATGCATCTGAGAGGTGGACAAATGAATAGCAATGACAGAAGAATTGATGCCTTTGAGTTGTGATGTTTGAGAAGAGCACTGAACATTCCATGGACGGCTACAAGAATAAACAAATATGTCTTGGACAGGGTGCAGCAGGATTGCTCTTTGGAGACAAGGACAATGAGGCTTTGCCTCACATACTTCGGGCGTGTTGCTAGGAGGGGCTATTGCTTAGAGATGGTCATCATGCTTAGAAACGTATAGGGTTGGCAAAGGAAAGGAAGACCCTCAACCACGTAGCTTGACATGGTGACTGCTGAAGTGGGCTCTAGTGTGTCTGGTAATGTGAGGATGCACAGGATAGGATAAGGTTCAGAACTGCTATTAGTAAGGTTGCTGAGTCATACTCAACGACACATTAAAAACAACAACTTTTCCCAGAATAATGTCTTTTTCCAAGAACTGATATCATGCCCAAAATTTGTGAAATGAAGTTTTACATTTTTTGACTTTAAAGTGCACCCTGTTTGCAGTTTTTTCAAAAGATTTACTTTTTTTTTTCAGTCCTAGGAATATTCAATATTCTCAACCAAAACACAAGACACCTATTTTTCTTTGTTCTTTCTTGTTCATTAGGGTCGCTATGGGCCACACCTGACTCAACGGCACTTAACAATAACACACGCAAATATACCTGTATAGTCAATAAAACACGAATAAACATATTTCTTGTATTTTCTGCTTCCATCCAAGATTCATTAGGCATTGTATGCTCTACAATAGTCCAGAATAAAAGATGCATTGCAAAGTGAACTGTGGGAGAGGGAAGAGATCGGGAGGGAAGAAATTGTGCAACAATGAATGAATGAATGAAAATCCATCTTTTCTGTAAACTTACATTAAAATCACAGTAAAAAGGAAAAATAATACATTTGACATTAACAATGATATCCTTCATGCTATCTCTTCTTTTGAATTCTGATTTAATTTCCTATACTTCCCTGTCATTGTACTGTTCTAGCAATTTTCACATAATTGACAGCAAAATTTTACTTACATGAGAAATTAATGATAATGTCTGATAACCCAAAATTCTTTTGGTTATCCATTTTTGGAATGGGAATAATTATAGTAGCTATCATCCAAATTTCTTATCATAGGCTAATATATCTGTTAAAGCATCTCAACTGGTATTCCCTCAATTCCTAGGACTTTACTGTTTGTCAATGTCTTTAGGGCAGCTGAAACTTATTCCTTTATTATCACCGGTTATTGATCAATAGTACTTCCTGAAATAGTTCATTATTGACCAATTGTTTTTGGTATATTGTCTCTATGTATTCTTCCCATCTTTTTTGTTGCTTTTCACATCACTGAAGAACTTGCCCACAGAATCCTTTAATATTGAAATTTGAGTCAGTACATCTCAGCTCATTAATGCCTAGGATGATGATCTATCTTTATATGTTTTATTTCATTTGTAAGCACTCATTTTCTTAGATTCATATTTTGTACATTCATTTTCCAAATATTGACTTAAATAAAGGTTTATAGCTGTTTCTCCTCATTTTCTAGGCACTTTCTAACCTGCAGGGAATCATCTAACTGTATTAAATCAAATAATGTTCCCCTGACTAGATGTTCTGCCTGGGCCCATCTCCTAGACTGATACCATCTCTAGCCAAGAACAGTTACCTATGCTCCTCTGAGGCTTGTAGAACTCTTCCCCAGGCTGCATGTTCCATTCCTAACAAACCTTATCCTAAGAGAAGTGCTACTTGTGCCTTGGTCACGACTCAAAAATGAGAAATTCTGATGTGACTGGACACCTCAACCTCAACGGTCTGCGGGACTAGTAGCTACACTAGCCCAGACCAGAATGATTGCTTTATTTTCCATTGCTTGTATGTTTGTTGTTGACATTCATATGCTTATTTGTTTTATAGTTTGCTCTATTGGTTATTTCACATATCTGTAAGTTTGCTGTACTATCGTGACTTGTGTTAATGTGATACTACATTGTGACGGCATATGTCACTTTTATTTTAAATGCCAGAGGAACCACTCATGGTTGACAATTTTCAACAAAGCTTCCGGGCTAAGATTAAGAAAGGAATCACTACCTACTTTGGAAATAACAGAGAATTAAGGTAAATGTAAGCAAAATAATAAAATATGAATATAGAGTAAAATGGTAACATTATAATTTAATTGTACTGTGTTGAGTGCTGTGGAATCAGAACTGACCCGTAACTGACCCTCTAGAGGTTTTTCAGAGGCAGTAAACTGCACAAGAAGAGATTACACATCCTTTTCCTATGGAGAAGCTGGAGGATTAAAACTGTAAACCTTTACGATTGCAGTGTAGCATCTAAGCAGTAAGTTTAAAATGAATTTATATTATTTTGTGCTCAGCAACTTTATCAGAGTATAAGAGAATCATTTGAGATATGATAAAGATCTGAATACAAAAGAGTGAGCAAGAACAGCTCTTTATGCACCAAAGAGTCCATTCCCTGCACCCCCTACCCTGGATTGGCACTTGATCTCTTTTTTAATTGAAGATTTAATTGAAATTGAAGGTTTTAATTGAAGTCTTTTAATTGAATTTAAAGATTTACATGCAATGGTAAGACACAGCAAAGTCAGGTTATCATATACACTTTGAACATTTCCCCAGTAGTAACCTTTTATAAAACCATAGGTCATAACCAAAGTATTCATTCAACCTTTGGATTTTCATAAAAATGTAAAATATTAATATTTTGCAGTTTGTTTTTCCTTCCATATAGATGCTGCTTTAGGGAATTTTGTACAGCTAAGACTATGAACAGATAGAAATAGTGTCTGTAAAAATCAGTAGAAATTTATGTTTTATTTATTTGGAGACCAGTTACATACCAACCACAAAAAAGTTATATCACTTATGTCTGTGATCTATCTAGTGATATATCCTTTATCTATCTATCTATCTATCTATCTATCTATCTATCTATCTATCTCTTATATTTCCCAATGCCATGTGATAATTGCACATCTACAGCGGATAATGGAATGGGTAGCTCAAGATACACAAAATATTCAGTGTAGTGTTTGAGAATATTTGACTGAAATGATAGTTTACTGATGTTGTCTCTAAACATGTGTTTTAACCTCAATATTGTTAGACTGTTGACGTATTACTATTGCAATTGAATTTAAGGAACTCTGTGATGACTAGTCCTTTTAGTATACTGCTTTGCACATTAGATTGCTAATTAGAGTGCAATGATTTGAATATACTAGTAGTCTTTTGGTGAGAGAAATGAAGACATATTTTTCTAAAAGACTCACAGCGTTGGTGGAAGGGCACCCTAAATCAGAGCTGACTCAGGGCAGTGAGTTTTGGTTTTGAGTACAGAAGCTAGTAGGTTAGGTGTTACTGTACTAACACAAAGATCAGCAGGTCAAACAGAACAGCTGCTCTTGGAGAGAAAGATGAGGTAGTCTCCACGTATTAGATATGCTGTTGTTCTGTCCCATTGAGTTGGAATAGACCCATAGCTAGCCATCCAGTGGGTTTTCAGAGACAATAAACGGCATAGGAGGAGATCGCTCATCTTTGTTCTGTGAAACAGCTGGTGGATTAGAACTAAATGCTTTTTAGGGGAGCTCTGGTGGACTAGTGGCAAGAAGCTGCACTGCAATCCCAGAGAAACACGGTTCGAATCCACCAGATGCTCTGCCGGAGAAGGAGGCGCAATATCCTCTTGTACCAGTGAGATCTGATTTGACGGTACACGCACACAAAATAATAAAAAATAATAAAAAAAATTAAAAAAAAAAGAACTAAGTGCTTTTTGACTGGCAGTACAACTCTTTATTACTAAGTCACCTGAGTCCCTTTTTAGAGCTATAAAGCCTTAGAAGCCCAACAAAGAATCACCCTAAGTTCAAATAAGCTCAAATGTATGGGATTTGGTGGTTGTTTTTGTTTTAAATCTACTCAATGATATATCGATTAATACATTCATATTCCATTCCTCAGGCCTTACTTTTGTCAATGCCTTCAGTTTGAACTTCTTCCTTCATGACTATTTGTTCTTTATCATACTACTTCCTGAAATGGTTCGTGTTACCGTAACTCTGTCTAGTCATTTTGATACTTCTTGCATATTTACCCATACCATCCTCCAGTATTGTAATAAGGGTAAAATTTGTTTTCTAGGTTTCAACTTTGAAAAGCAAGCACCCAACTAGTGGAAAATTATTTAACATTTATGAAGAACATTTGGCCTTTGAGATTTGAGGTAGTAGTCACTTCTGTGCCTGTGAAATTGGCATCAGTTTATCTTGAGAATTTTCCCATTAATTTATTTTGGGATTTTTTGGTGTGTTTTCAATTAGAAGTTCAAATATATAAACTTAATTATTGTATGTTTACTTTGTTGCTTTCAATTATAATAATTGTATAATATTCTGATAAATAATAATTGCATTTCAACTTCAGTAATACTTCTTATGAGGGTTTTCTTCTACAGTTAATTATTCTGTCAAGAACATATTTAAAGTAAAAACAAACAAAAAAAAACCCAAAACAAGACATAACAAAGTATAACAACAACAACCAAAAAAACCCTTCGACCAAATTTGGTATTGAATTTGGTAATAATTTGGAATAATTATCTAGTAGAATTTTCTTTCAAATCTCCTTTAATGTCCCTATTTCTCAGTCTAGCTACTGTGACCATCTTGTTTTTCTCAATTAGAAAATAAAGAAGCCAGGTACATGGCACATTTTTTAGAAGAGCTGTCAGTCTATGACATTATTCAGCTCTGAGAAACATGGTCATTATTGAACACTGAAAAGCTATAGTTCCTATAGTCTTTTCATACTTTTCTGAATTTTATTACAAGAAGCAGAAAAAATAATCATGTATAATTATAGCTTTATATTCTCCAAGTACTGAGTTGAATCCAAGAAAACTATCAAAACATTTTTGCGCTCCATTTCTTTTGCACAAATGAAGCCAAGTAACATATTATTACACAGATATTTTTGGGATAACAATAATTTAAACCAAAGTATTAATACTAAATATCTATGTAAAAATTATTAGGAGGATTTAGGATATCTTAGGTTCAAGTCAGGATGTATCATAACATTCAAGATCCTAAATATCCCTGAAATAATGGAAAGCACACAAAAATGAGATAAGTACCAGTGACCAAAATATGTAGTAGTACTTTTGCCATTCCACAGACCATGCAATAAAAGTTGGTGTTTCTGGGAGAGGTTATGAAGGCCTGGAACCACACAACAGTATGTTGAATTGGAGGTGCTTCAGGAGAACTGGCCAGACATGTGAAAATTGTCTCATTTCTCACCCCTCTCCACACTAACATTTTGGACCAGGCAGAAGCAATTATGTATATGTCTGGTGGTTTTTTGTTGGGTTGGGGTTTTTTTGTTGGGTTTTTTTTTGTTGTTGTTGTTGTCTTTTTTCATTGCACCTAGGAGGAGTAAATATGACAACTTGAGCACAGAAAAGAGTCCGGGAAGCACGTTACTGGTAATCCTTAGGTCAGGATATCAAATACACTTTGTGGAGTAAGATGTGTCAGCCTGCTTCCATAAATATTGTTATGTGCTGACGAGATGGAATTGACTAATAGCTGACCTCCAGTGAATTGTTTCTGTTGTTATGTATGACTCATAGCAGATTTATGCACAATAGCTCTGAATCCTGATTTAGCCTGATCCAATCTCACTGCCTCTGACACACTTACCCTTGTTACTCTATTACTGTGTCAATCCATCTCATATGATATCCTTTTCTAAAAATTCATCACTCCTGGCTACATGTTTTAGTACATCAGACAGAGTTTCAAAATTTTTGCCTCCAAAGAGCAGCTTGGTTTCACCTTCTCCAGGACAGACCTGTTTGTTCTCTTGGCAGGCTATGGCATGATCAATACTATTCTTCAGCACCACAATTCAAAGGCATTGATGATTCTTCTGTCATCCTTAGTCATTTTTCCAACTCTCTAATGTATAGTAAGAAATTATGAAGACGTTGACCTGGATTAGATGCACCTTAGTCTCTAGACTTGCAACATTTCTCGTCAGTACTCTGTAGAGATTCCTGACAGCAGATTTTCCCACTGAAATTCATCTTTTGATTTCCTGATTGCTGGTGCCAATAGTGTTAATTATAGAAGACCTTAAAAAGCTGAAATAGTGAACAATTTTAATCTATTCTCCTTCTATCATGATGCTGCCAACTAGCCCAGTGGTGGGAAAGTTTACTTGATGTTGAGCTTCGATACATATTGAAGGCTATAATCCTTGACTTTCTGGAGCAAACGCTATGGGTCCTCTTCAGTTTTGGCTAGCAAGGTTGTGTCATCTCCGTGATGCAGGTTGTTGTTGATGGGTCTTCCTTAATTCTGACACCACATTCCTCCTCCTAAAGTTCAGTCTTCCGAATGACATGTTGTGCATATAAATTTAAATGATGTTCACAGAGGATGCATCTTTACACACTCTTTTCCTGATTTTGAACCATGAAATATTTCCTTGCTCTGTGCTTCCTGGTCCAATTCTAGATTTCACATGAGCATAATCAGGTGTTCTGGGATTCCCCTTCTTCTCAAGGTTAGCCACAATTTATTGTGATATACATAGTCAAATGCCTTTGCATAGACAGTGAAGCACAGATGGATATTCCTCTGCTTTCTGCAATGATCCACCTGACATTGCCTATAACGCCCCTAGTGCCATAGCCTCTTATAAACTCGCCTCCTGTTTTTGGTAGTTCTTTGTCAATGCAATGTTCCAGTCATTTTTTATAAGTTTCAGAAGAATTTCGCTTTAATTTTTTATTAGTGTTATTTTTCAATAATGTCCACACTCTGTTGGGTCACCTTTTATGAAATTGGAATAAATATGAATCTTTTCCAGTCCAATTTGCTGGTTAGTCAATAGGTTATTAGAGGCTCTAAATCAATTAAGAGGAAATTTACCATTTTTTACCCTATGGAGCTGCTGGTGGCCTCAAGCCACATGCTGTTGGGTAGTCATTGTAACTTTTTACCTCTGGGACTCCAGAATTTACTTCTATAAATATTACAGTCTTGTAAACTTATATGGAAATTCTACCATGTCTTATAGAGGTGCTACAACAGAACCTACTCCATGGAAATAGATGTGTTTGTTCGTTTTGGGGTACAGAATTAGGACAAACCTTTGTCAACTAGAAATACCCTAGAAAAATACTGAACTCAAATCACATCAGATACACCCAACAATAAAAAATAAGTACATGAATAAAATAACACAAAAATTTTGAATTCCAGATATAAAATATTTGGGAAATATTGGTAAATGTTCGGCAAAACGTTTTTGCAAATATTTGAAGAATGCTATGAAAGAAACTTGGAAAACTTACAAAAAATATAGAAACCATAGCTAATGGAACACACACAATAATTTAGATATAAATATCATTATCTACACAGGACCAATAGAAAAGCAAATGGAAATAAAATGAATGTTGAATTAGTTAAAGCCCTAGTTGCAAACTGAATAATATCTCAGAATATTTAAACTATTGTAAAGGGTGGATATGCAGAAGATGGGTAAATCTGTCTAACGAAGCAGATCATTATGTTTATATGTTTATGCTTACACTCAGACCAGAGCACACACATGCACACACAATTTTCTAATTCAAAATGAAATTTCAAACCATTAATAACATCGTTAGCCCAAAGACCGTTAGAGTAAATATGAGAACCATGACAAGAGAGTAAGCATTACCATAATGTCAAACATTTTTTTACAAACATATCTTAAAGAGATAATAGAAAATTATATAAAAATTCTAAATTATATCCTGATGAGATTTGATTTGAACATATTTTAGGACCACATTGGACTTTTGATCGAAAAGATTCATATTATAAAGAAGGAGAAGCAGGAAAGAAGAGAAGGGGAAAAGTTAAAAAAAAAAAGGAAAGGAAGAGATTATTTTTTTTAAACTTGAACAAGCTGTCTAGTTTGTGAGACTAGAGGGTAAAGTTGATGCTCATCAGACCCCGCTTTCAAGTCTTGAGGTTGGAACATACTTATTCCTAGCAATCACCATCACCTAGATCCATAAAAGTGGGTATGGGAAGAATACAGCAATGGAGAAACAGGTTGACCTAGGGCATTGGCCACCTAGCATGCACAGTTGTGTGGATAATCAGGGAAGGGCTGTTGGCTTGAGGAACAGGGAATCATGAGGACCCCTGGCTTGTTGACTTGGCTCATGTGGATGCCAAGGCTGAGTGAGGAGACCAAGTCTGGAATGTGGGGGAAAGTGTGGACTTCTGAGATTGCAGCTGATTCCCATCTGAACTTAGTCACTTGGGACGGCTTGGGATGAGCTGACTAGAAATCAACCCGATGAAGAGAAGATGACCCATGCTGTGAGCTAGGGTTGATTGCTGCAGCCTGATGGCTTGCTCTTAACTGGATTTTTTATGTGGATGCAGATGCTCAAAGTTTACAAGTTGAACAGAGAACTCCCTTGCTAAAGGGGCATCCTTGTACTGATTTGATGATCAGTATTCCTCAGATTACTGATTTGATAGGGATGGGCAATATAGAAATTGTCTATCTAAAAGGGAAATGTTAGAGCATGACACATGAAGCTGCTGGTTACACACTTTGACAAATGTAGTTATTAATAAGATGATTTAAGGGGGAAAGATCCCACTATATACATGAAAAAAAAATGTAATCTAAACAAAAGACTGTATAAAATACAATGCACATGCATAAAACAATGCATATAAATTATAAAAATATCAATTAAAAATGATGACCTATAATTTGTAACTTAGGATTCCATACTTAGCCAAATTTCATTTACTGGGTAGAATTATTTGCATATATGAAATGTCCATATAAATAGACTCAGAAAATGAATTATATATATAGTCTAGAGTATGTACACAAGAAAGAAGATAGCATGAATCTCAGAGGAATACATGGAAATAATTATTTGCAAAATATTAATAGACTAGTCATCAGTATGAAATAGTGAGACATATTAAAGCATAGTGATTAATAGCCACTGAGCCAGACAGATAATTGGAATTCCAGCTTTACCAGTGCTTAATTATTTGAACCTGAGTATGTTTCCTAACTTATTTTTGGCTTAGTAAGTGTTCTTCTTTGTGAAATGGAGAAAAGTATGGTAGTCACTTCATAAAATTATTGTATTAAATAAATAAGTACATGGGAAATGCTAGCAACTGTGCCTTGAAAATGACAATTGCTCAATAAAGGTTAAGTATGACTCTGTTAAATGTAAAATTGATAATACTACTGAACAACAGTTAGAGGTATAATCAAATAGAATTGATTGGGAAACAGAGAAATAAGTAGCATTTTTAAAATCTTTTGTCTTTTTGTTACAGACAGTATAGATAAATGACTTTTGTTATTGCATGAGAAGTACCACTTAGAATTTTATGTTAAAAATTTTAGTCAGAAACTTCTTGAAATATCCTTCTAATCCATTTTCAGAATTATCCTTCACCTTAATCTCCATTCATTAGTGAAGAGTTTCTAAAATTTGCTTGGAAGAAATAAAATACTTTCTAGGAAACACATCAGATTAGAGGACATTTGTCTGAGAGGAAATTTTGTTTCATACAATTAATTTAGTATTGATTTCTTACCTAAGACTCAATAAATTTATTCAAAAATTTAAAAATATAAAGATGGTATATATTTTTTTAAAACGACAATTTAAAATATCTGAGGCTACTAGGAATTTATTTTCAAATTTTGAAAACTGATTTTACTAAACATACGGTTCTCTACTGGGCTAGTCCACAGGTAGTTGCCCTAGTAACCCAAAGACAGAGTCAGTCTCAAATATCTCTGTGAGAAGAAGATGGACATTTTCCTACTAGGTGATTTACAGTGTCTGAAAACCTGCTGAAATTTCAGCTATGAGTCAAATCCAACTTGACAATAATGAGTTTTGTTTTTTAAGTTAAAATATGAAATTCTTAGCTTAGCACGTAAATCTATCATTTAGATCTTAACAAATTTACTAGCATCCTGTACTGTCACTCTTTCCTCAGCTATTGAAACAAACTAGTTCGATCTGCCATGTTATCTTGTCTCTTATTTTTCTGTTATTCTTGTCATTTTATTCTTCATTTTGTATTTAAAAAAGCCTGTACTCTTCAAAATAATAATTTTAAACGTATGTACATTTATAAAAGTTAAACCAGCAAGAATTAACTCAACTGCCATCTTAAGTTTATAGTTGAGAAATGCTGTTTATTATTTTATCCTTCCCAGATTTTGCTAATTTTGCTCCATAATCATATAGTGGCTTGTTTTCCTTTTCTGTTTTTCACTGGTTATTTATTTTTCTTATCACTGTATGTTCTCTTTAATAAATGCTTATTTCCATTCAACTTATTTTTATCGTGTGTTTTCTTTTTCATTTTTGGTGATTGGGGTCTTTTTGTTTGTCTGTTTTGCTGTTGTTGTTTCCTTGTGTTGGAAAAACTTGCTAAAAGTATGTGTTTAGACTATTATCTGAACTTGGATGCCTTTTCAGCATACTTTCTTTTTTTTTAAATTTTATTATTTTGTGTGCATGTACCGTCAAATCAGATCTGACTGGTACAGGAGGATAGTGAGCCTCCTTCTCCGGCAGAGCATCTGGTGGATTCGAACCGTGTTCCTCTGGGATTGCAGTGCAGCTTCTTGCCACTAGGCCACCAGAGCTCCCCAACACTTCAGCACACTTTTAATGTCTCTATAGTAGGCATTACTTGTTGATTTAATGACAATAAAGAAAAAATAGCTCATATTTATCTTTTTCTGTACCTTGTGATGACAAAACATTGTAACGTGTGATACCACACAGCAATGATTTCTCCGGAGAATTAGAAACAAGATCATACCAGTTGCATCTGAGATTGCACAATTCCTCAGAGCGTGTATCATAGCTGTTCTCTTTTATGAATGACACTTATAAGTGTTTTCCTATGACTCCAACCCAGTACAGTGTTCATATCTGTTGCTCATAGGGTCACTGTGAGTTGTACTAGACTCTATGGCACTTAACAACAACAATAACCCAGAATAGAAAAACCAAATCCAAGAGTAAGTGGTTCAAAGGTAGATCAATAGCATCAAGATACCCAATTGTCCCTGTTGGTTTTTCTTGGATGTCAGAAAGTAACTTCCCCATCTGGCAATATATGCTATTTGAGAGACTAAACAAGCCAGAAGGGTTTAGTATATCAAAACCAATGTTCAAATTGAAGACATATTTAGCAAATGATGCCTTTTCAATTAAAGATTTACAGTCTTGGAAACTCAATGGAGAGTCACTATCAGACAAAATCAACATGATGGCAGTTAACTTGAGTTTTGGGGATTTTGGTTGGTTTGTTTTACTTGATGCAAGACCTTATTTAACTTAATTCAGGACCCTTTTTGGTGGCTTTTTCTTCTTAAATAAAATCCAAACTCAGAAGATAAGCTCATATTGAAAGTTTATTGCATCTGTTAAAACTAGGAACCCTCGTTGACTTATGATATTATTTTCTGCTGGCAGTGGATCTGAAATCTTGCACTCCAGGCATCTGTCATGCATTTCTCCTAGTATATACTAAGACTATTATAAATATATATTATAGATGTACTATTTGGAAACAAGAGTTGCACCTACTTCCTAAACAAAATGCCTCCAGAAACTCTATGGACTTTGATAAATGTGGATAGTTATAGAAAGGCTTCAGGCCTTTTGTTCATAGGGTCACTATGAGTTGTGCTTGACTCTAAAGCAATCAACAACAGATATATTATGAAAAATGGATAACGGGAAATAAATTAACAATTAGTATATTTTATTCTTTAGTTTGATTTTTGGTTGTTTTCTTATTTTTTTATTTGTTTTATTGTGAAATACATGCACAATCTCTCTACTGTTGATCTGTTTCATAAATGGGGAGTTGTAAGAGCTCTTTGTCCAAGTTTCCAGGAGGACAGAGGTGTAGAAGAGAATGTGCAGATACCATAATTGGTAAGTCTAAAAGAGCCTTATTACAATTACCTACACTACAAAGGCTGAAGGTCAAAGGGTTTGTAGGCATATGTGAGAAGTTATCCTGTCTGAAGAATTGTGTATTCTTTCCAATTTGAATTGTAACCTGTTAATTTCCCTGAGAAATCCTTTAAACACAAGTGTGATTCTGTGTGGCCATTGTATGGGATCATTCGACCCAGTAATAATAACCTGGCAGGGGTGACTGGTGTAGAAATTAGTAAAAGCAGATTAAGGGACAAGGATAGGTTTGCAAAAGGAGTATAGGCGTGACCCAGTCTGACTCCCTCTGACAACACAAGAGGGAACAGTTACATCCACAAGAGAAAACCAATTCCTATGAGGCCAGTCCACCATACCCCCCATATCTACTTCTGTAATTTATCACTGCAACTCCCTTTCCTAAGGCTTTTCAAAGTGTACTGATGTAATACACTTTATAATGGCCACCCAGAACTCACAGAACACTTCCTCGCACACAGGCAGGGCAATCAAGATAGAGATTTTACTTTATAACCTTTAAAAAGAAAAACTGGGAAATGACTGCACATTTATTAGGAAAGAGATCACAGAGAGAGAAATTACGACAAAATGGCACAAACTATCTTTTATCCATTTCCATAATCCTTATTGTTTGCTTCAAATCAGAATAATCTTTATTTTAAATGTCTCCTCCAAAATGAATATACTAGGAGGTTGTAAAGTATATTTATGAATCTCCTCATTCTATGTACAGGAAAAAATTTAGCATATGCAGAGGCTTAGGGAACTGCATACACTAGTTGCCAAACAGCATTGGACCAAGTTAAATCCCCACTACAGATGCTTGAAACAAAGATAGCAAAATATGAAACTCAATTAATTTAGATAGTGAAAGAGCTTTCAGAGGAGATTCTTTGTACTCTTTATACTCCTGGATGGATGTGGGTTTATTCTCTATAGTTCAGATGTAGGTTGTTACAAGATAACCACATATTTGCAAGTACTGATATTACTGTATGAAAGTTGAATAAATTTTTTTCCATAAATGCACTTTATTACACAGATCTGGGAGATAGTGAGTCACCTCTAAGACTGCCACTGAAAGTTGAATAAATTTTTTAAGAATTTTAAAATACCATTTGCTTGTCAATAATAGTTGTGTAAATCTGAAAAAAAGAAAAGTTATAAAAGTAAGTGCAACCAATAATTTTTATTTTTATTTATGTATTTTTTATCCTCTTCATAGAGCCCAGCCTTCTGGAAGATCTTTACCAAGGTATGGAGATTGAAAAGGTATGGAGATAGGACACATCCCTGTTCTACACTCTTCCCAATATTAACCATACGGTGTTTCCTTGCTCTGCTCTGACAGCTGCCTTTTGTCCCAAGTACAAGCTTCACATAAGCACAATCAAGTGTTCTGGATTCCCATTCTTCTCAGAGATAACCACAGTTTATTGTGATTCACTCAGTCAAATGTCTTTGCAAAGCAAATGAAACAAAGACATTTCTCTGTTACACTCCAATGTCAGCCAAGATTCATCTAATTAGCGCTAATATCCTTATTATCGTGGCCTCTTTTAAACCCAGGCTGTGCAGCTGGCAGTTTTCTGTTGATGTGATGTTCTGGTCATTTCCGGAAATTTTTAGTAGAATCTTGCTTCAGTGTGATATTAATGAGATAGTTCAATAACTTCTGCAATCTGTCAAGCCACCTTTCTTTAGAATGGCAGATATGGACCTCTTCAAGTCAATCAGCCAGGTAGTTGTTCTCTAGACTCCTAGGCACAACTTGATGAGCACATCAGGGCAGCATTTTGTTGACATTGTTGCTGTTGTTGAATCGAAATATGTGAATTGGTATGTCATCAATTCCTGAGATCTGTGAGGAGGAATATAGCATCAGGATTGGAAAAAGACCAATCAACAATCTGTTATGCAGATAACACAACCTTGCTTGCTGAAACTGAGGAGGACTTGGAGCGCTTGCTGCAAAA
>NW_006399763.1:9896183-9902143 GCF_000299155.1 Elephantulus edwardii
TTGACTACACGTAACAACAAACAATTATCATACTCAATTAATTTATTCTGAGTTGGAATTGACTCCTTGCTGACTCTTCAATAGGTGTTCAGAGGCTCTAATTGAATAGGAGGAGACTTCCTATCTTTCCCCAAGAGAGTAGTTAATGGATTCAAGCCACTCACTTTTTGGTCAACAGCACAGCTACCTTTATCATTATGCCAAACTGCATGACTTGAGCACCGAAACATTTGACCATCACTAATTTTACAAGAGGGAAGAATACCTATCAACAGCAATTTCAGTCCAAAGTTGATTCCTACATGACCTTCTCTCTGCATACTACACCACTTTACCAATTCTAACATCAGTCATCTCTCCTATAGCACTCACTGCTTTTCTGTTGGGTTTAATAGTTCTTTGCAATGCTACCCAGAGCCCACAGATCATATTCCTGTACGCTTACAAATCAAATTCAGGAACTATTCATGATACAGTTTTTTTTAATCCATAAAGCTTCTTCTCATGTTCCAAAGCAGGTTTTTCCCTTTATGGTCTCTCTTTTTTTAAAAAAAAAAATCTGTGCTGCTCTGGCATGTGTTTTAAAGCTCACTAATTCTGCAGAAGCAAACTTTTTTCTCTGGCCCTTGACCCCAAGGCCTTCGCCCAAGACCTGCTTGACTGGTAAACACTTTTTAACTTTGCCAATTATGTGCCCAGTGGCCCCCTAACTCTCTGTTAAGTCTCTGACTTTTCAGGTATTTGACTCTAGCTCCACAGGTTAACTCACTTAACTCAGGGCTAAGTGCCTCTACTCTGCTACCAATCTTCCTGCCTAAAGACACTGACATATTTCATTTTGTAAGTTGGGAGCACATAGCTGTCTCAAGCCAGTCTCTTGGTTCTGCTACCACCATTTTTCTGCCGCCAATTAAGTGGTAAAATTGTATGTTCCCTGGTTTGAGAAAGTTTCAGTACAGGATGTCATGTCCAAAGGACAAACTCTACTGTATATCCCTTCACTTTTGATAGCAGCAAAATTCCCATTTTCTACCTCTATGATAGTTAATCATAAGCCTAATCAAAAGACAAAACTAAGCAGTACCTCTGCATATTATACATCCTATTTACAGAGTCTCACTTAAAAGATATTTACATTATTTACATTATTAGCAAGCTATCTAATCCCCTTAATGACTACAAAAAGCTCACATTTGCAGAGTCTTCTGCAGCCCAGTATTCTGTACTCTTCTCCTATACCACAACTCAATGGCATCAATTATTAGTCTGTTACTTTTAGTCGTTGTCCAATTTTCAGATGCAAAACAAGTAATTGAAAAGATGATGACTTAAAAAAAAAAAAGAAACAAAAGATGATGGCTTGGGTCACCTTAGTCTTTCAACAGGCATCTTTGCTGGAAAAGAGTACCAAATAATTCACGCATAAGCCAAAAGAACAATGTTCACAAAATGTGAAACGAGCTTTGCCTGATAAACTTTGGGCATGTTGTTAAGAGAGGCCAGTCTCTGGAAATGGATATCGTGCTTGAAAAGGGAAAGAGAAAAAGCCAAGGAGGAAAAGACCTCCAAGAAGATGGAATCACACAGTGACTGTAACAATGGCTTAAGTATATTGGAGGAGGTGAGGATGGCACATGGTAATGCAGGGTTCAGATACACTGTTCACAGGGTCTCCATGAATTGTAGCCTACTCAGTTGTACCTAACAACAACAACATCTGGGAGATAGAGTTACAGACACACCATGGATTAAAACATCCAACTTAGACAATTTTTTGTACCACATTTAACTTTTGGACACAAATATCCAACAAAATCCATTCATCACTAAGAGTTGAGAAGAATATTTCAACAAATTAAATATGCATGAGTTATTATTTACCTGATATAAGGGAAAATACCAAAAGATAAAAAATCTAATACATTTTTCATTCATCAGTTTTCAGGTTAATAATTACCAATTTTTTTTCATTTTATTTTTTTTGTACATGTACCATCAAATCAGATCTGACCAGTACAGGAGGAGACTGTCCCTCCTTCTCCAGCAGAGCATCTGGAGCATTTGAACTGTGCACCTCTGGGATTGCAGTGTAATTTCTTGCCACTAGGCCACCAGAACTTCCCTACTTGCCTATTTTTTAATGGAAAAACTATTAAGTGATAATTATAATGCTTTATTTTCCCCATTTTTTCCATCATGCTTGCAAATGCTTTCACAATTAAGAAAATGTAAATTACATTGAACTCCTAGCATTACCAAAAGCACTCAAAGTGTATTTTGAAACATCTATTTAAAAAAGTACATTCTTATTTTTATAATTATTAGTTTATCATCTGCTAAACTAGAAACATTGCTTCTTAATTCCACAAAAGGATTTGTCTATGTTAAGACCCCATTGTGCCTTAAATAGTCAAATGGAAGCATGATGTGGAAGGGGATAATTAACAATTAAAATACTAGACATTATTATTTTTCTCAAAGTGATATTTCATACCTATTTTTTTTTAAATTTTATTCCTTATAGATGTGCAACCCCTTTGTTTTAGACAGCTTTTTATCATAAGTAAAGCAGGGATAACCACTACACTGACATTTGGGTAGTTACTTTTATTACCTGAGATTTAGATTCATTTTTTTATGATGTTATTGTTGTTGTTAGATGCCATCGAGTTGACTATGACTCATAATGATCTTTTGACCAATAATTCCGAACCCTGACCCAATGTCTTACAAATTGCAACAGCAGTAACTCTTACTTCTCGGTTACAGATTTTGATGTTGTTATTTGTTTTGGGGTTTTTTTTAAACTATATTTCCTAAAAATTTTCCAAAAGCCATTGAAATTCTATTACCTAATCTTATGGTTATTGAAAAAAATAAATATGCTTTCTAAAATATGTTTTCACTGCTAAATATTTAACTAAAATATGTGCTTCTTCATTTGTCTGAATACGTTATTTCTCTATTTTGTTTTTCAGAACTTGTTCTGCATGTCATGCTGGCATTCTCTCTTTTCTCATCTTTTAATGAGGAGAGATCAGTCCAGGCCTCCTACCTCCTCTGTAGCATGCTGCTGTGTCCTCCTCGGCCCCTCACTCTTCACCTGTGAATCCTCAGTCTTTTTCCTCAGATCTTGTTCTGCAACTTACTGCTGTACATGTAGTGAATCTATAAGGCTGAGGATGGTGTTTTTATTCTTGCTGCCCAGTTCTGTGATCTACTGAGATGAATATATCCTGGAAAATCTGAAGCAAGCTGTGCAGTTTCTGTAGACAGAAAGTGTAAAAATCCCTTGAGTCACAGCACCTACTAACCTTCCATTCTGTAGAACTATCTAATGAGTTAATTCACTTTTCAGATTGAAATGTGTATTTATTTTTTACTGATTCTGCTACTAATTTGTGACACTACTTCACAGATCCTGTGATAGTAAAAAAATGAATAGGTAATTAAGCAGAAGGAGGCTCTTGAAATAGCTCAGATCAATCCACCAAGTGCTCTTCTGTGCAGTAAATCTAACATCAGCTTGAGGTTGTATGTGTTAATGAGAAAGATAGAAATTATGTACAGTTTATATCATCTCTAGGATTTATGGCTTTGACTCCTAGCCATTAAATTCATTATAATCTACAGAAAAACAGTGGTAGCTCAAGATATTCTGAATTTTTAAATTTTTTAAAAAATATTTACTAAATTTTCAGTTAAAAGAATGAAGATAGAGGGAAAGAATAAGTGAGTAGGATTAAGCACTCCATCTTTACATGAGAAGGCTCTCAAACAAATTTCACTGGATTTTCTATTTGTTAAAGCCAATGTAAATAATACTGACACTTTCAGATTCAACTACCAGTATTTTCAGCCACCATTATTGTTAGATGCTTGCTAAGACTTTATTGCCATAAATACATGGTTTTTGTTGTTGTTGAGTGCCATCCAGTTGTATATGACACATAGAGACTCTGTACAATAGTTCTGAACCCGCCCCCATGCTAAATCAGTCTCACTGACTCTGACACACTTAATCCCACTGCCCCAGTTATCATGTCAGCCCATCGTATGCAGGGTCTTCCTCTCCTGTGCTGTCCCTCCACTCTTTAAAGCATGGTTCCCTTCACCAAGGACTGATCCCCCACTGGCTATGTGTGATAAAATTAAAACTATTTCTTTGAGGTTTTATAGGTGGAGACTACCTCTATGATTGCAGATAGTGGGGGTTCAAAGCAATTCTGGAATCTAGGCGTCCATTGTGCAAATTCCACTTTTCACTTCTAGAAGGTGTTGGGAAGTACATGTCACTTTTAGTACAGTCATCATAAGGAGCTTAGTTAAACTTTATGTCTTTCAGAGTTTGGTTTTTATTTTGTGCTCCCCCTAAGTAAGGACAATAATCATACACCTTCTGATTAGCATGCTGCAATGCTTAAATGTCTTAACTTTTGTAAACTGCACTTAGCATCTTTCAATAAATGTTAGTTTATATTAGGTGTTCTAGTACTCATACATTTAGTATGTTTAATTACATATAGGAATTGATGGAATAACAACTGAGATGTTTTAAGAAGAAGAAATAGGTGGAGAAAAGACCGAGATTAACAATGGCTTAATTTTACTTGGATCCATAGTTGATACCTATGGAATAGCAGTGAAAAAGAAAGTAAAAGATGATACAATGGGAAATTCTACTGTCAAGGACCCTTCAAAGTTTTAAAGAGCAAATATATTAAAGGCTAAGATGTGCTTTATTCTAGCCATAGCTTAAATTGTATCATATGCATCTGAAATTTGGACAAAGAATAAGCTCAAAGATAAATACTAACCTTTGAATTGTGATTTTGGTAAACTGTACTGAGTATACGATAAACTTTGGGAACAAAGTCTGTTTTGGAGGAAGTGCAAACATGGTACTACATGGTGTCAAGAATGTTATGAAGAAAGACCAGTCTTTGGAGAAAAAGAGATAATCCTAAGAAGCTAGAAGGGCTGAGGAAAAGAAGATTGATCCAGTAACTTTAACAGTGGGCTCAAACACGTTGGAGGTATCAGGCACAATCAGACAAAGTTCAGATCGGCTGGTAAATAACACAATTGACTCAATAGTACCTAACAACAATTGCCAAAATATATCAACTACAGTTCTTTCCTTTATTAAATTTACTGCAATTATAGAAAAAGTTTTTAATTCTTACTGATATTTTATTCTGTAAAAGGAGCAAGGACAATGTGGAAGATGATAGAGTCCGAGTAACTCCACAAAGGGGACCTGACCCCATCAGTAATCTAAAACTCATCCCTATAAAGTTGAACATAGTTCACCAGTCGGCTGCATTTACTTCTTTTAAGAACTGGGTCAAAAATTCATTGCAAGTTATTAAACAGTCTTTATAAGATTTCTTTTCACTTAGAGTTGTGGAGTTTTGAGAGAAACAGGTTAGTGGGGGAAAGCAAAAGATACTGCATAATCAAAGTCCACTTTGATAAATTAACAGTGCCAAGCCAGGTTACAGCAAGACACAATCCCTCAATTAGTTCAGACAGCTTCTCAATCAATAGCAAGACATAGAACCCCCATTAATCTGGGAGCTCCTTAGTAAACAGATACCTTTGGCACAAGAACCTCTGGCTTTGAAGTACACGTACTGCTTTCTCTGTGTCTTCTTATTCCTGATGTTGGGGTTCTTTTCTCAAATGTTCTGGCTCTTGGTCAAACCAGCTTTGTCAGGTTATGCCTTGCCCCTCGAGTTTTGTTAGCTCTCTTTCTTTTGGTGGTCTCACAGCTGTTGATGATTTTGTTTTGTTTTTCTATAATTATATTTTATTAATTTTCATAAACATTTACAGAGATTTTGGGCTTCCACTCATTAATTGTTGCACTATTCTCTCTACCCTCCTCCCAGTTTGTTCTTGTCCAAATGCCACAGTACTTGTCAAAGCCAGTTCTGATTAATCTTCTTTGTCAGTGT
>NW_006399763.1:9905088-9913871 GCF_000299155.1 Elephantulus edwardii
TTTTCTATTTTGGACACCACCAAAATAGAAAGCTGTTGATGATTTTGAAAACACTGATCAACAGCGAATCAGGTGTCTGCAGTTGAGGCAAATGCCACTAGGTTTGCTAAGAATGGCAGATAGAACCTCAAAGATTCATTTTAATTACACATTCTCACCTGGGTATTTGGGAAGGTGTAAGACAATGGGTAGAAAATTCATTCTTAAAAATCCTAACAACATATTCAATTATTTACACACCTTGTTTTATAATATGATTAAAATATTCACAATATTTAATAACACACACACACACAAACACGCGCACACACATACTGACTGTAATTTTAATTGGCCAAACAGTTCTCTGCTAATTAATTACTTATACATGATCAAAAATGTGTATATAAATAAGTGAGAACAATGGAAATATATTTTTAGGTTGTCAACTAATTTCTTTTCTTACACTCTATCAGAGGATCTGAAGCTGTTGCTGCAGAAGGTCAAAGACTGCAGCCTTCAAAATGGATATAAGCTCACCATCAAGAAAACAAACATTCTCACTACTGGGCCAATTGGCAGCATCATGATGGATTGTGAAGAGATTGAGATAGTTATCAGTTTTAGTTTGTTTGACTCCACAGGCAACACTTTTGGAACTGGCAGCCAGGAAATCAAGAGACAAATTGCATTAGAAATGTCAGCTGTCAGGGGCTCTCTAAAGTATTGAAGAGCAACGACATCAGGCTGAAAACTAGGTGTGCCTGATTCAGGCCATAGTCTTCACAATTACATGCTATGTATTGGACAACTGGATGATGACTAGGGGTGATAGAGAATTGGTGCCTTTGAGATGCGGTGCTGGAGAAGAGTGTTGAATATACCATGGACTGCTAGGACAACAAACAGGTTTGTCCTGTAGAGAGAGTGAAACTGGGCTGCACCTTGGAGGCAAGGATTCTGAAGCGTCATCTGACATACTTTGGGCATGGTGCAAGGAGGGGTCAGTCCTTGGAAAGGGACATCATGTCTGAGAGAGTGGAGGGACAGTGCAAGAGAGGAAGACCCTTAATAAGATGGATCTGTGGGTGTGGCAGAGACAATGAGGTTGGCACAGGATAGAGCAGGGTAGTGACTTGATGGCACATAGCAACAACACTTAATCATGTATTATTAATTTTTCACAAATTTTGCAATTCAAATGATTCTTAATTTTACTTGCAAGATTTTATTGGTTTATCAGATACATTCTATAGATAAAGTAAAATACAGAGAAATGATTGCAGGGAATTTACTTTTTACCTGTAAACATGCCCAGTTGACCAACAACATTTAATATTAATGCTCTTCAGTGTTCTACCATGTAAAAGAATTCTTTTTTTTTTGTGCATATTCAAGAAGTAGCATGTGATCAAGAACCATTATAAGAAAGAGAGGAGTTATAGCTTCACTGAATGAATTGCCATAAAAAATAAAGCCTCAGGAACTTATGGAACATCAATTGACAAGTTTCAATAAATAGATGCAGTCTTGATATGTTCACTAGTCTATTCCAAGAAAGTTGGAAGATAACTGCTTGGGCAGTTATCTGGATAAGAACATGGTTGTTCTCATTCTTAAAAAGAACTTGATTCAATATAATATGGAAATTGTTGTAATTATGTGCCATTGAGTTGCTTGCAACTCATAGCAACCCTGTGTACAACAGCTCTGAACCCTGCTCTATCCTGAGACAACTTCATTGTCTCTGTCACACCTACCCCCATTACCCCAGTCAGAGTCAATCCAGTTAATTGAGGGTCTTCCTTTCTTCTTCTGTCCCTCCACCCTCTCAAGCTTAATGTCCTTCTCCAAGGACTGGTCTTTCCTTGCAACATGCCCAAAGTGTGTCAGATTAAACTTCAGAATCCTTGTCTCTGATGAGTAGCTGGGTTTCACCCTCTCTAGAGTAAACTTGTTTGTTCTCCTAGCAGTCCAAGTCTTAAGTTTGACTTTATACAATCATTCACATATATTGTAGTTTATATAATTCATTACTATTGATATGTGCCTATTATCACCCTGTCTTTTCAAGTCTCCATTGTACCTTTCTTATTCCTTCAGCTCCTTATGGTCTGACTAATTTTGTTGTCCTCCTCGTTTCTCCTTTTCCCTTTATTTTGGTGCCCCCTTATCCCTTGGCCCTTCCCTTTAAGAACATTTATATATGTCTTACTCAGCTGTCCTTCTCTTTTCACATTAATAGCCAACTTCCTTCGCCCCCCCCCACCCATTGAATTGTGCAAACCTATGATTAATGCAACACTACCCCACCCTCAGGCCTACCCTTTGCCTTCCCCCTACCTACCTTGGATCTTCATACTCATTCTACAATATTTGTCCTTGTGGGACTGAGTTAATTTACTCAGAATAATGCTCTTCAGTCCCTCCCAAGGTAGGTAGTAATTTACAAAATCATTGCTCTTGGGTGCTGTGTAGTATCTGTTTTATGAATGTACCAAAACTTCTCAGTCCATTCATTTGTGATTGGATATCTGGGCTGTTTCCATGTTCTTATGGTGGTGAATAACACTGCCCTCAACATTGGTGTACAAGATTCTGTTCAAGCCTCAGTTCTCATTTTCCAAGCAATGGAATAGCTGGGTGACATGGAATTTCCATGCTCAGCTTTTTAAGGGAGCTCTAAATGGCCTTCCAGAGTGGTTGTACCATTTTTATAATCCCACCAACAATGTATAAGAGCTTCTTTCTCACCACATCCTCTCTGACATCTATGATTTTGCTGCCTGATACTGGAGTGAAATGGTACCTCATTGTGGTTTTGATCTGTATCTCTCTTATTGCCAGCGATTTTGAGCATTTTTTCATGTGTCTGTTGGCCATTTGAATATGTTCCTCAATGAAAATTCTTTCCATGTCTTTTGCCCATTTTGTAATTGAGCTTTCAGTCTCTTTCTTGTGGAGGCTCAGGAGTATTCTGTGACCTTTCGTTAGGAGACTCTTAAGAGATGGTATTGCCAAATGTTTGATCTCATGCATTAGGTTTTCTTTTCATCCTCTTGGAAAAAATTTTGATGCACACCAAAATGTAATTTTTTAATTTTTTTAATAATTTTAATGAACATTTACAGAGAATTTGGGTTTCCATTCATTCATTGCTGCACTTCTTTAATTTTTAAAGGTCCCATTCATCAATTTTATTCTCTTCAGAGTATGCATTTCTTGCTGTGTTTGGCAGTCTCTTTATATCATAGACTAGACTCTCTAAGCTTAATCTCAGTTTGTCTCTTATGAGCCTTATGGTTTGGGGCTTTATTCTGAAGGATCTGATCCACCTTGTGTTGATATTTGTGTATGATGTGAGATATGGATCTTGTTTCAGCTTTCTGCAGGTAGCAGTCCAGTTTTGCCAGGAACATTTTTTGAAGAAGTTGTCATTTTCCATTTGATAGGTTTTAGTGCCTTGTCAAATATCAGTTGACCATAGATTGATGGGTCTAATTCTGAGTTATTAATTCTGTTTCACTGGTCAATGTGACAGGTCATTGTACCATGCTGTTTTGATTACTACCATTGTGTAATAGGTTTTGAGGTCAGGGAAATGCTATGCCTCTCACTTAATTTTTGTTTCTCAGAAGTGATTTGCTTATTCAGAGTCTCTTTCCTCTCCAAATAAACTTGATATGTTCCCATTCGATCTCCTTGAAAAATTAATTTGGTATCTGGGTTGGAATTACATTGAATATGTAGATTGCTTTTGGTAGGATTGTCATTTTCACGATATTGAGTCTTCTTATCCATGAACAGGACACATTTTTCATTTCTTTAGGTGTTTTATTGCATCTTGCATAACTGCTCTGTAGTTTTCTTTGTATAGGTCTTTTGTATATCTAGTTAGATTCGCTCCCACATATCTCATTTTATGGTTGGCTATTGTACATGTTATTGCTTTCTTGGTTTCCTTTTCTGAGTTCTCTTTGAAAGTAGAGGCTTCTCTCTAATTTTTGGATATTGATCTTATATCCTGCCATTCCACTAACTTGGCCTACTAGTTCTAATGTGTGTTTGCTTTGTCTGTTTTTGTTTGCTTTGGTTTGTTGTTGTTATTGTTTTTGTGGAGTCTTTGGGGTTTTGCACTGGCTCCATTTTCTAACTATTGAATAATGCTGAAATGCATATAAGTGTACATCTCTCCATTTGTGTCTCAGTTCTGATTTCTTTGGGATAAATGCTTAGCAATTAAATAGCTAGGTCACATAGGATCTATATGTTCAGTTTTTATAGGAGAAGCCAAACAGCCTTTAAGAGTGGTTGGGACATTTACTATCACATCAGCAGTACATTAGAGTTCTACTCTCTGCATCTTATATAATATTTATTGGTTGCTGTACTGGTTAACTTTGCTACTGTTGTTGGGAAGAAATAATGTCTCACTGCTTTGCTACTTCTTTTGGGATAAGATAACATCTAACTGTTGTTTTGATCTGTATCTTTCTCATTGCCAGTGATTTTTGAACATTCCTTTATGTGTCTCTTGGGCAGTTAAGCCGTACCAAATATACAGAATTCAATTCTCTGAGTGCATGTTCACTCTGTCTCATTTCTAGAGATAATATAAGGAAAGGGGGGAGATAAGATAGGAAGAAAGAAGATGACAATAACAACTTATATTTGGTGATGTAGTTTGTAGGAAGTTGTACTGCTAACCCAAAGTGGGACCTCTCTGGCATTTCAAATCAACTAGGAGCAGAAGAAAGATGCACAATTTCCTTGCACACAATTTACTGGCTCCAAAATCCAGCTACAGGGCCAGTTGTGTGTTGGGTTCAATCTTATAACAATGAATGATTTCTATTTTAAATCCTATCAAGAGCTCTGTGACTTGATATAGTCTAGCTGCACTGATAACTAAAAGCTTGGTGGTTATAATCCACCAATCATTCTGCAGAGAAAGTTAAGCAATGTTCTCTTGTTGAGATTTGCAGTCTCTGAAACTGTCCATGAGTCAGAATCTATTCAATAGCAAGTCTCTGAAACGGTCCATGAGTCAGAATCTATTCAATAGCAATCAGTTTTTATATTGTTATTATTTAACTCAGAACAAGTACTATTGTTCATATGTGATGATCAATCTAGATAATACAGTGTATATAAAATGACTAAGAAAAGTGGTATTATTCTTTTTCAAAAGGTATTCATTCATCTTCCTATAATCAAGCTGGGTTAAAAAAAACACAGAAAACTAACTGAACAGTTGAACAGCAACTAGTAATCCATGTTAAAAAAAAACACAGAATAAAATGAAAGAAAATATATCTGATATGTCCAAGTTACATTTTTAAGAGAAATAATAATCTATGTTTTGAATTGTATTATGTTTTTTCTTGTCTTTAGTTAGAGTGCTGCTATAACAGAAATACCACAAGCAAATGGCTTTGACAAACAGAACAGTTTAGGAGATTTGGAGTCCAAATTTAGGGTGTAAGTTCTAGGAGATGGCCCTCTCTATGTGTCTGTTGTGGTGTAAAATCTTTGTTTCCTTTGGCACCTGCAGGCCCAGTGTTCCCTTGTCAAATTTCATGTGTTCTGGCTTTATCCAATGTCAAGGAGTGTCCCCTAGTAAATCCTGGGTCCAAAAAGATGAGCAACATGCTTAGTGATTACTATTGGTGATACTGAAGTCCTTTCTTCCTGACTTGTTTTCCTATCCTTCATTCTGCCACTAGTGAAACATCAGATATCATGGGCTATACTATAGAGAAACTATATTTACATCTGTTAGGTATGTAATGAGATTAAAGAGTAATGCCTTCCACTCCCTATTCTCTCAAAGCTATTTAGTTTTATCAGATTATGAGGACCTAGTACATAGCCTCTACATCATATAGTTATATAGATGCATCGTGGAGGGACATGGTTCAACCTATGACAACACTGTGTATAGCGGAGCCCATAGGATTATCTTTTATAAAAAGACCAAATTAAACACTATGATAACATCATTGTCACAAGGTACTGAAAAAGTTAACATTTGCAAGATAAAGAAGGAACGTTAATGTTATTTTTTTGTAATATCAGTGTAGCATAACTTTCTATTCGCTAGGCCAATAGAGCTCTCTCTACGTTGTTGTTGTTATTGTTAGGTGCCATCAAATTGTAGATGACTCATAGCGACCCTATGAACAAAAGATCTAAGCACTTGCGTAACTTTGTTTCTCCAATTCAAATGATTAATTACTTATTAAAGGATTTCAAATTATGTAATACTTTAGTCCTAAAATGATCCTCAATACCTGAATGCCTTTTGTTCTAATAGTCTATAAATTAAGTAGAACATTTATTTAGACAAGAACTAGCAAAATGAAAACTATTAAAATATAAAAGCATTGTTTATTTCCAAATTTCAAAACAAACTAGAAATGTAAGTAAAGATATCTATAAACAGAAAGAGAGTTTGGGATGCTTCATATTTTCCTTGATGTGCATTTGTCAATTTTTTTCTTATGATCAGAAACTATAAACTTGGTTTATATATATTACATAAAACATCCTATAAAGCAAAGCCAAAGGTGGGTAATTTTAATCTGTGGCCTTCAGGCCTGGTTTTGTGTTTGGTTAAACATTCTTCTAAGCGGTATAGCACTAGTCCATCCACTTTCTGTATAAAGGCAACTCATGGTTGTTGTGACATTGTGACACTTATGTGTCAAATGTGATAATGGTAACCCATGGTGGACCATGTTTGATGGAGCTTCCCAATTAAAACAATCTTAGAAGCAGGATTGGCATCCACATCCAAAACATCTTGCCTCTGGAAACTCTATGAACTTGGAGAATTGATGAAAATTACACAAGGGTTCAGATCTTTTGTTCATAGGGTTGCTATGAGTCATCTACGACTCGATGGCACCTATCAACAGCAACTATATCAATGTATTTGAAAGAGAAAAGTGAAGATCTTTGCTAGCAGGATGAAAAAAAAAAGAACCAAATACAACCGATGCAAAGGTCATATCTATAGTTATGGTAACAACTGCAGCCTTAACTGCAGCCTTAACTGTTGAAGCTCAACATCTAGAAAACAAAGAGTCTTATTACAAAAGTTTACAGAATAATCCTGAGCCTCCACAAGAAAAAGACCGTAACCTAATTACAAAATGGGCAAAAGACATGGAAAGAATTTTCACAGAGGAAGATATTCAAATGGCAAACAGACATATGAAGAAATGGTCCAAATCACTGGCAATAAGAGATATGCAAATCAAAACCACAATGAGGTACCATCTCACTCCAGTAACAGTGGCTAAGTTTAACAGGGCAGCAAGGGAGAGGATGTGGCAGGACTGTAAAATTGTGCAACCATTCTGGAAAGAAGTTAGGTGCTTCCTCAAAAATCTGAA
This sequence comes from Elephantulus edwardii, assembly GCF_000299155.1. Classification (NCBI taxonomy): domain Eukaryota; kingdom Metazoa; phylum Chordata; class Mammalia; order Macroscelidea; family Macroscelididae; genus Elephantulus; species Elephantulus edwardii. Next base: position 9,912,468 of record NW_006399763.1, read on the forward strand.
CTTGGAAATTCTTCATGACCCACCTATTCCATTACTTGGAATATACTTTGAGAATATGAGAACTGAGGCACAAATGGGGATTTGTACACCAGTGTTCGTAGATGCATTGTTCACCATCTCAAGAACATGGAAATAGCCCAAATGTCTAATCAAAAAGGAATAGATTGAGAAATTATGGTACATTCACACAATGGAATATTATGCAGCATGCAGGAGCAGTCACTTTGTAAATTATTACCTAACTTGGGAGGGACTGGAGAACGTTATGCTGAGTGAACTCACTCCCATAAGGATAAATATTATATAAAACCGATATTGTAGAATGAGTATAAGGATCCAGGATGGGTGGGAGAGGCTGGAAGCAGAGGGATGTGGATGTGCAGGGGGAAGAGGGGACTAATCATTGGGTTGTACGATTTGATGGGTGGGGGCATGAGGGAAATTGAAAGAATTTGTTTGAATTTGTACTAGTATTTTGTAAATAAACTAGTAGGGGAAAAAGGAAAAAGACTGATACCCTCCCCCCGCCCAAATAGTTACGGTGAAGATATATAAAAAAAAAAAAAGAAAACAAAGATTCTCACTACTAGGCCAATTGGCAGCATCATGATAGAGGATGAAGAGATTGAGATTATTAACAACTTCAGTTTGCTTGGTTCCACAATCAATATTCTTGGCACCAGCAGCCAGAATATTAAAAAAACAAATTGCATTAGGAAAGTCTACTGTCAGGGACCTCTCTAGAGTACTGAAGAGAAGCAATATCATTCTGAAGACTAAGATGCATCTATCCACGTCTTAGTATTTGCAATTACTTGTTATGTGTCAGAAAGCTGGATAGTGACTAGGGATAATAGAAGAAGAATAGATGTCTTTGAGCTGTGGTGCTGGAGAAGAGTATTGAATATAGCATGAACTGACAGAAGAACAAACAGTTTGATCCTAGAGAGGGAGAAACCAGGATCCTCCCAGAAGGTAAAGACTCTGAGGCTTCTCCTGACATACTTTGGGCATGTTGCAGTCCGTGGAGAAGGACAGCATGTTTAGAATCATGGAGAGACAGCACAAGAGAGGAAAATCCTCAATGAGAAGTATTGGTTCAGTGACTGAAGTAATGAGGGTAAGTGTGTCAGAGACAATAAGGTCGACACAAGATAGAGCAGTGTTCAGGGCTATTTTACACACAGAACAACAACTTCAGAACTGCAAGACTTTTTTTTAGCATTTACTATGCTGCATTTAGGGTGCTCTGGTGGTCTAGTGACAAGTTCAGCTGCAATCCCTGAAGCATGTGGTTCAAGGCCACCAGCTGTTCCATGGGAGAAGGATGAACAATTTCCTCCTCTGCAAATAACTGCGTCTGAAAATCTGAGCGTGAGTCAGCTACCCATTGATTCTGATTCA
>NW_006399763.1:9914246-9916427 GCF_000299155.1 Elephantulus edwardii
TCAGAGCGATTTATAGCTGACCCTTCAGTACTTTTTCAAAAGAAGTTAGTTGCAAGAGAAGATATGGCCCATCCTTCTCCCATAGAGCAATTGGTGGATTAGAACTGTGTGCCTTTGGGATTGCAGTGCAGATTCTTTTTACTAGACCACCAGAGCTCCATTAGCTAATTAATTACATTGATGGAACAAATATAAATATTATATTTAAACCTCAAGGAATTCCTCTTACACTTTGAGAAAGTGAAAACTTAGTGAGGATTGGTAAATCATGTACATATGGGATTGTATGATTCGTTTAGGGTACATAATTGCAAGTATATGTGCTTTTCAGGTGACTACAGAATAGTTATAGCCAAGTACAGTTCATGCTTTTCTAGGAACATGTTATTGAAACTGCTTGCCCAAGCATATCTTTCCTGGAAGTCTGTTGTAAAGATCTGTGTGTCAAGGCCCTTTGGGCATAGGCTATCATATCTTGTATCTGTTTGAACACAGAGAAAAGATCTCCTGGGAATAGACTGTAACATCCAACAACTGTTTTAGCAAGGAGGGGAAAAATTCTCAAGGTTATAGCTACTATTCCTCTGTCAATTTGTTATCCTATGGTGGTTCTCATGTTACGGGGATAATGGAAGTTATGACATCAGTGTCAAATATCAACAGGGTCACTCATTGTGAACAGATATTAATTAGCAAAACTTCTAGGTTAAAACAGAATAGGAAGAAGAAGGTAGTGATCTATTTCTGGGGAAAAAAAGTAGGGGACAGTAAATCAGGAGGATGGTGTCTAACAGGCTGCTAAAACACGAGACCCTAGGATTGGAAGGCACCTAAAATTAAATTGGGAAGAATTTCCTCTTCAAAGTAGAGTCAACCTTAATGTTGTGAATAGGGTAAAGCTCTAGGAGCTGCATTTGCTGATGTAGCACTACATCAATGGGGGGGGGGGAGGAAGGCTCCAGCATCTATGAAGGATCTGTTCATAGACAGAATAAAATATATGAAATCTGAATTTAGGCTACATGGAAGTCATAAAAATACAATGATCAATATCATAAGCATTAGAAAGCTGAAATAGATTGTTGTTATGTACTGTCAAGGATTGCACTGGCCATCTTTAATTGAACAGTCATGTTGTCTGCAATGCAATTGATGACAAATGGAAACATAGAAGTATCACAATTATCACCATAAAGAAAGTCTGAAAAATCTATCTTGAAGCAAAATGTTGTCAGTTATAATATCTGTACACTTACAAGGAAGACTAATAAATAAAACAAGTGTTGAACTAATATAATACAAACAGAGAAAAATATTCCACTATAGCGTGGATGAAAAAAAAATCAAAGATTTTTGTCAACTTCTGTAAGTTTAAAATGAATCAGCCATGTAGTCTGTATTATTGATAATTACCAACTTCATCTTCCTTGAATCCACAATTAACAACTTTAGTACCAGCAGTCAGAAAATAAAGAGACATTTCACTGAGAAAATCTTCAGTTAGGGATCTCTCCAAATTATTGAGGAGTAATGATGTCAGTTTGAGGACTAAAGCATATCTAATTCAGGCCATAGTCTTTCCTATCACTTGCTATGCATCTGAGAGATGGACAATGAATAAGGTTGACAGAGAAGAATTGATGCCTTTGAGCTGTGATGTTGGAGAAAAGCACTGAACACCCCATGGACAGCAAAAAAAAAAAAAATAATAAAAAACACATATGTGTAGGGGAGGTTGTAGCCAGAGTGCTTTTTTGGAGGCAACAGTAATGAGGCTTTTCCTCACATACAATAAGTGTGTTGCTAGGAGGGCTATTCCTTGGAGAAGGACATGATACCAGCAAGAGTTGAGGGTGGGGAAAATAGAAAAAGGCCCTTGATCAGGTGGACTGATGCAGTACTACTCCAGTGGGCTCTTCTATGTCAGGAAGTGTGAGGGTGGCACGAGATAAAGCAACATTCGGATCTTTTGTTCATAGAATCACTGTGAGTTGTACTCCACTTAAAGGTACCTAACAACAACAACCAATTGTAGTGTGCAAATTAGAAATGAATGATTGATTGTTGGAAATTGTGGCCTTTGCATTAAAAATGTCTGTGGAGATAACATGATAAGAGTTTTGGAAGACAAATGAATTATTCATGCCAAATCACTTTTCCCAGCTAAATAAATGATGATAT
>NW_006399763.1:9916527-9919672 GCF_000299155.1 Elephantulus edwardii
TATCTTATCAGATGGAATCCACAGAAACTGAATATGCTACTTTTGTGGAACAAGAAGATGGAGAAGTTAAATACCATCAGTCAAAACAAATTAGGGCTGAATGTGGAGCTGACCACAAATTGTTCATATGCAAGTTCAAAATGAAGGTGAAAAAGATGAAAAGAAGTCCATGAAGCCTAAGTAAAACCTTGAACATCAAGCCAATACCTACAACACTTCTATCAAGTTGGTTCCGATCGGGTAGGGCCCAATAGAACAATCTTTATGGAAACAGATTCCCTTATCTTCTTGCCACAGAGTAGCCGATGGGTTCAAATTGCCAAACTTGTGGTTATAAGCTAGATGTTCTGTACCATCAGAATACCTCTGATCTTCAGTATATTTCCATGTGAACTTAGAGACAATTTTGAAAAGAAATTTGAAACACTGAAAAATTTTACAAAGTCTAAACTGTCAATTACTTCATCTTACTTGGATCCACAATACACTTGGAAGTCAGGAGATCAAGAGACATTTTGATTGCACTGGTAAAGTCTGTGGTAAGGGACTTCTCCAGTTTTTTTTAGGAGTAATAGTCAGATGCCCTGGACGTGCTTACCAGGTTATGCTAGGAAATCTGGAGTATAACTACCTGGCCAACTGACTGGAAGAGATCCACATTTATTTCTATTCAAAAAGAAAGGCGATTCAACAGAGTGTGGAAATTATCATACAATATCACTCTTATCACACACAAGCAAAATCCTGCTGAATATGATACAGAAATGACTGGAACAGTACATTGACAGAGAACTACCAGAAATACAAGCTGGGTTTAGAAGAAGCCTTGGCACTAGGGACATTATTTCCAATGTCTGATAAATCTTGGCTTCAAGCAAAGAGTACCAGAGGATTATCTATCTGTGTTTCATTGACTATGTATGCAAAGTCTTTTGACTGTGATGATCACAACAAGTTGTGTTTAATCTTGAGGATAATGGGAATCCCAGAACACATGACTGTGCTTATGTGAAACATATACTTGGGCCAGGAAGCAGTTCTTAGAACATAGCAGGGAAAAAATTGCATGGTTTGAAATTGGGAAGGAAGTGTGTCAGGAATGCATCCTGTTTCCATACCTTTTCAATCAATATGCAGAACCGATCATTTGGGAGGCTAGGCTTTATGAGAAAGAATATGGCATCAAGATTAGAATAAGACTCATGAACAAGCTATGCTATGTAGATGACGCAACCCTGCTGGCTGACACGGAGGATGACCTGTAGAGCTTGCTGTAAAAGATTAAGAACTGTTATCTTCAATATAGATTCAAGTTCAATATCAAGAAGACAGATTTTCACCACTGAACCAATTGGCAGCACCATAACGGATGGAGAAGAGATTGAAGTTGTTAACAGTTAAAGCTTGCTCAGCTCCACAATCAACACTATTGACACCAGCAGTCAGGAAATAAAAAGACAAATTGCATTAGGTAAACGTACTGTCAGGGACCTCTTCAGAGTGCTAAAGAGCAAGATCAGTCTGGAGAATTAGGTGTGGCTGATCTGGATTCTACTAAGGTGTGTTTTCTGGTTTGGGGTTGAGACTAGGGTGTGGCTTTTGTTCAAAACAGTTTGTGAGCTGATTGGACTTGGCCTTGTATTTAAAAAGGCTTTTGGTGGCCAGTCTATTTGCAGGCTGTGAAGGTGAGCAGAATGGCCAGATTCTGCTAAGGTGTATTTTCTGTTTTGGGCTTGAGACTAGGATGTGGCTTTTGTTCACAACAGGATGTGAGCTGATTGGATTTGGCCTCATATTTAAAAAGGGTTTGGGGCCCTTAGAGCTGCAGCCCTCAGGTCTGATTTTGTGAATCTCCCAAATAAAACAGGCTTAGAAGCAGGAGTGGCATCCACTTCAAAAATAAACTTCCTCTGGATAGTCTATGAACGTGGAGAAAAGATGAAACTTTTGTGTTCAAGATTTTTGTTCATATGGTTGAGATATATATATAGGTTGAGAAAAAAGAACACAAAATAACACATAGCTGTTGGAACTTGTACTCATGACATGAAAATCAGTTTTAAGACATTTTTAAAACACTTTCATTCCCAGCCTATTTACAAGGAAACCTGAGTTCTACTTTTCTGTATTTTTAAATCTACTCTTTTCTGGAAATTTTACAGAAATGTCTTGTAACTAGTTTTTCACATAGTTCATCCATGATGCAGATTACACTGGTAGTCTGCTTGTTTCCAATTGCTGAATGAGATTTCACATGGTAAAATCTAACCAGTAAAATACTAGATATACAGCCTAAGTAGCAAGTGCCACTTCCAAGCCAGAGAATTTGTCAGTCAGAGATATTCTAGAACTCCCCTTTTAAAACCTCACTCTCCAGCTCTAGGATAGCAAACAATAATGTACTTCAAGGCCCAAAGCTTTTAAAGGCTGTCATAGTCTGTACTAAGTATATAGCTAAGTAAGCTAAGAGCCTTTCTTGTTCAAAGTTAGAGAGCTCAGGAAAATTAGTCCATAGCAAGTTGTCCTGCTAACCCAAAAGTGCTACATCTCTTGTATAATTATTCATATTCAATAGCAGCTCTGAGAAAAGAATGGGTAGTCCCCTCCTTGTGAAGGTTAACTATGACTTGAACTATCTCGACAGAGGTGAGTTTTGAGTTTGTTTAAAGCTATTTAGATCTGTTATTTGTTATAAACATTGTCTATCCTGATTGTTTTCTTCATATCGAAGCTTTCAGTTCTTGATCTTCTGCATCAGGGCTTCAGGTCCTCCTCAATTTCAGCAAGCCGAGTCATGTCAACTGCATAGCACAGATTGTTGATGGGTCTTCCTCCAATCTTCATGCCACGTTTTCTCATAGAGCCCAGCCTCCTGCATAATGTTCTGGATATAGATTGAAAAGGTATGGAGATAGGACACATCCCTAGTATATAACCTTCCCAATTTTGAAACATGTAGTGTTTCCTTGCTCTGTTCTGATAACTACTTCCTGATCATAGCATAGGATTTGTATAAGCATGATCAAGTGTTTTGGGATTCCCATTCTTCTCAGAGTCGCCTACAGTGTGTTGTGCTCCACACTGTCAAATGCCTTTGCAAAGTCAATGAAACACAGATAGACATTCCTCTGGTATTCCCTGCTTT
>NW_006399763.1:9920467-9925570 GCF_000299155.1 Elephantulus edwardii
CCAGCAGCCAGGAAATTAAAAGACAAATTACATTGAGAAAGTCTGTTGCCAGAGACCTCTCCAAATTACTAAATAGTAACAATGACAGTCTAGACACTAAGATGTGCCTGATATAGGCAGTAGTCTTTGCAATTACTTGCTGTGCTTCAGAAAACTGGACAATGACTAGGGATGATAGGAGAATTTATGCCTTTGAGCCATGGTGCTGGAGAAGAGTATTGAATATACCATGGACTGCTAAGAAAACAAGGAAGTGCATCCTAGAGAGGGTAAAATCAGGCTTCTCTTTGGATGCAAGGAATCTGAAGCCTTGTCTGATATACTTTGGACATGTTTCAAGGAGGGTCCAGTCCTTGGAGAGGCACATCATGCTTGGGAGTGTGAAGGGACAGTGCAAGAGAGGGAGTTCCTTGATAAGATGGATTGATTCAGTGACTGGGATAGTTGGGGCAACTATGTCAGAGACAATAAGATTGGTACAGGCTAAAGCAGAGTTTAAGATTATTGTACATAGGGTTGCTATGAGTTGCAGGTGACTCAATGGCACATAACAACAACAACATGCTGACTTTCACTTTGCAAATTGGTCAATGTCCACATTGCTAACTATTTTGCATATTATCCTTAATAAGAATCTCTTAAAATTATTTGATAGTATAAGGGTTAAAATACTTACCTCCTAGTCAGAGAGGTATAAACCTTCTCTACTTAAAATAGAAAAGATTTGGCAATTTGTTCCAGTAAAGAGTAAAACCTAGGAAACTATATGCGTCAGGTCTATTTTTGATGCTGCTGTTGTCTCTGCTGGGTTGCAATCCACTCATAGCTAACTCTCCAGCGTTTTCAGAGGTAATTAATTGCATGAAATTGTCCGTCTTTCTCCTATAGAGCAGCTGATGGATTTAAACTGAATGTCTTTAGTTGGAAAGTCTACTCTATCATATAAAGTCATTCTGAGTTAGAATTGTTTCCATGACATACAACAAAAAATGTTTCTTTAGATCAACCCTGAATGCGTTTAATCCTTATCTAAGCTTAATATATATATATACTTGAAAATTTAGTTTAAATCCAACCTAAACTGTTATTATCAAGATTTAAGTTTCATATCTGTTTTCTGTACTTTTGTATATAGTTTGAATGTACTAGATAATTCCTGTATACATTTTCTGTCATTATAGCTTCTGATGTCTACTAGAATATAAATTATATAATTGAAGACTTTTAAAAAAATATGTTTCTGCCCTTACATTTTGAACAATCATTATTGCTCATAAAAAGGTCTAAACAATTGAAATATAAAAATTTGAATTTTGTGCTCCTGTCACATTTACCTATTATATTTTACCAGAAGCATATGAGTTGACATATGTAATTGGAAACTCAGGAGTACTTTATAGGGAAATGCTTGACATTTAAGCCTTAAAACCTGTTATGCATTTGAATGTGAATAGGCCTCTTTGCTTCTTAGTTTGTCAATATGAATTATGCAATAATGGTTTAGAAAAAAATGATAAGTTGTCTTCTTTTTTCATGTTGTTTAACAGAAATATAGTTAAATTTTCTCACCAGTTGTTTACTACCTGTTCTTTCTAGCTAAGAGTATCCCCAATAAACAATATGCAGGAGTCAGGAAATGACTTAAACTTCCATTAAACACTTAGCATGGTTCATAATTGCTGTTTTCCCCTCTTTAAAAATTATGTGGCTATAATATTATGCCAACTTCTTTGTAATTGGAAATATATTAGCTTTTATACCTTATTTTGTACCACACATACTTTTTTCTTACAGCACTCAATAAGCATGTATTTTAATTATTTTCTTTTTTATAAAGTACCACAACCAAAATACCAGATATGTTTTTTAAGAGTAGCCTTAATGTGTTGGATATGTTTTTATTAAGTTGCTATGTGCTGTCAAGTTGACTATAACTCATAGCAACCCTATGCACAATAGCTCTGATCTGAATCATACTATATCCTGAGCAAATCTCACTGTCTCTGACACACCTATCCTCATTACTTCAACTGTTGTGTCAATTCATTTCATCTGGGGTCTTCCTCTCTTGCTCTGTCCCTCAACCCTTCCTAGCATGATATGCTTCACCAAAGACTGGTCCCTCCTGGCTACATGCCGAAAGTATGAAAAACAAAATATATGAGACAAAGTATGTGAAACAAAGTCTCAAAATCTTTACCTCCAAGGAGCTTCCCACTCCAGAAAAGACCTTCTAGTTCTCTTACTAGTCCATGGTAATGTCCATAACCTTCTCCAGCACCACTACACAAAAGCATCAATACTTCTTCTATCATCCTTGATCATTGTCCAGCACTGATGCATAGCAAGTAATGACAAAGATCATGACCTGAATCAGGTGCACCTTAGTCTCTAGACTGACATCTTTGCTCTTCATAGAACCTAGTTAAAATAATTCTTATTATTGAAGAATAGAGACAAATAGTTTAGAATTGAATAACTTGTTAAGATATACATATAGAAGGATTCCCGCCCCAGTAGGTATAGATGTGCTTCATTGTTGTTGCTATGTGCCTTCCAGTTGGAACTGTCTCATATTTGAGCCTCTGGCGGGTATTAAATTGCATAGAAGACAGTAAATTGCATGAGAGGAGATTGCTTATCTTTCTTCCTTGGAGTATCTGGGTGAATATGAACTGTGTGTCTCTAGATTGTCAGTGCAGCTCCTTACAGCTAGAATACCAGAGCTCACTTCATGAATTCTTCTAAACAAAATAGAAAATAACACACACACACACACACACACACACACACACACACACACACAAATCAAAGTAGGAAATTGTATGGCATAAACAATATATTATACTTAGAGTTGACAGAACAAGAAGAAAATGGAGAACTATTCCTAACATTTTATTTGCCAGTTCCATTATTTCAGTCACTAGGATCAAAATTCTTAGAGTTATCTTGATTCCCATCTCTTCCAAATTCCATATAAACCCACAAGGACATTCTGTGAGATTTACAATTTTGGAACATTCTTTACTGTTTGGGTCTAATTTATTATTCAGTGTATTTGAATGAGTATAATAGGTTTCTTATCTCTATGGACAAAGACTCTTCAGGAAAGTTTCAAACGACAGTCAAAGTGATTCTAAAAAGGCACATAATGTCTCACTTTGCTTCAAGCCTATCAGTGACTCTTAATCTTATTATAAACAAGCTCAAAAAAATGAAATACAAAATCATGTTACTACTACCACAATAATTATTATGTGGTTTCATATTCAGTAGCTCATTCCTCTGATTATTTCCATATGAAACTTTCTGAACTCCTGTTTTCTGAACAACTTCAACAATAATAATTTTGTCTTAGAATGAATATTTTTGTCTTTTTCTTTCTGGTATGTTCTTCCTCCAACATTCTATATGAGTTATAACATCTTGTGCTTCAGGTATTTGTGAAAAGATCACCCGCTTAACAAGTCTTCCGTGAATGATTGTATTTAAAATTGAAATGAGTTCAAGACTAGAAAAACCATCAGTTAGGAATAATTCATACTTTTTATCTAGCTGGCTACATCACAGTCCTGGGATGGTTTAACAGTTAATCGCTAATTGTTCACGAAAAGATTTGAGGTTCCAAGGCATTTTGGTAGCCAAGACAGCAGCTTGGAGGCATTGTACTATTAGTCTATAACAAAGGCTTTAAAAAAACAAACAAACAAACAAACAAAAAAACCCACCAAAAACCAAAACACAACATGTCAAATAGATGTGTATAGCAATCTTGTAAGCCTGAATGTTAAAAAAGGAAGAAGAAAGAATTAAATAGAACATATAATATAAGAAAAACTTGAGCAAACACAGTAAATGTGTAGAAGCACAAGGTGAAGGTGCTAAGCCAAATTTTTCTGGAGTAATGTGGCTATTTCGAGATTTTAGTGACTCTGGATTACAAGCACAAGGAAGAAATTTCAGGATATTTTCTATAAGAGATAGGAAAATGCAGAGGGAAATTAGGTGAGCAGATTAAGGTACGGATCTAAGGAAGATTCAGACTGCTGGCTACAGATTTACACACATCTGCTAGTCAAAAGGGAACACTTCCCCTCCTAACCTCAGGGAGGAAAATGTGCAACAATGACTCAAAGGAAATCCAAGTTCTTTATAAACTTTCATAAAAATATCAATTAAAAAATAAAGATTAGATAGTAGAAGATTCTATATTCCAACTACCCACGTCAGCTAGCATCCGTAACAAAAGCTCCCCTACCCATATAAATCCTCATTTGCCATCTCACTTAGTCCACCCTATGAGTAGAAGTACATGGACTTGAATATTCAACCTCCTGTCACTCTTCCCCCATCAGAGATTTGTGTCCTCAGAATATGTGTCAATTTAGCTAGGCCCTGTAATTATCTTATGTGTTTTAAACACTAATTTCTATGATATTAATAAGGCAGCATTAGAGGCAATTAAGTAATGATGCAATCATTCTCATGCTGTTGTCTGATTATTTAATCAATTGTAAAGAGATTAGGGTAAGATACAACATCCTTAATCAGGTTACAGTCCTGATCCACAAGAAGGATAATTTTGTTGTTTTATAGACTGCATAACTTCTTATTTTACAGGAGATAAAAGGTGAGTAATCTGAGCAGATATGGAGGAATCTGAGAATCTCAGTTTCATCCAATAAGATCACGGAGGAGTCTGTTTTTGAATCCAGGGTCTCTGCCTGGTGAACTTCCTAGACCCATGGCTGTGTTTTAGAAAGGTCATCTCTACAAATGATAAAAGGAAGATGAAACTTCCTGCACAATCAATGGAAAAAAGAACATTTCTCTTAGATCTAGTACCTTGAATATATAATCACTGTAACTTCTCTACTACTTATATGCAAGTTCAAGATGAAACTGAGGAAAATTAAACCAAATCCACAGGAGCCAAAATATGACTTTGATTTCATCCCACCTGAATTTCAGAATCATCTCAGGAACAGGATTGAGGCCTTGAACACCAATGAGTGAAGACTGGATGAGTTGTGGGAGGATGTCAAATGTATCGTCCAGGAAGAGTGCAGGCAGTCACTACAAAGACAGAAAAGGAAGAAAAGA
>NW_006399763.1:9927440-9930216 GCF_000299155.1 Elephantulus edwardii
ACAACAAACAACAGCAACTTCTCTAACACAGGCAAATTAAGAGAAAGAAAAATATCAAAGATTAATTATTATCTTTACTTCCAAGGTTTGATTGGGGCTAAATTTGATAAAGTGATTTGAAAAATAAAATTTATCGCTTATTAATTTGTGACGGTTTCCATGCAAGTCTCATGAAGAATTATGCATATTTGACCCCACATTTCTGTGTTCTGAAATGGATGAAAATAATTCTGAAAAATGCAGTGTCTAATTTCCTTTTTCATGTTGATTTTATGAACTTTTAAAGTTGTATTTTTAGTTAACATTTGGTTTCATTTTCTGGGAAAATGAACATAAAATTGTACTGATGCTTAGCCAAATAATTAAAAACTGATGTAATTGAAATGTACTTATTTAAATATAGATGGGGTTGTATTACTTCTCCATAGTCTTTTGGAAAATGTCTATTTAATGTCTTAGGATTGCCTCAAGAAAATAGACGTGGTGATTCCAACCTTCTACACTGTGAGATCTGAAGGTTTATTCCTTATAGACCTATCCTACCTCTCTTACCACCAGCCCTCTAGGGGAGAAAGATGGACAATCTCCACCCATGCAATTTATAGCTTTCAAAATCCTTCTGGAAGATCAACTATGAATTTTTTCTGACACAAGGCTAATTACTTTGATGTTGACAGTGTGAAAGAATACTTAGTTAAAATCATCAACTTGTGGTATATCTATCAGAAACAAACAGGAGAAAAGAGTTAACCCCTGATTCATCAGGTAGTTAAGTATTGTGCACAGCCTGAAACTCAACTCTTCCTGATAAGCAGTAGTGACCATATGTTCATACAAAGACCTACCTGCTATCTTTCCTGACTCAGTAAATGATGATGGCTATTTTTCAGCCAGTGTGACTACATGCAACTCATCCCTTCCTCTCTCACCAAGAAAGTAAAAACAACTTTTCACGACCACTGCCTACTTCTCCTTAATGTTTCAAGTGATGGTGACTACAAAATCCTGAACACAAGCACACCTACCATTAACCTGACCTACAGAGCAATTGTAAGTATGTGCATGGACACCCTTTATTTATCTACCCATCTGGTCTTCCCTAAACTTCTATCACATAGGAAGTAGTAGTTACTTTATAATGATGCAATCATTTGCCCAATATCTATCCCCTATGATCTAGCTAGCAGTAGTCACTGCATGCCCACATGATGAATCAACCACCACCCACCTTACTACCACCCAAGGAGTAATGACAGTTACACCCCTGCTCTCTTTCCATAGAGCCATTCCTGCCATTTCACCCATGTGATAAGGGCCACGACTTGCTATATTTTGCCTCTCCATCAAAGACAGGGTATGTCTAGACTGCCTTTAGTTATTCCATATCGTCAGTACATACAGTGTTGCTCACACACCCAGATTGTACCTTATCTATCTGGAGAAAGCTGATAATATACCAGTTCTGCCAAATTAGTGACCAGAGTAGCATGCAAACCTTGATTTTTTAGGATATAGCAAAACAAAACAATTATCGAAATAATCAGGAACTAAAGATAATTGAGGTAAAGTAAACAAATATCCAATTTTTGATAAGTACAATAACATCTTAATGTCTAATAAATGACAGATAACATAAAATTTCTTAATTAAACAGGAAAATATGGTTCAGTCATATGACTAAAATAAAGTGTCACAAAAACTTCCAGGGAAAGAAATTCTAAATAGATCAAATGATAAGGAATTAAAAATATTTATATTTTGTATTTTCCAAAAGCTTCCAACATGAGGAGAAAAGATGAGGTTCTGTGCTGAGAGTGAGCTCTCTCCATTGCTTGTGGGAAGACAGGACTGGGGCATTTCAGGGGCTACAGGTCCCATCACCTGGAAGTCCTTGCCTCCATGGCTGTGGGTCCATCCCAGGGGTCAAATAAGACAAGAGACTTTATTATATAAAACTTCAAGCAGAGGGGAAAATTCTTAGCTCTTTGTGACAGAAGGCTGACTTGATAGCCTCTGCATACAAGCTCTCTGAGCTGGCAGTCCTGATTTCCTGCCACAGCAGAGATAAAGGAGGACACTAAGTTGCAGTAGAAAAGGGGAGGGATGGGAGTCTGTGTTGAGAGCAAGCATTCCCCTTTGCTTGGGGGAGACAGTATTGAGGCATCCCTGGGTTTACGTGTCCCTCTATTTAGAGGGTCCTTGCCTCCACAGGCCCATCCCAGGGCCCAAACAGGACAAGAGACTTTAGTATGCAGAACTTCAAGTAGAAGAAAGAATTTTCATTCCTCTCTGTGAAAGAGAGAAAAAGGGAGACATCAAGCAAGCAAGCAAGCTGTTTGAGCTGAGAGGTCTAATCTCTAGTCTCATGCCACTTCAGAGACAAAGGAAGACATTTAGCTCCAGGATTAAATGTACATGAGAAACTGCTTGAGTAGAGCACTTGGTCTAATACCACTTATCCACTTCATACATGAAGGAGGCCTATAGAGTTGGTGTCAATGGACTACATCAAGGCAAGATTTCTACAGCACTGCAGTGCAGAACAGAGAGAAGCCCAAGGACTTTAGGAAAGTTTCCTAGAAATTTTCCTAGAAAGGACTTACAGTAGAATGAGTATCTTGCACATTCTAACTTGGTTATTAATGAATAACATTACAAAGGCAAGAACCAACAGCAACTTTCACAGACACAGTAAAAATGACCTAACATTTATCACGAAAAATTTCACATAATGACAAGAGAGCAGCAGGCAGCTTCAAACACTGTAAAAAAAAAA
>NW_006399763.1:9944831-9950809 GCF_000299155.1 Elephantulus edwardii
AGCGTCAAGGACTCTCCTTCATAGGGTCGCTATGAGTCGCCTGTGACTCGACGGCACTTAACAGCAACATACTGTGATATATTTGAAAACTCAGAGGAAACAAATAAATTCCTTGAAACTCATGCCCTACCCAGATTGACACAGTCAGACATAGAATACTTGAACAAATCCATCACAAAATAGGTATTGAGAAGGCATATAAAGACTCACACACACACACACACACACACACACACACACACACACACAATCCTGGACCACATGACTTCAGAGCTGAATTCTACCAAACATTCAGAGTCTCATGAACATAGACATAAAAATATTTAATGAAATCCTAGCCAATAGAATTCAAAAACACATAAAAAAAGGAATTCATCATGACCAAGCGGGATTCATACAAGGTATATAAGGATGGTTCAACATAAAAAAAAAAACCAAACAAACCAACAAACACAAAAACAATCAATGTAATTCACCACATTAACAGAGCAAATGACAATAATAATATGATCCTAGCAATTGATGCAGAAAAGGGATTTGAAAAAGTCCACCACCATTTCTGATTAAGACACTCAGCAAAATTGGAATAGAAGGGAATTCCTCCAAATAGTGAAAAGAATATATGCAAAATCAGAGCAAATATTATTGTCACTGAAGAATAAAATAATTTTCCTTGTGTACAGGGAGCAGGTGAGGATGCCAAGTGTTGCCACTTCTAGTAAATATTTTATTGGAAGTACTTACTATGTCAATAAAACAAGAGAAGAAAATAAAAATCATACCAATCAGCAAAGAAATGGTTAAACTGTCACTATATTAGGTGATAGTTTACACAGAAAACCCCAAGAAGTAAAAAAAAAAAAGAAAAATTAAACAAAAAAATCCAAAAACAAGAGTTAGAGAGAGCTAGTAGACCAATTTAGTAGAGTGGCAGAATGTAAGATTAATGTTCAAAACCAGTGAGATTCCTCTATAGTAATAAAGAGAACTCAGGGAAGGAAACCAAGAAAGCAGTATCTGTTACAATTGTTGTTGCAGTTATGTGTTGTCAAGTCA
Organism: Elephantulus edwardii; assembly: GCF_000299155.1. Classification (NCBI taxonomy): domain Eukaryota; kingdom Metazoa; phylum Chordata; class Mammalia; order Macroscelidea; family Macroscelididae; genus Elephantulus; species Elephantulus edwardii. The sequence goes on from NW_006399763.1 coordinate 9,945,888, forward strand.
CCTGTGACTCAGAGCAACCCTTTTGTAAAATAGCCCTATTCCCTGCTCTATCCTGGGCCAATCATATTGTCTCTGACATGTATACCCTCATTGTCCCAGTCATTGAAATGTTCCATCTCATCCAGGATCGCCCTTTCTTGTGCTGTCCCTCCAACTTCCCAAGCATGATGTCCCTCTCCAAAGACTGGTCCCACCTTACAACATGTCCAAAGTTTGTCAGACAGAGCTTCAAAATCTTTGCCTCCAAGGAACGGTTTCACTCTCTCCAGGTAGAACTTATTTGTTCTCCTAGCAGTTCATGGTATATTCAATACTCTTCTCTAGCACCAAATCTCAAAGGCATCAATTCTCTTTCTACCATCCCTAGTCATTATTCAGCTTTCTGATGCATAGCAAGTAATTGCAAACACCATGGCCTGGGAAAGGTGCACCTTAGTCTCCAGAATGGCATTGTTGCTCTTCAGTACTTTGGAGAGGTCTCTGAAAGCAGTATTATGAAAGACGGAGAAAAGATTGAGAATGATAACAGTTTCATTTTTCTCAGACACACAATCAATATTCTTGGCACAAGAAGTCAGAAAATCAGAAGAAATCTGTTGTTAAAGACCTCCAGAGAGTGGTAAATAGTAACAATGTCAGTCTAAAGTCTAAGGTGCACCTGATCCATGTCATGATCTTCTCAATTGCTTGATATGCATCTGAGAGTTAGAAAAGGAATAAGGATGACAAAAGAAGAATAAATATCTTTGAATTGTTGTACTGGTAAAGAATACTGAGCACACTACTAACTGTTAAAAGAACAAAAAATTCTGTACTGGAGAGTGTAAAACCAGGTTGCTCCTTGGAGTCAAGGATTTTGTAACTCTTCTCTCACATGCTTTAGGCAAGTTGCCAGGTAGGAGCAATTTGTGGGGAAGGGCATTATACTAGGAAGGTTAGAGGGTCAGAAGAGGAGAGAAAGACTGAATGAGACGGATTGACACAATGACTGTGGTTATTAGGGTTGAGTGTGGCATAGATCATGAGGTTGGCTCAGGATTGGGCAAGGTTCAGTGCCATGAGTCTAGTTGACTTGATGGTACATGACAACAGCCACCACCACAGCAGCATGTATTTGTCATTATTGTCTGTCTCATTCTTATTTCTGAACTTGATTTTGGGAAAAATCTTCCCTATTTATTCTCTCAAAATTAATTGCTTTGAGTAATGTCATGGAAAATGAATAAGGAAACAATGAAGGATCAATGATCTCATATGGGTGAAGAGTAGTAATGAACTCCACAAAGAACAAATTTTTTGGCCAGAAAGGATATGGACTGCTAAAAGAAAAACAAATAAACAACAAATTTGCCTTTGTGGAAGTGCTACCAGTGAGCTCCTTAGAGACAAACCACCTTACATAACTTAGGATATGTTATCAGGAGGGAGTATCCCATGGAAAAAGAAATCATGTTAACAGTGAAATAGAGGAAGATCTTCAACACAAAGTGGGATCACAATGTTACAGTAGCCTATAACATACTGGAGATTATAAGGATAGTGCGTGATTTTCAAAGGGTTGTTATGAATCACAGTGGACTCACTGACATCTAAGAAAAACAATAAGGTGATGTAGTGTGTAATTGTGGCAAGCTGCTAAACCTAATGTTAGCCACTGGAATTATCAGCACATCTACTAGATAAAGATGAATAATCTCTTCCCTAAAAGACTTACATGAGTTGAAATTGACTAACAGTAGTGTATTTGTTTTTGGTTAAGTGCCATTAATGAAAGGCACTTTTATTTTCACTTTTTCCTTTAGTGGTGCTGGAGAAGAGTATTGAGAATACCATGGACTGCTAGGAAAACAAACAGATTTGTCCTGGAAAGGGTTAACCGGGTGTCTCCTTGGAGGCAAAGATTCTGAGGCTCCGTCTAACATACTTTGGACATGTTGAGGGAGGGACCGGTCCCTGGAGAGGGATATCATGCTTGGAAAGGTGGAGGGACAGCACAGGAGAGGAAGGCCCCCTATGAGGTGGATTGATTCAGTGACTGGGGTAATCAGGATGGGTGTATCGGAGGTAGTGCGATTGGCACAGGACAGAGCGGAGTTTAGGGCTATTGTACATAGGGTCGCTATGAGTCGCAAGCGACTCGACGGCACATAACAACAACAACATATATTTTCACCTGCAAATAAAGGTCATGTTTCTATGTCTTCTCTAAATTGTCTCAGATTATTTGGGAATGACTATTGCAGACATAGAAAATAAAAAGAAGCATGATTTGTGCATTTGATTTTTTGTTCCTAAAAATTATTACTAATCAGTCTCCTATTTCATTAGGAGTTTTTAAGATATCTTCACCTAGTCAAGTATTTGTAGTGAGTGTATCTGTTTTAAATACATCTGCATGTATAAATATTTTAAGAAAAACTGAATATTTTTACTAAAATATTTAAGTAGCTGAAAAGAAACAATCTTTTTGACAAAATATTGATAACCAAATGGTCTTAGAAAAATTGTAGCAAGCTATGAATGACAAATTTTTCATTATTTAGAAATGAAATTTGAAACATGAGTTAAAAGAAAGTTCTAGGATTTTTATGTGTTGCATGTAACAAAAACAACTACAACGTACATTGACATATTTTTAGTAAAATCAAGAGACGAATTGCATTGGGAAACTCAGCTGTGAGGGACCTCTTAAGAGTACTGAAGAGGAACGATGTCAGGCTGGAGACTAAGGTGTGCCTGATCCGGCTATAGTCTTTGCAATTACGTGCTATGCATCAGAGAGTTGGACAGTGACTAGGGATGATAGAAAGATAATTGATGCCTTTGAGCTATAGTGCTGGAGAAGAGTGTTGAATATACCATGGACTGCTAGGAGAACAAACAGGTATGTCCTGTAGAGAGTGAAGCTGGGCTGCTCGTTGGAGTCAAGGATTCCGAAGCTTTGTCTGACATACTTTGGGCAGGTTCCAAGGAGGGATTGGTCCTTGGAGAAGGACATCATGTTTGGCAAAGTGGAGGGGTGGTCATTAGTATGTTTGAGATGGCTAGGTTGGCACAGGATAGAATGGCATTTAGAGCTCTTGTATGAGTCACAAACGACTCAATGGCACATAACAACAACAAGTAAAATAAATACATAATTTGCTAGAGTAATGATTTTAATATTACTGAAATTCAGTATGATAATCACAAAGGAGAGCTGGCTGAATAGGTTAAAATATGAAATTAAAAGCATCACTTTAAATTAACACAAATTCATTGTTGAAAAATGAAAATAGGAACAAGTACGTTTTTATTTTAAAATGTTTTGATGTTCCATTTTAGATTATTTTAGTTTCTTCATGCATATTTGTCTTGGACTTCGAAATAAATCATAGTAAACCCATGTTAAATAGGCTGAGATTAAGTTTACTGTAGGTTCATGGAACACATAATTTATTTGCAGGTAATCTAGACATGACTGCAATTGGTAGTCTTTATTATTTAATTAATGACACACTTGAAATAAAAACATAAAGTTTGTATAAAAATATGTGATGTTTCTTCTGAGAAATTTTAAGATTGTTTCAAATAAATACGATTAAGAGGATTAGAAAATTCTTTTATTTTCTTTTGACAGCAGGATCGATCAATGTTTCCTATTTATTATATTTGAAATTTATTTCAAATTCATTGATATGCACTCATTAAAATAAATAATTATAACCCTGTGGGAAATGTCCTCAGTTGGTGTCACTTATAATCATCTAGGTAAATTTAAAAAGGCTGCCAGAACATTAACTAATCCCAGAGATAGCATGTTTGTAATGGATGCTCCAGGAAAGGGGGAAGAGAGATTGGGGAGAAGTACTTTCATCATATTAATTAAACATAAAAAAAGTAAGGGGCTTGTTACAGAGTTTGATCAGAGACAATGAGAAAGTCAGAGTCTCTGTCTAACGCCATATAATTAATATTTGTCAGGCATTAAAAAGATTGGAAGAAAAAAGTTCAGATTTAAGTTAAACAATTTGGTCCCAGCATCATTAAAAATAAGCTCCCCACCTGCTTCTAATTTTCTTGTTGATTACAAAGGTCATTGGCTGTTTGAACAGTGAGAAAAAAAGAAGCTTTTAGAAGAGCATGCAAATGAAAGCTTAGGCAAGGAGTCCTGTATGTTAATGAGTGAGGGGCGTTGATCAGTATGCAGTTGCAGGCTCTGGCTATGATAAACATGCTTGAATATTTTTCAATTCACAAGGGCACTCATTTATGTGCGCAAGTCTGCAGCATAAATCCATTATTTGAAATTGTACTAAGACCTTCAATTACCTTTGTAGAAAATAGGTTGCATTTTGTATTTTATAGGATTTGGTCTAATGGTCTTAAAAGGAGAGCTTAAATCTGTACCAAAATTACAGATCTCATTAAAAGATATTAAAACACATTATCTATGATCCCTTATAAACATACTATTTCCTTTTTTTATGCATTTTTCAACTTTCTATAAGAACAGAAAATTATAATAACCATCATTCATAGAGTACTAACAATGAACTAAGTATTCTCCAGACATATTGTCTCCATTAATAATCACAACAACTCTGCCTGTACTGGATCATTATCCTAATTTTATAGAAGAGAATCTAAGCTCAATTTTCTGCTCTAGATGAGGTACTAAGTCATTTCCTTCTAGCTACAATGCTCTTTAAATATTCCAATTGAGGAGTTTTAACAAGCAGTGCTTATCAATATTATCTAGGACAAGTTTTGAATTTTCCTAGACCAGTAGGTTTGTGGTGAGGCTTAAGTATTTCAGTCATTCAAAAATTGTAACAGATGATTAGTGCAAATGATGTGTATCTCCAACTGAAAATTACTAAAAAAAGAAAATTATTGATAATTCTATTTCCTGGTATAGTAGGTAGGGGAGCTCCAGTAGC
>NW_006399763.1:9952404-9959226 GCF_000299155.1 Elephantulus edwardii
CTCTTTTCCAGCACCACAGCTCAAAGGCGTCAATTTTCCTTCTATCCTCCCTAGTCATTGTCCAACTCTCTGATGCATAACAAGTGATTGCATAAACCATGGCCTGTATCAGGCGGACCTTAGTCTCCAGGGAGACACTGTTGCTCTTGAGTATTTTGGAGAGGTCCCTAACCGCAGACTTTCCCATTGAAATACCGTTTTTGATTTCCTGGCTACTTGTGCCAAGAGTGTTGACCGTGGAGCCGAACAAACTGAAGCTGTGAACAATCTCAATCTCTTAGCCATCCATCCTGATGCTACAACAAAAAATGAAGACTTGAAATACTTATTGCTAGAACTCAAAGACTGTAATCTTCAGTGTTAATATTACGTCAACACTATGTTGGGTAAAGTGGCGGTTCACTGAAAAAAGAGGAAACACTTTGAGTAGGTAGATAGGCACAATGTTTGAAACAATAGGCATAAATAGACGAGAGCCTATGAGAGTGGCTCAGGATCACACAGAGCTTCATTTATCTGCATATGAGTCAATCACAGCCAACTTGTTAGCAGTTAAAAATAGCAGTAGGAATTAAGTGTTGTATTACACTGTTAAGCTAATTAGTGAAAAGTTAGAGATTAGAATTTACTGATGGTGTGCTGTAATCTCAATGGAAAACTGTTCGAATGTACCATCTGTTATGCAGGAAAAGGATATGTACACTCACGTGATTTACAGCCTCTGAAAACTCACTGAAGGGTCAATTATGGGTCTGTTCCAATCTGATAGCAAACAACAACCGTCACTCTGCAGACGAAAGATCAAGAAATCTGTTTTTTTAAGACTTGTTATTGTTATGTGCCATTGAGTCACCTGTGACTCAGAGATTCTTTTTATACAATAGTTCTGAATTCCTCACAATCCTGAGCAAGTCTTACTGCCTCCAACACACCTACGCCCCATTATCAGAGTTGCTATGTCAAACCATCTCACCCAGGGTCATCTTCTCCTGGCTGTCCCTCCGTTTTTCCAAGCATGATGTTCTTCTCCAAGGACTGGTCTTGCCTGGCCACGTACCTAGAACATTTGAGACAGAGCTTCAAAATACTTGCCTCCAAGGAGCAGCCTGTTTTCACCCCCTCCAGGGCTGACATGTTTGTTCTCTTCGCAATCCATAGTTTCTTTAATACTCTTTACCAGAGCCACAAGTCAGAGGTATCAATTCTTCTTCTATCATCCCTAGTCATTGCCCAGCTCTCTGATGCATAACAAGTAATTGCAAGGACCCCGCCCTGAATCAGTCACATGTTAGTCTCCCCACATTGACGTTGCTCATAGCATTTGGAGAGGTCCCTGACAGCAGATTTCCTCAATGTAATTAATCTTGATTTCCTGACTGCTGCTTCCAAGCATGGCTTCTAGATCTGAACAAATGAAATTTTTAACAATCTCAATCTCTTCTCCATCTATCATGGTGGTTCCAATTGGCCCAGTGATGATAATCTTTACCTTCTTGATGTTGAAGTTCAATTCATATTGCAGTCTACAGTCTTTGACCCTCTGTAGCAAATGGTTCAGGTCCTTCTCAGTTTTGGCAAACAAGGTTGTATCATTTATCATTTGCATAATGCAGGTTTTTAATGAGTCTTGCTCCAATCCTGATGCTACATTCCTCCTCATAAAACCCAGTCTTCCAAAGGATTGGTTCTGCATATAGATTGAGAAGATATGAAGAGGCGATGCATCCCTGATGCATTCCTTTCTTGATTTTGAACCATGCAGTGTTTCTTTACTCTGATGACTGCCTCCTGGTCCAAGTATAAGCCTCACATGAGAACAATCAAATGTTCTGGGACTCCCATTCTTCTCAAGGTTATCCACAATTTGTTAATGATCATACAATCAATCCCTTTGCACAATTAAACACAAACTTTTTTAAGTACTTTTTGTTTTCAGCCAAGATCCATCTGAAATTGGTGATAATTTATCTCATGCCACGGCTTCATCTAAACCCAGCCTTCATTTCTGATAGTTCTCTATCGATGTATTTTTCCAGTTGTTTTTATAAATCTTCAGAAGGATTTTGCTTGCATGTGATAGATATTGTGATCTTGTTAGGTAATTTCCACAATCTGTCAGGTCCCCCTTTTTTTGCAATAGGAACAAATCTCTTCCAGTCAGTTGGCCAGGTAATTGTCCTTCATATTTCTTGGCACAACCTAGTAAGCACATTCAGGGCAGCACCTATCTGTTGCAATATGTCAATCAACATTCCACCAATTCCTGGGCATTTGGAGTTTTTTGCCAATTCTTTCAGAACAACTTGAACTTCTTCTTTCATAATCATTGCCTCTTAATCATATTGACTTTAAAACTTGTAGTTTTATCTTCAGTTGGAAGGGACTTTTGGGATTTGGATTATGTGGAATAATAAAGATAACCAAAACCTGAATATTTACAAGTCAACTTAACATACAGAACATAGTAAAAAGCCACAGCCTATTTTTTTTAGTGTTCTATAAAGTGACTTCATCAGTTTTCTTCAAGGGCCACTCTATTTTGATGTTATCCTTCCAGACCTATAAAAAATTGGAATCCTGGCTTCTCCAGGAGAAACAGGCAAGATTAGTGTGAACAAATTTATATTCATATCAAACTAATTTTGTTATATTCTTTTACATAATCATATCCTTGTACATAACAATAGTAGAACAGGAAAAATAGAAAAATATGACAACAAACATTAAATCTTTTAACCTGCAGATACTTAGAAAACATTACAAGTCCCACATGCTAAATTGGTCTGATTAATATTACTCATAGGGAGCTCTGGTGACATAGTAGTTAGAAGCTTCACTGTAATTCTTAGGGTACTGGGTTTGAATCCTTCTCCAGCGGCTCTGTGGGAGAAAGATTGGCAATCTCCTTCCACGTAATTTACTGCCTCTGAAAACCCGCTGGAGTTTCAGCTATGAGTCAGTTTTGACTCAGTGGCACACACACCACCACCACCAATAATACTAATAGTTTATTAGAACACTGAAATCCAAAGCAAACTTCTCAAGTAGTACTTTAGTGGAAAAAAGCTCAAATTTTGGAAGTTTAACATGTTAGAAAATTGATCACATGTAACCCTTCATTTAGATCCCTAGAATTGAAGTGATGAAGTGCCAGAGGACATTGTCTTTACAAAAGTACTTAGAAATACACTAACAGGAAGAGACATAGAATCCATTAAAAGTTTGATAATGAATGTTATCTACACCAACAGTCACTGAGTAACAAAATTATAAGATTTGAATAACTCTTACTTGCCTTGTAATACTATGTAAATTTAACCTTATTCTGAAGCCATTGTTACTGCCTCTCTATTACCAGAATCCTTCACCACAATCACAATAAATAAATCAACCTTCCTGAGATTCTTCCTCCAGTTCTATTTTTATTTCTAACATTCTACTTTATAAAATGTTATGTACTTGAGGCTGAAGATGGAATGATAGATCTCTGTACAATCAATGACCTATTCATTGCAAATACAGTGATTATCCACATGCACTTCAACTAATGGTCTACACAGGAATCAGACTGAAAACATCTGTGGGAAAAATAATGCAGAAACTCAATATCAGCTGTGAAAACTAGGCCAGGTGTTGATTGTGGAACAGATAATCAACTACTCCTATGTAAATCCAAACTGAAGCTAAAGAAAATTAATTCAAATCCATAAGAATCACAATTTAACCTTGAGTTTATACCACCCGAATTAAAAAAAAAAAGTAATAAAAACACCAACCCCAAAAAACTCAGTAACAGGTTTGAGGCCTTAAACACTAATGGGTGAAGACCAGATGAGCTGTGGGAAAATATCAATAATATCATCCATGAAGAATGAAAAAGGTCTTTACAAAGGAAGAGGAGGAATAAAAGAATAAAATCTATGTCAGAAGAAACTCAAAATGTTGCACTAGACCTCTAAGAAGCCGAAGCAAAGGGAAGAGAGCAGGAAGTTAAGGAGCTGAATACAATATTTCAAAGGACAACTCAGGAAGACAAAGCAATGCATTATAGTGAAATGTGCAAATAGCTGGAGTCAGAAAATCAAAAGGCCCAAACTCGCTCAGCATTTCTTAAACAGAAGGAATTAAAAAACAAATTCAAGCCTCAAGTTGCAATACTAAAAGAAACTATGGGTAGAATGTTGAATGGTCCAGGAAGCATCAAAAGATAAGAGTACACAGTCACCATACCAAAAAGAATTATCTGGCATAGAAGAATTTCATCAAACAGCATATGATCAAAAGGGAACAATGATGAAGGATGAAGTTCAAGTTACTCTTAAGGAATTGGCAAAAACAAGGTCCAGAAGATGATGTGATACCAATGACATTCAACAGACATGCAGCCCTGGACATATTCACTGGGTTGTACCAAGAAATCTGGAGACAACTAACTGGTCAACTGACTGACAGATATTCACATTTGTTCTCATTTCAAAAAGGTCATCTGACAGAGTGTGAAAATTATCAAGCAATATTAAATGCAAGCAAGATCTTTCTGAAGATTGTCCAAAAACAATTGGACCAGTACATGGACAGTGAACTGCCAGAAATGCAATTCGGGTTTGGAAGAGGTGGCACTGAGAACATTATAGCCAATATTAGATGGATCTTAGCTGAAAGCAGTGAGTACCAGAAGAATATTTGTGTTTCATTGCACAAAGACATTTGACTGTGTGGATCACAAGAAATTGGGGCTAACTTTGAGAAGAATGGGAATCCCAGAAAACTTAATTGTGTTTATGTAAAACCTATATTTCAACCAGGAAGAAGTCGTCAGTAAGAGAGCACTGCATTATTCAGGATCAGGAAAGCTGTATACTAGGGATGCGTCCTCTCTCTTACACCTTTTCTTTTTCTTTTTTTTTCTCTGAATGTGAAAACGTTTATTGCATCCTACGTTCGTGGGGGAAAAAAAGTAACATCCGTTGAGCACGAGCTCATGAAGCATGGGAGGCGCCAGAAGCAGCCCCCACTCCGAGTCCACCGGGGAGTGGCAGGCTCTCCCGTGACGATCTCCTATGTCCTGCAGTTGTTGAGCACTGGCTTCAGAGTCCTCAGTTCTCTCCTTTCAGGTTGGAAAGCAGCTCACCATTTTCTTTTAACTCCTTCACGATGTCCAGTCCTCCAATGAGCTCCCTTTTCACATACAGCTAGGGGTAGGTGGGCCAGTTGGAGTACACTTTTAATCCTTGCCGCACGTCTTCAATCCTCCAATATGTAAAACGTCTCCTATTCGACATTGGTACTGTTTAGGATTTCCAGAATCTGTTTACTGAATCCACATTTTGCTTCCTGTTTGTTGCCTTTCATAAAGAGCACCACAGCCGCTTTATTCGTCAGTTCTCTGAGCCTCTCCTCTAGAAGTTTGTGGGCTTTGGGGCAAGTTGTATCGAGTTCTCCAGAGGGTTCCAGCTCCTTGATGATGTCCAGCCCTCCTTTGAGTTCTCCAGACACATACAGCTGAGGGTAGGTGGGCCAGCTTGAGTAGGCTTGGAGTCCCTGCCAGACTTCTTCGTCTGAGAAGATGTCAAAACTACTAAACTGAATAATATGTTTGTTAAGAATTTCCACTGTTTGCTGAAAGCACAGCGCGGCTCCCGAGGCATCCCTTTCATGAACAGCATGCAGGGGGCAGCGTTGGGCAGCTTCTTGAGTCTGACACTGAGGTCTTCTTTATGGGCCTCCTTGGTGCTGGGTGGAAAGGTGCTGGCTGGCGGTCCAGTGCTGCTGAAACTTTTTGGTCAGTTCTGGGACATGTGCTCCATCTAGTCGGTCAATTTTCTGACAGTTCTTGAAAAATAGGAAGGTGGGAACTGAGCTAATTTATTATTTTTCAAACACTTCAGGAACAGCTTCAGCTTCCAACTTCAGGAAGGAGACCGTGGGTGCTCTCTGCCCAGCTCTGCCATCACCGGGTTCATCTGAGCGCACTGCGGGGCCCATGGCGCCCAGGAGTGGACCACCAAGAGAGACTTGGCTTTATAGCAGCAGCTCCTCAAACTGCCTGTCTGAGTAGACCGCCAGCACCGCCACCAGGCCCTCTCTATACCTTTTCAATCCATATTTGAAACAAATCATTCATGAGGCGTGGGGTTATGAGGAGTAATGTGGCATCAGGATTGGAGAAAGGCTCAACAACCTGCACTATGCAAACGACACAACCTTGGTTGCTAAATCTGAGGAGGACCTCTGGCATTTGCTGCAGAATGTAAAAACTGCAGCTTTCAAAAATGCATTGAAGTTCAACATCAAGAAAACAAAGATTCTCACCTCTGCCCTAATTGGCAGCCTCATGACAGAGAAGAGATTTAGATTGCTAACAGCCTCATCTGATTTGGCTCCACAATCAACACTTTTAGTACCAGTAGTGTGCAAATCAAAAGATGAACTGCTTTGGCCAAGTGTGCTGTCAAGGGACCTTTCCAGAGTACTTAAGAAGCAATGATGTCAGTCTAAAAACTAAGTCATGCCTGATCCAAGCCATGGTCTTTGCAATTACTTGCTATGCATCAGAAACCTGGACAATAAATAAGGAAAATAGAACAAGGATCAATTTTGAGTTGTGGTACTGGAGAAGAGTATTGAACTTACTATGGACTGCCAAGAGAACAAACAGTTCTGTTCAGGAGAGGGTGAAACCAGGTTTCTCCTTGGAGGCAAGGATTTTGAAGTTCTGTCTCACATACTTTGGGCATGTTGTCAGGAGGGACCAGTCCTTATATAAGGGCATCATGCTTAGTAAGATGGAGGGAGAGGGAAAGAGAGAAAAACCCTAGAGAA
>NW_006399763.1:9959991-9962488 GCF_000299155.1 Elephantulus edwardii
GTTGTTATTTGTCGCAGGCAACTCGAGGGCACATAACAACAATAACAACAAACATTGTTCTTAATTTCTATGTATTCAGTTACTATCTTTCTGACCTCAACAATTATATCTTTCTTATTTTGTGCCTTTCTAAATCCAACTTGGATTACTGGCAAGTACTCTATGGTTGTATTGCTTCCACAGTTTTAAAATGTATCATTAGCTATAGTTTACTTTATGATTACACTAATGCTTATGCTCAATTATCTCTGTGTTCTGTTAGATCACTTTCCTTACAAATGAACATAAATTTTAATTTCTCCTAGTCAGTTATCATGAGAAACTATCTTCAAAGTCTATTAGCATAGATAATACCTCCAGGTTTTTCACTAATGCCTTCTTTTCAGTTTTGACAACTTCCTGCAATACCATTGGTTCTTGCCAAAATTGCATTTTACTACTTAATAGCTGAAATAACACCAAAGATTTTTATACCATGACTGTGTATTCCTTCCATCTTCTTTTCATGCTTCTTGTATTTTTCAAAACTCTGCCCACAGAACTAATACACACTCAGTGCTTGGCATTTTCTTATTTCTGCTTGTGATATATTGAACATGTTATTTCCTGTTGTTGTTACTGGATGCTTAGAGTCGAGTACAAGACATAGAGACTTTGGGAACAACAAATCGCAACCCTATTCTATCCTATGCACTTCTTACAATCTCAGATATCCTTGAGTCCTTTGCTGTAGTCACTGTGTTAGTCCATCTAATTGAGGATCTTCCCCTCTTTCACCAACTCTCTACCTTTCCAAACATGATGTCCCTTTCCAAGGAATAACCTCTCCTAACATATGCCCAAAGTAGGTGAGATGAAGATTTACCATGTTTGCTTCCAAGGAACACTCTGGTTGCACTTTCTCCAAGATATATTTCTTTGTTCTTTTGGCAGTTCATAGAATATTCAGTACTTTTCTCCAACACCAGAGCTCAAAAGCATCAGTTCTTCTGTTATCCTTATTCATTGTGAGGTTTCAGATGAATAATAAGCATTCAGCATTCATTGAAAAGATCACGGCCTAAAACTAATATCATTGCTCTTCAGTAATTTGGAGAGGTCTCTGAACTTCACACTTTTCTAGTGCAATATATCTTCTGACTGGATCTCCAACATCGAGAGTGTTGATTATGGATTTAAGCAAGATGAAATTGTTGACAGTTTCAAACTTTTTCACATATGAGATATAGAAAGGTGACCCATCAGAGTGTGGAAATTATCAAACAATATAGTTTATATTACATGCAAGCAAGATTCTGTTGAGAATGATACAAAAACGACTGGAACAGCACATCAACAGGAAACTGCCTGAAGTGTAAGCTGGGTTTAGAAGAGGCCATGGTACTAGGGATATTATAACTACTGTTAGATGGATCTTGGCTGAAAGCAGAAAGTACCAGAGGAATGTCTATCTGTGTTTCTTTGACTATGCAAAGGCATTTGTCTCTGTGGATCATAACAAACTGTGGCTGAATCTGAGAAGAATAAGAATCCCAGAACACTTGGTAGTGCTGATGTGAAGCCTATACTTGGACCAGGGGACAGTCGTCAGAACAGAACAAGGAAACACTGCATGATTCAAAATTTAGAAGGGTTTATGCCAGGGATGTGTCCTATCTCCATACCTTTTCAATCTATATGCAGAACAGATCACCAGGGAGTCTGGGCTATATGAGAAGCATGGCATCAGGATTAGAAGTAGACTTATCAACAACTTGGATTAGGCAGATGACACAACCCTGCTTGCTGAAACAGACCTGAAGTGCTTGCTGCAGAAGGTCAAAGACTGCAGCCTTAAATATGAATTGAAGCTCAACATCAAGAAAACAAAGATTCTCACCACTGGATCAATTGGCAGCATCATAACAGATGCTGAAGAGTCTGATATGGTTAACATCTTTAGTTTGCTTGGATCCACAATCAACAATCTTGGTACAAGCAGCCAGAAAATTTAAAGATGAATTGCACTGAAAAAGTCTGCTGTCAGAGACTTCTCCAAAGTACTGAAGAGCAACAGTGTCAGTCTGGAGAATAAGGTGTGCCTGATCTAGCCCATGGTCTTTGTTGTTACTTGATATGCATCAGAAGGCTGGACAATGACTAGAGATGATAGAAGGAGAATTGATGCTTTTGGGCTGTGGTGCTAGGAGAACAAATAAGTTTGTCCTAAAGAGGGTGAAACCAGTCTTCTCCATGGGGGCAAGGATTCTGACAATCTCACATACTTTGGACATACTGAAAGGCAGGACCAGTCCTTGGAAAGAGACATGTTTGGCAGGGTGGAGTGACAGCATAAAAGAGGAAGACACTGGATAAGACAGATTGGCTCAGTGACTGGGGTAGTGGGGGTAGGTGTGTCAGAGACAATAAGATTGGCATAGGATAGTAGCAGGGTTTAGAGCTGTTGTACATAGGGTCACTATGATTCACAGGTGACTCGATGGCACTTAAAAACAAC
>NW_006399763.1:9963088-9973459 GCF_000299155.1 Elephantulus edwardii
TATTAGTGATGTACGTTGTTGTTGGTTTTTGTGCAATGATAGGTGCTGTTGAATTGATCACGACTCATACTGACCCTAAGCACAATAGCTCTGAACCATCCTCTATCCTGAGCCAATCTCCCTGTCTCTGACACACCTACCATCATTACCCCAGTTACCCTATCAATCTATTTCATCCAGTTTCTTCATCTTCCATATTGTCCCTTCATCCCTCCAAGCATGATGTCCTTCTCCAAGTACTGGTCTCTTCTGGCAACATCCCCAACATATGTTAGACAGAACTTCAAAATTCTAGCCTCTGAGGAGTAACTTGGTTTCACCCTCTCCAGGGCTGACCTTTAATATCTTCTGCCCAGCTCCTGCTCCCTAACTTCATCATGTCTCCATTTGTTTTAGATTCTCTATTTTCTAGAGAAATTTTAAAGTCTATTCCAAATTTCACTTTGGTCTTTTCGTAATGGCCTTTGTCTTTTCACGTCTGTTGCCCATATTGTCATTCTACCAATGTGTGATATTAAGTCATTAGTGTTCTACACATCCAGTCTATTTCTGAGCTGGTCTTTAAATTCAGATAGGATATTTTCAAGGCTCTATTTTGGCTTTCTTAGATTTCTTTTCATTCTCTTCATCCTCAAATTAAACTTTTCTCTGAGCAAGTAATGGTCTATCCCTGGCCCCTATCTTTGTTCTGACTAATGATACTAAACATCTCTGATGTCTCTTTACAGTTCCTAGCATTGGGTTAATACTGGTTTCTAGTTGCTTTTTTCCCCCATGAACAATATGTGTGTGTGTTGTGTGTGTGTGTAAGAATAATTTCATACTAATATATGTAGTTTGTATTCAACTAGGAAGAAAGATTGGCCATCCACTTCTGAAATAAGAGGCCTAAAGAGATGTTGACCTGTATTTTCTCACTAGATTGCACCAAGAAATCTGGAGGATGACCACCTGGTCACCTGACTGGAATAGATACATATTTGTTCCCATTCCAAAGAAACGTGACTTGACAGACTGCAGAAATGATCTAACAATGTCATTAATATCCAATGTAAGCAAGATTCTGCTGAAAATTATACAAAAACAATTGGAACAAAAGATCAAGACATAACTGCCAGAAGTGCAGCCTGAGTTTAGAAGCACTGTGTTACTAGGGATATTATAACTAATGATCTTGGCTGAAAGCAGAGAGTACGAGAGGAATGTCTATCTGTGTTTCAGTGCCTATGCAAAGGCATTTGACTCTGTGGATCACAATAAGCTATGGCTGACTCTGAAAAGAATGGAAACTGACAAACTCTTGATTGTGCTGATGCAAAATCTACACTTATACCAGGAAACTGTTGTCGGAACAGAGCAGGGAAACATTGCACAGTTCGAAATAGGGAAGAGTGTATGACCGGGATGTGTCCTATCTCTGTACCTTTTCAATCTATCTGCAAAACAGATCATCTGAAAGGCTGGGCTCTATGAGGAGGGATGTGGCATCAGGATTGGAAGTAGACTCATCAACACCTTGAGTTATACGGGTGACACAACCCTACTTGCTGAAACTGAGGAGGACCTGAAGTGCTTGCTGCAGAACATCAAAGACTGCAACTTTCAACATGTATTGAAGCTCAACATAACAAAAATAAAAATTCTCACCACTGGGCCGATTGGCAGGATCATGATAGATGATGAAGAGATTGAGATTGTTAACAGCTTCAGTTTGCTTTGCTTCACAATTAACACTCTTGATATCAACATCCAGGAAATTAAAAAGATAAATTGCACTGGCAAAGTCTTCTGTCATGAATCTCTCCAGAGTACTGAAGAACAACAATGTCAGTCTGTAGACTAAAGTGCACCTGATCCTAACCATAGTCTTTGCAATTGCTTGCTTTGCATCAGAAAGCTGGACAATGACTATGGATAATAGAAGAATTCATGCCTTTGAGCAGTGGTGCTGGAAAAGAGTATTGACTATACCATGAACTGCTAGGAGAACAGAGAGGTCCAACCTAGAGAGGGTAATACCAGGCTGTTCTGTAGATGCCAGGATTCTAAAGTTACACATGACATGCTTTGGGCACATGGTGCAAAAAGGAGCCAGTCCTTGGAGAGGGGCATCATGCTTAGCAGGGTAGAAGGACAGCGCAAGAGGGGAAAACCCTCGATGAGATGGACTGATTCAGTGATTTGGGTAATGGGGGTAGGTGTGTCAGAGACAATAAGATCAGCACAGGATAGAGCAGGGTTTATGGTTGTTGTACATAAGTTCACTATGAATTGCAAGCAAAAACAATAACAGCAACAAAAATTTTTATTGATAATAAGCAAAAAAAATTGGTCTCTTCCATTTTATGTTGTTGTTGTTTTTAAGTGGCATAAATTCAACTATCATTCATAGCAACACTAAGCACAGTAGCTCTGATCCCTGCTCTTTATTGAGCCAGTATCACTGTTTCTGACACACTTATCAATATTACCCCAGATACTATGTCAATATATCTTGTCGTGGATTTTCCTTTCCTGTGCTCTCCCTTCCCCCTTCCAAGCATGTTGTCCTTTTTCAAGGACTGGTCATTTCTAGCAAAATGCCCAAAGCAGGTAAGATGGACCCTCAAAATCTTTGCTTCCAAGGAACAGCTTGGTTTCACTCTCTCCAAGATGTATCTGTTAGTTCTCTTGGAAGTTCATTGTATGTTCAATACTCTGGGCTCTGTGAAGAGGAATGTGGCATCAAGATTGGTGGAAGATTAATCAACAACCTGCACATTACGCAGATGACACAACTCTGCTTGCTGAAACTGAGAAGGACCTGAAGTGCTTGCTGTAAAGGTCAAGGATTGCAGTCTTCAATATGGATTGAAGCTCAATATTAAGAAAATATTCTCACCACTGAGTCAATTGGCAGCATCATTATGGACGGTGAAGAGATTGAGATTGTTAACAGACTTAGTTTACTTGTCTCCACACTTAACACTCTTGGCACCAGCAGCAAAGAAATCAAAAGAAGTACTGCAATGGGAAAGTCTATTGGTAGAGACTTCTAGCAAATACTGAAGAGAAATTATGTCGCTTTGGAGACTAAGGTGCACCTGATACCATCCATGATCTTTGCAATCACTTGCTATGTGTCAGAGAGCTGGACAATAATTTGGGATAATAGAAGGAGAATTGATGCCTTTGAGCTGTGGTGTTGGAGAATTAGATAGACTGCTAAGAAAATGAACAGATTTATCCCATAGATGTTTAAACCGGGCTGCTCCTTGGAGGCAAGGATTCTGAAGCTTTGTCTGACAAACTTTGGACATGTGGCAAGGAAGGACAAGTCCTTGGAGAGGGACATCATGCTTGGGAGAATGAAAGACAGAGTGGGAGAGGAATATCCTCCATGAGGTGGATTAACCCAGTACTGGCATAACCATGGTATGTGTGTCAGAGACAGTGAGACTAGCACAGGATAGAACAGGTTTTAGGGCTGTTGTACATAGAGTCACTATGAGTCACAGGCGACTGGATGGCACATAATAACAAGACTGATGACTGGGTTGGGTGACTTTTGTTTAGCAATACAACACACTATGCCATAAAAACACATGCTCTTATATTTAATATTATTTTGAAATTTTATCTATACTAATAAAAAGTAATAAGAATTTATGAAAGTTATATATATATATATATTCAAGAATTACTTGAATTGTTTCACTCAGTTATTTTTGTGTGGTTTTGTTACATATTTTCAGTAAAGTTCTGTTTAGGCACTGGTTTCTAGTAGCCATTTTTGGACTGAGTTAAAGATAGCAGCATAGGAAATATTCCGCATTTGTAAAGGTACAGATATATGGGAGACATTCTTAGATAATGTGGGTAAACACTAAAACATCAATTTTATGAACAATGAAAATGAAGGTTGAAAAGAAAATAAATGACTTAAGGGTTGACAATTTTATATGACAAACAAGTCTATTGACAAATAGAAATATAAAGAGATGTCAATGGTCGACATATTCTCTAAGATAGTTGTGTCTGTCCAGCAGGTTTTTCTACTTATCTATTTGTTGTCCATTATCAGGGCAATAGAGTTGAATTGTGGGATATTTGGAAAAACTTGAATTTGTTAAAAGTAATATCATGCCTTTGGTTGTTGGTTAGAATTTTCTACAAGAAAAATCAAATTATAAGAAGTTTTAGTCACAATCTACAGTTCAAGTTGACTCCTGAAATTGGTGCCATAATATATTTTGTGGTGGAGAAAATACATTAGATGTGATAAATTAAATATAAGTTGCAAATGCAGCTTTATTTATTTAGAAAACAAAAGCATATAAACAATTTACTTGTGATTGATGTTAGACAATTCTGGTAATAACAACACATTTCCCAGAGTAAAAGTGAATGAAACTAGATAAAATTTTGTAAATCTCTTTACCTTGAAGGTCATTCTTAAGTCATATCAAAGAGAATTTTGAAGCTTAAAGGACAGATACATGAAGCACTCGAGGACATATAAAATAAATTTTAAATATTTTATTTTGCATTAATTTCTAATTTTGATAAAACAAATAATATAGCTTCTTCTCAAGTGATATTAATTCTTTGCTGTCAGAATTTTTAGGATTTCCTTATCCAAAAAGTCCCTTGCATTTTTGTTTTCTCCATACCTATATTGTGCAGAAAATATAAAGAATTGCATAAGGAAGGGAGGAGATATGTTCCACTGAATTTGTATTTTAGATTTATTATTATATATCATCCTGTATAACCTTCTATGAAGATTTGTTATTAATGTACCACCATTAATACTAAAGTTATACTTCAATGATAAGCCTCTTTTTCAGTAAACTCTATGCCAGAAATTATGTGGGTAAAGTAAATAAATATAAGAAGCTAAAATGATCCCATACAAGAAAAGACAGTAAGAATGTTTCAGGAGAAAAGAAATATGGGAGTAAAAGACAAAAGGGGAGAGATGATCTAGAAGTTGGCTTAAAACTGCAGACAGATTGCTAGCCTGAGGTGAGGCCAAACTAATACTGACTTTGAATAGCCATTGCCTAAAACAAATCTGTCCTGTTATGCTCTTAAAACCACCAGAACGCCTACTCTAATATACTGAAAAATGCAATGAATGTGTTAAAAATGTTATGATTCTTTTATCATAAAAGTTGAAGAAATGTGTCAATCTTCTGTCTAACTCTCTCAAACTTGTGGATTTTTTTTTCCCTCTTGAAATGATTCAAAATATACTGGAACGTTCACAGCGTTCTTAAATAAATTGCAATTAATTTAAATTTGGAAGCTTCCCTTGAACAGGTGCAGTAAATGAGGTGAGGAGATATACGTGAACCATTTCTGAATATTTCACCAAAAATGTGAAAAGAATGTTTTTATGTGTGTGCGTGCAGTTCTATATTTGATAGTGGCAACTAAGTTCCAAACTTTGACAATTATTAAAACTCAGAACTTTGAAAAAAGTTAACAATGATGTAGAAACAAGTAAACTTCAAATTATCTCTTTTAGTAAATGAAAAAATCAAGCATGCAGTTTGTTGTAGTACTTTACAAAAGTAGCTGCGAATGACTATAACTTAACAATGAGAAGCACAAACAGAATTGTTCTGAGAAGCATCAGTAGATAACTTAGGTTTATCATTTCTAGTAGTGAAATGTGTCACCTCAGATCTCACTTTCCAAACTTATTCACATTAACCCACCACATTTATCAACCTCAAAACATATATACTAATCAAGCCTGTATAAAGTTTATGGAATATTTTTCAAATTTGTTTAATAATGAACACATAAAATCTTTGATGGTCTATTGATAAGGAACTGGCTACCATCATCAAGGAACACTGGTGGAACGCACCAGCATCTGCTCCGCAGGAAAAAGATGGCAAGTTTCCTCCAAATATGATTTACTGCTGCTGAAAACCCAATAGAGGGTTAGTTATGGGCTTGTCCCAACTCAATGGTACATAAAAATTTCATCTATAAATGGAGCTCTCGTGGCCTAGTCATAAGAATCTGCACTGTCATATGAGAGGCATGTGTGTGAACCTACCAACTGCTTTGTGGGAAAAGATGGCAATATTCTCTCGTGCAATTCACTAAAATCCTATAGAAAGTCGGCTCTGAGATCCTGACTCATGAGTAATCAATAAAAATATCTATACAAGGATCCCTGGAATCTTTTATAATTAATTATTGGTTAGGCTGCTGACGAAGAGATCAGCAGTTGAAATATTCAATCTATCTCCAGGGAAAAGTTGGGGAATCTCTTCCTTTTAAAATTTACAGCTTCAAAAGTCTTATGGAGGGATACAATGCATTGGGATCCATTTGATGTTAGCGAGTTTTATTTTGTTTCTGAAAAAAGCAATGGAGCATCAAATACGAGTCAGTTCCAATTGATAGCACATAACAACAGACAACAGCACCTAATTATTTAATCCTTTAATAAAACTTTTCATACATTTTTTACTATCAAACTATGGCTTTCACTTTTGAAGCTATGCTTTATTAAGTTTTTAATCCTATTTCACCTAAATTTTCACCTCTGTTCAGTGCCATCATGCCAAGTTTTTGTACCACCTGAATATGCAAAGGAGTGAATTTCATACAGGAAGAGCAACCATAAAGGACTAAGAG
Source organism: Elephantulus edwardii (assembly GCF_000299155.1). NCBI lineage: Eukaryota > Metazoa > Chordata > Mammalia > Macroscelidea > Macroscelididae > Elephantulus > Elephantulus edwardii. The sequence continues at coordinate 9,969,731 of NW_006399763.1, forward strand.
CTCTGTCCTTCCCAAAGGTATGCAGGTCTAGGCCACTAGTTGCTTCATGCAAGAAGGATGCTATCAGTTGGACACCTCATGTCTTCCTCTTTGAAAAGTGTTCCCATGTCTTTTGCCCATTTTTTCATTAGGTCATCAATCTTTTCTTTCTGGAGGCCTAGGAGTATTCTGTAACTTTTGTTATGAGACCTTTGTCCATAATGGTATTGCCAAATGTTTCTTTCCAGTCCGTACGCTTTTTTATTTTTCACCATTATTATTATAGTGATTTAATCTTTAGAAAATCCCATTGAGCAATTTTATCCTCTCCAGATTGTGCATTTCGGGATGGTTTTGGCTATCTCTTTATTTCATAAAATGAGCCTTTTAAGCTTGGTCCCAGTTTGTCTCTTATAAACTTTATGGTTTTGGACTTCACACTCCGGTCTCTGATCCACCTTGAGTTGCTATTTTGTGTATGATGTGAGATGTGAATCGTGTTTCAGCTTTCTGCAGGTAGCAGTCCAGTTTTTCCAGCACTATTTTTTGAAGATGTTGTCATTTCTCCATTTGATAGGTTTTATTTCCTTGTTGAATATCAGTTGACCATTGATCATTGATTATTGGGCCCTTTTATCATTGGGTCTATTTCTAGGTTCTCAATTCTGTTCATTAGTTTATGTGCCTGTTATTGTACTAGTACTCTGCTGTTTTAGTTACTACCACTGTATAGCAGGTTTTGAGGTCAGGGAGTACAACGCTTCCCACTTCTTTTATCTTTTTCAGAAGTGTTTTGCTTATTTGCAGTCCCTTTTCTCTCCAAATAAATTTTACAATTTCCCTTTCTATTTCCTTTAAAAATGAGTATGATATCTCTACTGAGATTGTGTTGAATGTGGAGGATTGTCATTTTCACAGTATTGAGTCTTCCTAGCCATGAACAGGACACATTTTGGAAGTGGAAGAGTTTTGATGATAAGTATTAACAAAGTGTTTACAGAAATTGTTTCAAATATAGTAATACAGTTGTTAGAATAGTATAGAACTATATAGTCTTTCTTCTGCTGTATATAGGATAATTATAAGTAAAAATGACTGTATGACATCTCATAACAAAAATTACATGAATGTTGTATGATAAGTTAACCTTATGATCATGGTTAAAGTGTGCTAACAATTTTTTAAGCTAGCTTAAATATAAATATCCAATTATCTACAAAATGAGTACTAGGATAAAATTATTGTGTCATAGTATTTGCTATGATGGTTAATTAGCAGATAAATTAAGATGTGAAAAGTGGTATGCAGTAGTTTTGGTGATCTAGTAGCAAAAAGCTCTGCTGCATCCCGAAGGCATGTGGTTTGAATCCACCAGCTGTACCTTGAGAAAAGGATAGGTATTCTCCTCTTCTCTGATTAATTGCCCCTGAAAACCTGCTGGAGCATCAGCTACGGATCAGTTCCAATTCTATGGTGGTTGATACATGCCATCAAGTCACTTGTGACTCAAAATGACCCTATGTACAACAGCCCTTTACCCTGCTCTATTCTATGCCAATTTATTGTCTCTGACACATCTATCCCCATTACCCCAGTCACTGAAACAATCCATCTCATCAAGGATCTTCCTCTCTTACACTGCCCCTCCACACTCTCAAGCATGACACCCTCTCCAAGGACTGGTTCCTCTTTGCAATATGTCCAAAAAGTATGCCAAATGAAGCTTCAGAATTCTTGCCTCCAAGAAGCAGCCTGATTTCACCCTCTCTCGGACAGAACTGTTTGTTTTCCTAGCAGTCAATGCTATAGTCAATACTAATCACCAGCATCACAACTCAAAGGCATCCATTCTCCTTTTATCCTTCCTAGTCATTGCCCAGCTTTCTGATTCATAGCAAGTAATTGCAAAGACCATGGCCTGGATCAGGCACACCTTAGTCTCTAGACTGACACCGTTGACCTTCAGTACTTTGGAGAGGCCTCTGACAGCACTTTCCCAATGCATTTCATCATTTTAAGTTCCTGGCTGCTTGTACCAGAGTGGTGATTGTGGATCCAAGCAAACTGAAGCTATTAACAATCTCAATCTGTTCATCATCTATCATGGTGCTGTCAATTGACCCAGTGATAAGAATCTTTGTCTTCTTGATGTTGAGCTTCAATCCATATTAAAGACTATGGTCCTTGACCTCCTGCAGCAAGTGCTTCAGCTCCTCCTTAGTTTCACAAGCAGGTTGTGCCGTCTGCATGATGAAGATTGTTGATGAGTTGTCCTCCAATCCTGATGCCACATTTCTCCTCAATAACAATTTAAATAGATAAATACATTTAGTGTACCAAAATATACTTTAGACTAATTTAAGAATCTTAGCTATGGCACAATCACCTTATTACATGTGAAAAAAGAATTTAATTTTCACATTTACAATTTCTAGGATATTATCTGGTCCCTCAGATGAAATGAGGCTATTCTCTTTTTTCCACCCACCATTAAACTTGATTGTTTGGGGTTTTTCCCTTTGTTGAAAACAACTTTCTATGGTCCAAACCAAGATCATGCTTCAAATGGGCTTTTCTACCTCTCTATTCTATATCCTTAACATTTTTAAGCTGCATGAAGGCCCAAATTGTTAAGAATTATCTATTAATTCTATTATTTGCAAAATATTGAAGAAGAATTAAAGACAGTGGGTGAAGTGTCAAGGGTTAGCTGTTCCAAATGGCTTTTCCAGGCCTTAATATCCTAAGATTCCACTCTAATAGTACTCAAGCCTGGCACTGCTCTACTTGGTGCAAACCCCACACTTGAACTCATGCTGGTTTCCACTTCAGGCATACAGCCTTGAGCTCAGCAGCTGAAAGTTACAAATATTTCAATTTTACCCTCTGTTCTGCTGTGGGTTAGCGTTAGGAAGAATATCAACACTCAGGATCCAGCTTACTCATCATTTTTACCTGGGATACTATCCTGCTTGGCCAGCTGTTTGCCTTAATTGGAAGTTTCCACCAACCAGAAGCTACAGGGATACAGTCTTGAAGAAATAGATAATAAACAAGGTTCTTCCTTTAGACTGCCAGAGAGAGTGTTGAAGAATTGGGGAATCTGGCCATGCCACTCTGCAGACCTAAGAGAGCAATAGACCTCAGGAGAGAGAATTGTAATAAGAACACAGCAGCCTTCTATTCAGAGAACTTAGCTACAGCACCAGAGAGGAACGGTCAGTAGTAGTGGACCTCCCTCAGATCCGGAAAATTTGACCATAAAACACGAGCAGAAGTATCACAGGCAGGGTGAGTTGTCCTGCTCATCCTTACTGAAGTGCTGAGCTCTTCAAATGAGGTAAGTTCTCCTGTAACCTTAGGGATCTGAGAGAAATTTAGGCTCTGGATTGTTCTTTCCTCTTCAGGAGCAGTGAACTCCCAGCCAAAGTCATCAGACCAAGGACTGCTAGGACCTCAGACAAGAAAAACTCTATCACAACAATGACAATGAAGAAATAGATTACCTCAGAGTCTACACAAAACCAAAGCAGTATTTCACCACAGTAAAGGCTCAAAACACAGAATTAATGGTTTTACTGAAACTGGAAAGTCTGATAGACCTTTCAGATGCAAGAATAATGATAAAATACCAGAAGAATGTCTATCTGGGTTTCATTGATTATGCAAAGGCATTTGACTGTGTGGATCATAACAAACTGTGGCTGACTCTGAGAAGAATGGGAATCCCAGAACATTTAATTGTGCTAA
>NW_006399763.1:9974527-9975532 GCF_000299155.1 Elephantulus edwardii
CAAAAGGTAAGAGGAACTTTAAAAAAAGAAAACACAACCCTTCAAGAGAAAGTAGATAAAATAAGTGGGGCATTAGAAACCGTAGAAAAACAAGAAACTATAATTCAGAATATTAAGATCAATGTTTCAGAAGATGTTAACATGTTGGAGGGACAGACGAGCAGAATTTAAGAGAAGGAGCACAGAATCAGTGAACTAAAAGAGAGGGCTCTCAGCATTGACCTGCTAGAGCCAAACGCAGAATCAAAAAAGAAGGATAATTAAGAAAGCCAAAGAATAATGTGAAACACTATCAATAGAAATAATATGCATGTGATTAGAATCCCAGAACAGAAAAAAGAAAGGGGAGGGGGCGAAGACACTGAGAAAGTTGTCGAAGAGTTACTAGATGAATATTTCCAGGTTTAATGAAGAATGAGAGAATAAACCTACAAGAAGCTGAGCTGAGTCTGTTTAAAATGGACTCTGAAAGAAGTGCCCAAGGCATATCATAGTCAACTTTACCAGAAACAAGAACAAGAATTGGATTTTATAAGGAGGAATGTGGCATTAGGATTGGAAGAAGACTCATCAAAATATGTTATGCAGATGACATAATCTTGTCAGCTGAGTATGAGGAGGGCCTGAAGCGTTCGTTGAAGATGGTGAAGGACTTTAGTCAGCAATATGGGTTGAAGCTCATTATCAAGAAACAAAAATTCTCACCACTTGGCCAATTGGCAGCATCATGATAGATGGAAAAGAGAATGACCATGTTAACAATTTTGGCTTCCTTGCCTCCACAATCTACACTCTTGGCACCAACAGTGAGAAAATCAAAGATGAATTGCATTTAGAAAATCTGCTGTCAAGGACCTCTCTGTTTTTGTTGTTGTTATGTGCCGTCAAGTCACTTGCGACTCATAGCGACCCTATGTACAACAGCCCTAAACTCCACTCTGTCCTGTGCCAATTGCACTGCCTCTGACACACCCATCCTGATTCCCCTGTCACTGAATCAATCCA
>NW_006399763.1:9987055-9987986 GCF_000299155.1 Elephantulus edwardii
TTTAGGGCTGTTGTGCATAAGGTCGCTATGAGTCGCAAATGACTGGACGGCACATAACAACAAACAACAACAGTTCATAACATTAACAAAGCAAAGAACAAAAAACAATTGCTGCAGCAAACACCTTTGACAAAATCCAACACCACTTCCCGATTCAAACACCAACAAAATAGGAATAGAGAAGAATATCACCAACTTAGTGAAAAGTATATAAGCAAATCATGAGCAAACAGTGTTTTCAATGGAGAGAGATCAGAGGTATTCCCCTTGAGAACAGGAAGTAGGCAAGGATAGAATTAGAGTCACTATCTTCTCTCCTATTCAATATTATATTGGAGATCTTATTGAGAGCAATAAGGCAAGAGAAGGAAATAAGAGGTTTGCTAATTGACAAAGAGAGGATAAACATATCTCAATACACAGAAGATATGATAATATACTTATAAAACCCTAAAGACTCAGGGAGAAAACTGTTGGACATAGTCGACTACTTCAGCAGAATGACAGGATTCAGAATCAACATAAAAATCAGTTGGATTTCTCTACAATGACAAAGAGAATATAGAAATGGAGCTAAGAAAAACAGTATCAATTGCAATAACGATACACAATATAAAAATTAAGGGAAAAGTATAACTAGAGACACAAGACTCAAAAAAAAAATTACAAAACATTACTATAAGAAACAAAGAAAGATCTGCAGACATGGAAGAATATACCAAGCTCATGGATAGAAAGACTCAATATCATGACAATTATAATACTACTAAAGGCAATCGACAAGTTCAATGTTATTTCAAACAGATACAAACGCAAATTCCATTCTTCAGTGAGGTGAAAAAGGCAATTTCCAATTTTATCTGGAATATAAAGAAAGCCAAATAAAGAAAGTACTCCTGAACAAGAGAAACAAGGTAGGAGGCATCACACT
>NW_006399763.1:9988686-9990200 GCF_000299155.1 Elephantulus edwardii
AGCAGACTTTCCCATTGCAATATGTCTTTTAATTTCCTTGCTGCTGGTGCCAAGAGTGTTTGTTGATTGTGGAGCCAAGCAGACTAAAGGTGTGAACAATCTCAATTGGTCCAGTGGTGAGAATCTTTATCTTCTTGACATTGAGCCTCAATACATATTTACCTGCATAGCAACCTGAGGCGCTTGCTGCTGTTAAGGTCAGAGACTGCAGCCTTCAATATGGATTGAGGCTCAATGTCTTTAACAAATAGTGTTTTCCAAACTGAAAAACGATCTGCAGAAAACTTAAGCAAGACCTACACCTGACACCATACACAAAAACAACTCAAAGTGGGTCAGGGACCTAGGAGTAAAATCAGACTATACAGCGAATCAAAGAAAAGCTAGGAAAAACTGTAGAAGCCCTAATCCACAGCATAAAGAGATTTCCCAGCATAATGAAAAACTGTGAAGTAGTTTCATTCTGGAAGATGGTTTCTTGTGTCTTGATGAAGGTCAGATATAGAATGTTTCATTGGGTGTGTTGTTTTGTTTTTTCACCCACAAGTGGGTGTCAGCTGATTGTACTTTCCAAATTAAACTAACAATTAGCTGTGGGCTGGGGGTCTCTTATTTATAGTTAGGTGGGTATGTCTATATTTTTAAAAAGTGATAGGTCCCAAGGGCCCTAGTGTTAAATGATTTTGGGATTCATATTCTTTTAAGTGGTAAAGCAGTGGTTTGTCTATTTGCTATACTGAAGTAACGTGGAGGTTCCATGATGCTGAACACAGTGCCATAGGTGTATCCAACACCATAATGGTTACCCATCGTGGAGAGTGTTTGGTGGAGCTCTCAGATTGATCCAAGCATGGAAGCAGGAGTGACATCCTCTTCCTATACCACATGCCTGTGGAAACAATATGAACACAGAGAAATGATGATACCTATAGAGCACGGTTCAAGTCTTTGGTTCATAGGGTCCCTATGAGTCATATTTGGCTCAACAGCACTTAACAACACATAAAAAGGAAAGAATAAAATAGATGAATAGAGCCTTCTAAGAATCAGATCTCAATGCATATAAAAAACTTCTCCAACAAGATAAAAGGGAAACCCACAGACTGGGGAAAATATTTGTCAATGACATATCTAAGAAGGGATTAATATCTAAAATTTATCCCACATGCTAGAGCCTTAACAAGAAAAAAAATTAAAAACCCAACTCAATCTCAAAATGGGCAGAGGATCTGAATAAACACTTAACCAAAGAAGACAGTCAGATGGCAAACACATACATAGCCATCGTGGCCTTCTGCCGGGGCAGGCTGCCCTCGGCCTCCGGCTTGGGGCGAGCCATCGTGGCCCTCTGCCCAGGGCGGGCTGCCCTCGGTCCCCTGCCCGGGGCGAGCCGTCGCGGCCCTCAGGGTGAGCTCCTCAGTCTCCAGATTGTGCCATCTGACCCCTGGGTGGGGAAGGAGAAGAAAAAAAAAAGAATGCCTAGAATGCCTAGGGTATCCAGAGAATATTACCTA
>NW_006399763.1:9991161-9997908 GCF_000299155.1 Elephantulus edwardii
CTATGGTACATTCACACAATGGTATATTATACAGCACTTAAAAATAATGAACTCTTAAAACACTACACAACATGGGTGAGCCTGGAGAATATTATGCTGCTTGGAATATCTCGGTCACAAAAGGACAAGTACTACATAACAGTACTGTTATAAAATAGGACTGACATGGGGGACGCTGCATAGGGAAGCAGAGGGAAGAAAATATCCAAGAATGAATGAATAAACAAATTAAATAATTTTTTTAAAACCAACTAAAAATTTAGCTGTTGTTCTGTACCTACACTGGGTAACTCCTAGAACTAGAAGACACAAAGATATAAAGCTCATCTCTGAAACTAACAACATTACTGTTTACTTCAAGTCTATGAGTAATTAATTTTTATTTGAAGCTATATGCTGTACTCAGTATTTACATGAGCTGTAAATAATATTTGAATATTCTGTAAAATTCTATAAAATATTAAATATTTCTAAATATTTAGGTGTGATTGTGGCATACAGCAATGCTATCTTAACAGTATGAATGGTAGAGTATTAAGAAAGAAATATCCAAATTAAATTAAGACAGTGGGTATTTATTTAAATAAGAGAATAGTATAGCAATACTTAGTGTTTGTTCATGTTTCTTTATTTCATGAAGCAAAGTCATGTGGAAATATGCACTAGTGAAATCCAAAATACTCAGTAAAGCACAACAAAAGTTATTAAGTAAAACTCAAATTATAAAAACATGATTTCTCCATCCCAAGAAATTTTGTTGTTCATAAAGTTAACTCTATGTGCCATAGAGTTAAATACAACTCATAGTAACACTATGGACTTCCGATCTGAAAACTTTCCTACTATATATATCATCCTTCGAAACCCTGACACACTTGAAACCATTGCTGCATTGTGTCAATTCATCTCTTTGATGGTCCTCCTCTCTTTCAGCTACTCATCCTGAAAGCATATGAGACAAATTTTTGTCATCCTTGCTTCCACAAACCATTCTGGCTGCACTTTCTCTAAGACTTGTCTGTTTGCTCCTTCAGCAGCCCATTGGATATTAAATACTCTTCGCCAACGGCATAGCTCAAAGGCATCATTTCTCCTTCTGCCATTCTTATTTATTATCCATCTTTCACACACATAGAAAATGAATGAAATATCATGACATGAAGCAGATACACTTTAGTTTTCATAAGGCTAAGACATTTCTACACCAAAAACTTTAAGAACTGTTTATTCTTTCTCATATTCTATATTATACAATGTTCTAGCCCAAGTAAATTGCCACATTGTGTATATGTTACAATATCCAAGAAAATGAAAAACAAAGGATAACTAAGTACTTAGTTCTTGTTGTGTGCCCTCCAGTCAGAAGTGCTTCATAGCCCATCCTACTGATTTTCAGAGGCAGTAAATCCCATGAGAGGAGATTGCTCATCTTTTACCCCCAAAGCAACTGGATTTAAGCTGCATAATTTTGGAATTCAGATTCTTATAGAACCAGGTCTCCAAAGCTCCCTCAGTAGTTTGTGATTGAAATTAACTCTAAAATTCAAACATGAAATTGTGAGGTGTCAAGGGCTTACTTTTTCAAATTGCTTTTTTGTCTCATGATATCCTGAGACCTTGTTCTACTAAATCAGTTAGTTAATAAAAATATGGATGTTATATCTATTTGAGGAGCATTCTTTCTACTAGATACTATAAAACTGAGGGCATATAAGCCTGCCCTGAGGCCAGTGTTGACTGAACATGCTAAATAGGAACAATTAGATTTGCCTGAGTCTGTTCTGATTGTTATTTTGAAGTAATATAGGATACCTGGTGGATAGAAGGAAATTACTGCTTTCCTTAAAGATTTACGAAAGGCTGGAGTAAGGCATGGCTCAAATCTCCATCCTCAGTTCCCCTGGGGGCATGGTTCTAAGTCATTGCATTCCCATTAAAAAAAAAAAAAAAAAAAAAAGATTGCTTCCAGGACTTTGAGTACTCTTCTCTGCTTGCTTGGGATAGCCTCTTGACCTGAGCCAGCTGCTTCAATCTTGTCTGATATTGTCAACAGCACTGTGAGCTTTTTGAGGATCTTCCAGTTAATTTCTAAACTCCAAAACAGATAAGAGGTGTTGGGTCAGGAGGAGGAGGAGGAACAGTATATTGTAAAAATAATGAAGTAATTTAAGAGAATGATCTTTTCAGATATTTTTGGCCTTCTCCTTTTTGTGATTAATTTTATACTGATTTTTGTGATGCTCAGAATTATAAATAAAAGAGGGGAGACATATATTTTGGGTCAAATTATAATAAGATGTTCCAAGATTCAGGAAGTTTGTTTGGGTCTTTTTTTTTTTTTCATTTCTTTGTTTCTGTTTTGTTTTTCTGAACCTTGTTGTACTTTATAGTAAAACCCTTTAATCAGTGTCTTGCTATTAAATAATCTATAGATCACCCTCCAGAAACTTTCATTGTATAGTACCTATTTGTTGTTGTTGTTTGTTGTTATTTGCCATCAAGTCGCTTAAAACTCATAGTGACCATCTGTACAAGAGTTCTAAACCCAGCTCTATCTTATGCCAGCCTCATTGTCTGCGACACACCTACCCCCACTATCCCAATCACTGAATCAATTCATCTCACCAAGGGTCTTCCTTTCCTGTGCTGTCCCTTCACTCTCCCCAAAATGATGTCCCTCTCCAAGGACTGGTCCCTCCTTGCAACATGCCCAAAGTATGTTAGACGAAGCTTCTGGCTTCACTCTCTCCAGGACAAACTTATTTGTTCTCCTAGCAGTCCATGGTATATTCAACACTCTTCTTCAGCACCACAGTTCAAAGGCATCAATTCTCTTTCTATCATACCTAGTCACTGTTCAGCCCTCTAATGCATAGCATGCAATTGCAAAGACTGTAGCCCCGATTAGACACACCTTAGTTCCAGTCAGACGTTGTTGCTCTTCAGTACTCTGGAGGGGTCCTGAGAGCTGACTTTCCCAATGCAATTTGTTTCTTGATTTCCTGGCTAAACTATCATCGTTTCTCAAAGTTCATAGAGTTTCCAGAGGCATGTTGTTTAGAAAGTGGATACCACTCTTGCTTTCATAAATACATTTCAATTACATAGTCCCTAGATGCATTTTTGTGTATCAAAGTCTGTTATTTATTCTAATTACAATTGGCAGTATCAGTATGGATCGTGAAGAGATTGAGATAGTTAACAGTTTCAGTTTGTTTGTTTCCACAGTCAACACTCTTGTTAGCAGCAGCCAGGAAATCAAGAGACGAATTGCATTGGGAAAATCAGCTGTGAGGGACCTCTCAAGAGTACTGAAGAACAACGATGTCAGGCTGGAGACTAAATTGCGCCTGTTACCAGGCTATGGTATTAGCAATTATGTGCTATGTATGCATCAGAGAGTTGGACAGTGAATAGGGATGATAGAAAGAGAAGTGATGCCTTTGAGATGTGGTGCTGGAGAAGAGTGTTAAATATACCTTGGACTGTTAGGAGAACAAACAGGTTTATCCTAGAGAGGGTGAAGCCAGAATGCTCCTTGGAGTCAAGGATTCTGAAGCTTAGTCTGACATACTTTGGGTATGTTGCAAGGAGGGACTAGTCCTTGAAGAGGGACATCATGTTTGGGAGAGTGGAGGGGTGGTGCAGGAAATGAAGACCCTCGATGAGACAGATAGATTCTGTGAATGGAGTGGTGGGAATGAGTGTGTTTGAGACGTCGAGGTTGGCACAGGATAGAATGGTGTTTAGGGCTCTTGTACATAAGGTTGCTATGAGTTGTGAGTGACTCAATGGCACATAACAACAAGAACAACATATGTCTTATTTCATAAAGCATATATAACACCTATGGTAATTAAGTACACCTAGAATATGGTCGGTTAATATATTACTCCAATAAACAATTCTTTTTAAAAATTTTTAAATTTTTTTATTAATTATAATGAAAGTTTACAGGGACTTTGGATTTTCATTCATTCATTCTTGAAGATTTTTGTTGAGTGTGGTTTCTCCCCGCCCCCCACTAATGAAGAGGAAAAGTCATGATATGCTAGAAAAAAATCTACATACTTTATCTATATACCTATCTATTTTCTGTGTACATATTGACCTCAAGTATTTTACTTTTTTAGATAACAAAATTACTAACAAAAATAGTTGTAATCATTTTCATTTTCTTTTATTGTTATATTATATAATAGAGTGTTTATTTTTGAGTTGAAAAAAATTTAAAATGCTATCTATTAAATTGGAAGCTTTATAGTGATATCCACAGGTAGGTTTTCCTTCTCAGTGAAGGCTACATCCTTCTTTAAGTGAGTGACTTTAATTTTCTCACAGCGGCTAACTTTCCATTAGGATCACTTTCTTTGCATTATTACCTTTTTTCCCCTTCCTGCTTTTCTTCTCTTGTAGTGTTAATCCCATTTTCAGTGATAAGACACTTCATATGTAGCTCTATTAGCTGCCCCATACTTTTTAAAGTATGAATTTTATTCTTACATAAGCAATAATTCTAGGTATACTATGTGACATCCTTGCAATTTTGCCAGTACATGTCCTTTCATCTAGAATGCAGATGAGTCTGAAAGTTCTTTAAATTTGACATCAGGTTAAGAAGTAAAATTGAGAATTTGACAGATAGAAAATATTACATTATACAAAAAAGCTTTTGTTGAAATATAGAATCAATATTTTCAAGTTCAAATCATGCTTTTATTGAATTCTTAACACAGTTATAGACAAACGTATTAAAATTAGACATATTTCACATAGAAGTGAAAAACACAATATATCATAGACTTAATGTAATGGCCAATAGCTCACTATGTAAACTCTTCTGTCAGGAGCAATCACTTTTATTATTATTATTATTATTACATTTTCTATCTGGGTAGCTGACAATGCAAGGGCAATGTGATTTTTACATAGTTATATTTTCTGAAATTTAATGAAGAAAAATTACAAAATTGACTTTAGTTTTGAAATGACTCATAAGGCTTACATGTAAAATCACGAACTGCTCTAATGAGAAAAAATGTGAGGTTATTTCAATGTCATGTACTTCACCATTGTGAAAAATGTTCTGTTATTCCATGGCCAGTAAGAGTTTCTGGATCTGAAGCTAGTCTTTACTAAGCTATGTGACCTTGTGCTAAATTCAAAGCTATATGTTTGCCTTACCATCTCATTTTATAATTTAAGGAAGTTAGATAATTCTACTTTAAATGATATACTTAAATTTTTACTGTAGACGCAAACTGTTATCTTCATGAGGCCTATCTCTTCATTTGACATGTACTGCATGTTACACTAGGATATGTCTTGAAATGGGAGATAATAAACAGTAACATCTCACTGTCACAGTTGGAACCAACTCACTGTTCCTCCAGGGTGTTTGCAGGTATGGCTAATTGTGTATTATCCATACAATTTTTCCATACCTATTCAAATCTGAATTCTGAGCAAATTATTTGAGAAGCTGGACCCTATGAAGAATAATGTGGCATCAGGATCAGGGAAAGGCTCACCACTGGACCTGTAGGCAATATCCTGATGGAGAAACTTCGTACTTGGATCCACATTTAATGCACTTGGTTCCAGTAGTCAGTCAGGAGATCAGGAGACATACTGTACTAGAAAAATCTGCAGTCATAAATTTCTGAAATACAGAGGTCCAATGATATTAGTTTGAGGATGAAGGTGTCCTTAATTCAGACTGTGGTCTTTTCAATCACTTGTTATACTGCTGAGAGCTGGACAATGAATAAGGATAACAGAAGAAAAAATTGATGCCTTTGAACTTTCATGTTGTAGAAGAGTACTGATTATTCCACGTATTGCTAAAAGGACAAACAAATATGTCGTGAAGAAGGTCCAGCCAGAGTACTTCTTGAAAAAAAAAAAGATGTGTTTCATATTTAAGCATGTTGCTAGGAAAGGTTATTCCTTGAAGAGCAACATCATGTTTAGAAAAGTGGAGAGATGGCAAAGGAGAAAATGACCCTCAACAAAGTGTGTTAACACAGTGACTGCAGCAATGCATGAGTGTGTCAAAGATTGTGAGGCTGGCATAGGATAGGGCAGGGTTTAGATCTGTTGTTCATAGGGTTATTATATGTCATACTCAACAGCACTTAACAATAACAAATTGTGTAGCAGGAGATTATCCATCTTTCTCCTATGATATGGATTTGGGGCAGGGGGAACACCCAATGTTTTATGGGAGTCTTTCTGTGTGAAGTAATGTGAAAGTTTAGGTGAATACTTTACTTGCTTTATTCTAGAATTTTACTGACATTGTAGGCTAGTTTCTTCCAAACATGTCCAAAAACACCTTGGTGACTTTGTTTAGTTCAGATATCTTGGTATTCTTTTTGGTTAGAAACATTAATTAAGAGCCTGAAAAAAAAAAGAGTCTGCTATAAAATTTATATCATCTTTCTTTTTGTGAGAATGACCTCAGTAAGTTCAATTTCTTTTGTGACTAGTGTCTAGATTAGTTGTGGACTTTCTACATGTGTCATTTAAAAATATATTAGTAAAATGGTGCAACCACTGTGGAAGGCAGTATGGCGCGTTCTCAAAAAGTTGCAGATAGAAATACCATTTGACCCATCAATTCCAGTACTTGGAATATACCCCAAAGAGACCATAACTGACACCCAAGCAGATATGTACACACCTTTGTTTATCATGGCTTTGTTCACAATAGCAAGGAGGTGGCAACAACCTAAGTGCCCATCA
>NW_006399763.1:9998449-10008636 GCF_000299155.1 Elephantulus edwardii
GTAAATCTATTTCTGCACTTCTAGGTGATTTGTATTTCTAGCTGGCAAAGAATAAGGATTAAAGAATTGACGTCTTTGAGTTGTGTTGCTGGAGAAGATTAGTCAATATTTCATGGACTGCCAAAAGAACAAACAGGTATATCTTAGGAAAAGTGCAGCCAATTTCCTTATTGGAGGCAAGGGTGGTGAACACTTTGGGCATGTTGCTTGTTATTGTTGTGTGCCATCAAGTTAGAACGGATCCATAGCTGACCTCAGGTGGGTTTTCAGGGCAATTAATTGCATGAGAGGAAATTGTCCATTCTTCTCACATGAAACAGCTGGTTGATTAGAACTGCATGCCTTTGGGATTGCGGTGCAGCTTCTTGCCACTTCGCCTCCAGTGCCCCCCAATTTTTGTAAAAGTAAAATGGAGCTTTTTCAAAAACAGACTGCCTGGCACATTTTGATGTGTATTTAATAGCAATTGTTTTCTTCTTTCTTGCTAATATAATCCAGTTTGTTAAGGATTTAGCAGTAATGAGTTAAGGTAATATAATCATGGCAATTCCTTTTTTCTTTACTAGAAATTTTTTAGAACTGGATATTTGACCTAATACACACTAATGGAGGTGTACTGGAGGCACCATGTTTACAGTATTCTGATGATAAGGAAATGGTCAATGATCAGAAGCCACAATTGTATCTGAATGAGAAAAACATGACAATCTGTGTTTACAATATTTTACAGCATTGCAAACCCGATGAGTATCTACTCTGTGTTTTCAAGTTGTTATAAATTAGATAGGGAGCTCTAGTAGCATAGCGGGCAAGCAGTTCCATTGTCAACCAAAAGGCAAGCAGTTCGAATATACCAGCTGGTACATGGAAGAAAGATGTGTGATTTAAAGCCTCTGCAAACCACTAAAAAATCAGCTATCAGTCAGTTCTGACTAGATGATAATGAGTGATTGAGATGACTCAGAAACAACTCAAGGTAAATTAATTTAGTTATGTAATCTGATAAAAAGTCAGAAATTCTGCTTGGGGAACTCATTGAAAACAAAGGAAAACCAAGAAATTAAAGATAGCTTACCATTTTTTCCCCCTTGGTTTGTGTATACCAATGTTTTCAAGAGTTAAATTTATCTTGAGAACACATGAGTAAACGAAGAGAACTTTACTTAATCTTTTTGCTTTACATAAATACATTTAAATAAATAATGCAGTGAGGCTAATTGTGGTTTTAAAAAGTCTGTCTTAAATTGTGGGACACATACGTTGATGTGTGGATCTGGGTAAAAAAGTATATAAAGTAGGGAGCTCTGGCATCCTACTGGTAAGAAGCTGCACTGCAATCTCAAAGGCACAAATCTAAAGGGTCTAATCCACCAGCTTCTCCACAGAAGGCTGGGCAGTGTAAAAGAAACAGTGGAACATGGGAAAGGCCAATTCTGACTAGTACCCATTTCGTAAAGGGAAACTGTCACCATCAATAACGTCTATAATATAAAAAAAATAACTACATGGTCAGACATGTCACATCCCATGCTCCTGCTTCTATTTCTATGAATCATTGGGTCCAAAGTTAGTTGCAAGAAAAAAAAAAGACTCACAAACTTTATTCACAGTGGTAGGTTTATTGGGGCTTATTATGTTTTCTCTATGATACCTAACAACAAGAAGTGCTTTCAGACAAAGCACATCACATATTGAAAGTCCAGGTTTAGTTATTGGCTTTTTAGCCCAAGCAAGACTAACAACAAGACACAATTCCTCAATTATTTCCAGACATTCAACAAGTGAAAGTCTAAGTTCAGTTCAGCATCACAAATAAACCTCTGGTTTCCTCAATGATAGAGCAAGCTTTGTCTCATAGCAATCATTAGTAAGCTCTTCATTTAGTCATTCCATCTCCAGGGTTCTGTCAGGCTACAACTTGCCACAATCTCTTCATAGTTTCTTAGCACTCTCTTCACAATTTCCCCACAGTGTGAGAAGACTCTCTCTTATATTGGGCTAGGACAACAGAATGAAAACCACTTTTCAAAATTCTAACACCACAGACAATCTCATCCCATGTGATTTAATGACTGAAAACTTACTGGAGGATCAGCTATGAGTCAGTTCTGACTCAACAGTGCATAACAACAGCAACAACAGTGGAGTAATGTAAGATTATGTCCCATGACACTAAAATGTAATTTGAGCTAATTGTTGTTGTTAGGTTGTGCTACTTGTTGTTGTTTTAATGTCAAGTTGAGTAGGACTCATAGTAAACCCATCAACAATAGATCTTAACTCTTTCCTCTTCTGTACCATCTTCACCATCTCTGAACTATGTGAATCCATTGTTAAAGTTATTATGTCGATTCATATTGTTAATAGTATTCCTCTCTTTCATTGACACTCCACCTTTCCAATCATGATGTCCCTTTCCAAGGAATAACCTCACCTAACAATATGCCAAAAGTATGTGAGATGAAGTTTTTGTATTTTTTCCTCTAAGGAGCACTGTGGCTGCACTCTTCCAAAGTCTTATCTGTTTCTTCTTTTTGCAGTTCATGGGGTATTCAGCATTCTTCTTCAACACCAGAGCTCCAAGACTTCAATTCTTCTTCTTTCATCCTTATTCATTGTTCAACCCTCATATGCAAATCAAATGACTGAAAATAACATGACCTGAATTAGGCTCACCTTAGATCTGAAAATGACATCATTGCTCCTCAATAATTTGGACAGGTTCTTTACTACAGACCTTCCCAGTGCAATATGCCTCTTAATGATTAATTCTGCACATACTTATTTTGAAGTTGATGAAAAAAGATAATTTATACGAAAAATCATGGAAATAAACATATGTTTGGTTTAAATACTTTAGAGTATTAAAATAAAAATTACTTATATCAAATACTATTGATCTTTTTTGGTGTATTTGTTGATATATTAGTGTATACAGTATATTAAAATATTTTAATATCAAAATGTAAATTATCTTCTAATATTTATTATTAATTCTTCAGTTTTTACATTTTATCTTTAATCTCAGTGAAGCGGCACTTCATTATACATTTGTGAATAAATTTTAACCAGCTTCATAAATTTTAAACAAGGATTTTCTTATAATAAGTAACTGGGCTATTACTTGTAGAATGAAGGGGCAATGACCTACTACACTTCTCATTTAGTCTTTTCATTAACATTACATTGTGACTAAATATTCTAAAATTTGTTATTGTTATGTGTCATCAAGTAGCCTGTGACTCATAGCACCCATATGTATAACAGCTCTGAAGCCTGCCCTGTCCCGACCCAGACTCATTGCTTATGACACACCTACCCCCATTTCCCCAGTTACTGAATCAATCCATCTCATCCAGAATCTTTCTCTCTTGTGCTATCTCTCCACCCTTCTGATTATAATGATTTTCACCAAAAATTAGTCTCTCCTGGACACATGCCCAAAGGATGTGAGATGGAGCTTCAAAATCCTAGCTTCTAAGAAACTTGTTTTCACACTATCCAAGATAGACCTATTTGTTTTCTTGGTGGTCCATAATATGTTCAAGACTCTTCTTCAGCACAATTCGAAGGCATCTATTATTTTTCTGTCATCCTTAGTCATTGTCCAACTCTCTGATGCAAAGCAAGTAATTGTGAGGACCATGTCCTGGATGAGGTGTACATTAGTCTCTAGACTGACATTATTGTTTCTCAGTACTCTGTAGAGGTCCCTGACAGAATATTTTCCCAGTGCAAGTCATCTGTTGATTTTCTGTTGGTGCCAAGATTGTTGATTGTGGAGCCAAGCAAGCTAAAATTGGTAACAACCTAATCTCAACTCCATTTATCATGGTGCTGTTGATCGGCCCAGTGGTGAGAATGTTTGTCTACCTGATGTTAAGCTTCAATTAGTATTATGTCCTTTACCTTATGCAGCAAATGTGTCAGATCATCCTCAGATTTGGCAAGCAAAGTTGTATGATCTGCATAGTGCATATTATTGATGACTTTTCCTTCAATCCTGATGCCAAATTCCTACTCATAAAACCCAGCCTCCTGAACGATATGTTCTGCATATAGACCGGAAAGGTATGGAGCTAGAACACGTTCCTGATGCACTCCTTTCCTGATTTTGAACCGTGCAGTGTTTCCTTGCTCTGTTTTGAGGACTGCTTCATTTTCTGAGTATAGGTTTCATATGAGCACAATCAGATGTTCTGGGATTCCCATTCTCCTCAAGGTAAGCCACAATTTGTTGTGATCTACACAGTCAAATGTCTTTGCATAGTCAATGAAACACAGATAGATATTCCTGTGGTACTCTTTGCTTAATACCAAGATCCTTCTAACATTGGCAACAATATCTCTTGTGTCACAACCTCCTCTAAACCCAACTTGTATTTCTGGTAGTTCTCTGTAAATGTACTGTTTCAGTTGTTTTTGTATAACATTTAGCAGTATTTTGCTTGTGTGTGATATTAGTGATATTGTTAGATAATTTTCACACTGTTTGCTTACCTTTTTCTGGAATGGGAGTAAATATGGATCTCTTCTAGTCAGCTCACCAAGCAGTTGTCCTCCAGATTTCTGTGCACAATCTGGTAAGCATGTCCAGGGCAGCATCCATATGTTGAATTATGTCAATTAGTATTCCAAAAATTGCTGGGGCCTTATTTTTTGCCAATTCTTTCAGAGAAGCCTGCAATTCCTCTTTAATCACCTTTGCCTCCTGACGATATACTGTTTCATGAAATTTTTCTGTGTCAGCCAGTTCTTTATGGTACAGTGACTCTACATGCTCCTTCCACTTTATTTGGGGGCTTTCTGAATAATTCAACATTCTGCCCACAGCATCCTTAAATATTGCAACAAGAGGCACACACTTATTCTTTAGGTCCATCAGCTTAAGAAATGTGGAGCAAGTTCATCCCTTTTGGTTTTCCAACTTTAGCTCTTTGCACAATTCATTATAATACTTTGCTTTGTCTTTCCATTTTGCCCTTTGAAATCTTCTGTTCAGATTCTTAACATCTTGAGTTCTTCTTTTTGCTTTGGCCTCTTGGTACGGTAGTCCAATAGTCAGAGTCTCTTCTGACATGCATTTTGGTCTTTTCTTCTTCCTCCTTCTTTGTAATGACCTTTTGCATTCTTCATGGATAATAGTCTTGATATATCCTTCCACAGCTGATATGGTCTTCATTCATTAGTGGTCAAGGTCTCAAAACTGTCCCTAAGTTGGCTTTTAAATTCAGGTGGGATAGATTCAAGATAAATTTTAATTCCCGTGTATTTCATTTAACCATCTTTAGCTTTAATTTGAACTTGTATAGGAGTAGTTGCTTGTGTGTTCTGAAATCAACAGCTGGCCTAATGGTCACTGCTGATATTGAATTTCTCCAATGATTCCTTTCACAGCTGTAATTAATGTGATTCCTGTGTATACCAACAAGTGAAATCCATGAGTATAGCCAGCGTTTATGTTTCCTATAAAAGGTATTTGTGATAAATAAATAATTGATTGTGCAAAATTCGAACATTCTATCCCTGGCCTTATTTTTATCACCAAGTGTATGTTTTCCGACCACTGATCCTTCTCCCTGGTTCCAACTTTTGCATTTCATTCATCATAATTATTAATGTATTTTGGTTGCATGATCAATTGATTTCTGACTGCAAACGTTGGAGAAATCGTCTATTTCTTTTTGTCTCTAGTTGTTGGTACATAAATTTGAATGATAGTGGTCTTTCTTGTATGTATATGGGTATTATCCTGTCACTCACAACATTGTATTTCAAGATCTAGAAACAGTTTTTAACTATGAAAGTGACCTCGTATTTTCTCAATTTTTCATCTCTGGTGTAGTAGATCACATGCTCGTCTGACTCAAAATGTCCCATGTCAATCCATCTTATTTCACCAATTTCTTTCTTAATTATATCCAGTTTTTCCTACATTCATGCTCCTCACATTCCATGTTCCAGTAGTTTCTCTGTTTACATCTGTTCCTCTTCCTTTGTTTCCAAATTTGAGGCTCAGTCTCATTTGTCATACCTGTTGTTCTACTGTAAGTGTGGTCTATTGTAGATAGGGTTTTCAAAGGCCTGTTATATTTTGGAAGTGGCTACCCAGTTCTCCTTCCTAGTCTGTCTTAATTTGGATGCTTTTCTTTAGAATGGTTGGTGGCAAACAAGCAGTTTACCAAAAGCAGCAGATAAAAGACACTCCCCCTTATAGAAATAACCATTACATTCGATGTTCCCCTTTCCCAGCAAGTGTGTCTTGTCACTTATTTTTCCCTCCTATATCAGCATCACTTTCACTCCCACCCGTACTATTCAGAACCTCCATCACCCCAACCACCTATTGCTGTCATGCCTTACACCACAAGTCACTTCTGTGATATCTTGCTGGTCTCTCATACTGATACCTTTCTCTCGTTTAGGAGGGTTTAAAACCAAATCCTATATACAAGCCTCACGGAAGGATTTTTGTCTGAAAGAGTACTGGGGAAAGGTTCTTACCCCTGAGCATCACCTCTAGAACTGTCTCTGTTCTTCGTTTTGCACCACACCACTGTCACAATACGATAAATTCCAGGTGAGGACTAGGTCTCCTCTAGATTTGGTATGCTGGTGTTATTTACTAAATGTCCCAACTTGCCATGGATGCATGATCGTTAATGAATCCAGTGGAATTCTGCAAGAATGGACATTACCTGATTACGGAGAGCACAAGTTGGTCACAGAGTACTGCCTTTTGTCAAGCTCCAGGGTTGCTGAAACTGAGTCTAGGGGTGAACCCAGTCCCTGCATCTCTATTGGTTTTGGATGTGAGGCATAATGCCGGATAAGGCCATATATCGTGGATGGAAGGCTGAGAAGAAGTGTCATAAACTTTGGATTCAGAAATAAGAAATACAGAAAAAGAAAAGCTTGTCGAAGGAAGTTGGGAGATATTTCTTACTAATTCTACTTTTTTATTTTATATAATTATTTTATAATCATAGAATTACAATAAATTCTATAATTCTATTTTCTATTAATTTGTCTTGATAAAATCATAATGTACTTTTAACTCAGTCACTGTTAAGCACATTTAAGGAGAATATATGTTCTTGTTGCTATGTGCCATTGAGTTGCTTATAACTTATGGCAACCCTGTGTACAACAGCTCTGAGCTCTGCTATATCCTGTGCCAACTTTATTGTCTCTGACACATCTACCCCCATTACTCTAGTCACTGAATCAATTCATCTCATAGAGGGTCATCCTTTCTTGTTCAGTCCCTCCACCATCCCAAACATGATGTCACTCCTTGCAACAAGCCCAAAGTATGTCAGACAGCTTCAGAATCTTTGCCTCCAAGAAATAGCCTTGTTTCACCCTCTCTAAGATGAGCCTGTTTGTTCTCCTAGCCGTCCATGGTATATTCAATACTCTTCTCCAGCACAACAGCACAAAGGCATCAACTCTCCTTTCATCATTCCTAGTCACTGTCCAGCTCTCTGACACATAGCAAGTAATTGTGAAGGTCATGGCCTGGATCAGGTGCACCTTAGTCTCCAGACTGATATTGTTCTCTTTAGTACTCTGGAGAAGTCCCTGACAGAAGGTTTTCCCAATGAAATGCCTCTTTTTATTTCCTGGCTGCTGGTACCAAGAATTCCGATTGTGGAGCCAAGCAAGCTAAAGCTGTTAACAATCTCAGTCTCTATCTATCATGATGCTGCCAATTGGCTCAGGGGTGAGAATCTTTGTTTTCTTGATGTTGAGCTTCAATCTCTATTGAAGGTTGCAGTCCTTGACAGTCTACATCAAGTGCTTCAGGTCCTCCTAAGTTTCAACAAACAGGGTTCTATCATCTGCATAATGTAGATTGTTGATAAGTCTTCCTCTAATCCCGATGCCACATTCCACCTAATAAAGCAGAGCTCCTGGATGATCTGTTCTGCTAATTGAATGAAAAGGTATGAAGATAGAACACATCCCTGGCCTGCACCCTTTCTGATTTTGAACCATGTCGTGTTTCCTTGCTCTATTCTGATAGTGCAGAATAAAGTGTCTTAAAGGTCTTTATAATGACTCTTTGGCCCACCCCACGCCCGCTTAGTGCACTGAAGATGGTGGCCACCGAGACAAGGTTGCTCTGAGCCTTGGTGGCCAGACATGTGAGCACCATCCCTTGGGACATGTCCACCTCTGCAGCCCTTAGGCCAGCTGCTTCTGGAAGAAAGAGCTTGACCTGGTTCCCCTCAAGAAAAAATGTACCTTCAGCACCAGTTCCTCCTTCCTGGCTCCTGCTGTCACCTAGCATGCCCCCAATTTCAAGGGCACAACTTTACGTAGTCAATGGAGAGTTCAAAGACCTGAGCCTTGATAACTTTAAGGAGAAACACTTGGTGCTTTTCTTCTACTCCTTAGACTTCACTTTATTTCCTGCAGAAATTGTTGCATTTAGTGACAAAGTCAACAAATTTCATGATATGAACTGTGAGGCTGTGGTCTGTCTGTGGATTCCCACTTCATACATCTGGCCTGGATAAAAACATTTAGGAAGAACGGTAGGTTGGGCCACATGAACATCCGACTCCTGTTAGATTTAACGAAGCAGATCTCCCGAGACTAAGGTGTGCTGTTTGAGGGCCCTGGCATTGCACTAAGAGGTCTCTTCATCATCGACCCCAGTGGTGTCATCAAGCACTGGAGTGCCAATGACCTCCCAGTGGACTGCAGCGAAGAAGAGACCCTCTGCTTGGTGAAGGCATTCCAGTTTGTAGAGGCCCAAGGGGAAGTCTGCCTGGTCAGCTGGACACCTGATTGTCTTACAATCAAGGCAAGCCCAACTGCTTCCAAAGAATATTTTGAGAATGAGTAAATGGGTCACCCATGTGCATCTGTAGAGCTGCTTACACTAGAAAAGAACACCAAGTTAGAGACCCCAGTGTATGCTTCATAGGTGACAGTTTCTAGAGGGGGAGAGAAATGCTCATATTAATAAATACTATGCTAATTTTTTTGTATGTGACATAGTTAAAGGCTTTTGAGACTTGGTTAGCTCTTTCACCTGTAACATCTTGAATGTTAGTTACAATGTCTGTTCACCCCTTCCTTGGATGATGTCTTCAATAAGGAAAAGAAACTCTTCTCTTAGCCTTATTTATTGTATACATATAAATAGTACGACAGGCATTTACAGCTTCTGATCAACATCCTGAAATTGTCTCCTTGATTCTCTTCACATTAAACTCAATTTTCTCGTAAGATCAACGAAAATAATTGTTCCAAGCTGTTAGCTTGTGAGGTCTGCTCCTGTAATGAATGTATTGAAAATGATTAAAAGAATATGTGAAGCATGTTTTAAGGAAAACACAATTAAAACAAAGTGACTTCCCTGGTCATGCAGGATCCCCAACCCGGGTACCATGTTTACACAGTTCACTTAGTTTTACTCATTGATTCAATTAGTGTCTGCATACATTTCTAGATATTGTGTCTAATGAATTATGTTTATTGAGCCTAAGGATTAAATCATTGTAATTACCTTCTTTCTTCAAGGGCTCAATGTACAGTTTATAATGAAAAATAAACTTATAATTTTTTTAAAAAGTCTTTATAACATATATGCAATATTTTATAACAGAGTAGGGGAAATCCTCAGTATACCTATAACATAATTAATATTGGCTCAATTCTTGGAATCAGACATTTCAAAATATCTGGTGGTTTTCTTTGTTTTATTTTGCAAGTCAACTATGAATCACAGCATTTCGATGAACAACTGATCAAAACTTTGCTGTATCTTGTACTCTACTCACAAACTCTACTGTATTTAAGTCTACTGTTGCAGTCACTGTTAATCCGTCTCATTGAGAGTCTTAGTCTCCTTCATCCACCCTCTACTTTTGAAACAGGAAATATTTTTCCAAGGACTGATACTTCTTGAATACTTACATGCCTAAACAGTGTAATAGGAGGTTTGCTGTCCTTGTATCCAAGGAGCATTCTGGCTTTAATAATTCTGATACGATTTGTTTGTTCTTTTGACAACCCATCCTACATTCAATATTCTTCACCAGTATTTGGTCTTCCCAATCACTTGTTATGCATCACAGAGTTGGACAATGACCAAGGAGGATAGAAGGAGAATTGATGCCTTTGAGCTGTGGTGCTGAAGAAGAGTATTGAGAATACCATGGACTGCTAGG
>NW_006399763.1:10014599-10019032 GCF_000299155.1 Elephantulus edwardii
CCACTTACTTCCCAGCTCCACCCTCCACCAGGATAACCCTTCACATCTGCCAAGTCCTTTCAGAAAATATCTTCCATTGTCCAACCCATGATCTGACAGCTTGTATCTTAAGCTTTCTTGGCTTGTGTGATTCCAAACACGTCAATTGCTGACATTTTTTTTTTTCTTTTGACCAGTGTCTCTTAAGTTTAGTTGTACTGTCTCCAAGGTAAGGTGACGTGTCCTGTAGAACTCCTGTGTCTCCCGCCGGTTTTTCTGTGTACCTGAAAGATGCCTCTTCGCTATTGTCTGAGGTGACTTTCCCCGGTGCGCAGCCTGATGAAATATTATACAAAATGAATGATCCTGGAGGACATTATTCTGAGTGAAATATCTCAGTCACAAAAGGACAAATACTGCATAGTGCCACTGTTGTAAAATGAGACTAACATCGGGGTTGGGAAAAATCTAAGAAATGAGAGGATAAATAATCCATACTCTATTGAAACAGATGAGGGAGAGAACTGCTTAAAAGTAATATATGATTAGGTATTATTTGCATGAGAAAATTCCAGAATAATAGCTGCATAGTAAAGCGGACTGGGGGAGGGGTTGTACAACAAAGAAATAATTTTTTTTTTCAAAAAGTAAAGCAAACTTGGGGGAGGTGCAGGGAGGAATATGGGCAACAATTAATGAATGGAAATCCAAGGTCTCTATAAATGTTCATTAAATTCTCAATTAAAAAACCAAATATGTGCACAAATCTCTAAAGCTAAAGATGAAAAAATTGAGGATTTCTAAAAACATTAGCAACCTGAGATTGATCTAGTATGCAACCCGGGTACATTAACAATTTCTGACTGGAATTCTAAAATTGCAAACAAAGAAGGACTGATACTGGGAAAATATAGACCTAGTGACAGAGATGAGCCTGGCGATGAAATAAAAGAATTTCAAACAATGAATAATTTATTCACTGCAAATATTTTTTGCAAAAAACTTAAAGACAAATATAAACCTAGACCTCACCTGATGAGCTACATTAGAATTAGGTTGGCCAAATCCATAGAAAAAGACTGCGGAGAAGGTCAATATCAGCATTCAAAAGTAGGACAAGGGCTGGCTGGGGAACAACTATCAATTACTCATATGCAAGTTCAAATAGAACTTGTAGAAAATGAAATCATTTTCATGAGAACCAAGATATGACCTTCAGTCTATTTGTTCTGAATTTAAAACTATCTCAAGAATAGATTTGATTTACTGAACACTCATGACTGAAGTTCAGATGATTGTGAGATGGCATCAATTATATCATCTCTGAAAAAAGTAAAAGGTCATTACAAAAACAGGGGAGAAAGAAAAGGCAAAAAGATTGTCTGAAGAGACTGAAACTTTCAATAGAATGTAGAGTGGCCAAAACAAAGGGAAGAAATTCTGAAGTTAGAGCTAAACAGAAGATTTCAAAGGGCTGTCTACAAGGTAAACTAAAGGAGTATAATAAAATGTGCAAAGAGTTGGAGTTAAAAAATCAAATGGAAGAACATGCCTACCATTTCTCATGTTGAAAGAATACAAGAACAAATAGAAGCCTAAAGTTAAAGATTCTATCAGCAAAATCTTGCATGATGCATGCAGAAACAAAAGAAAATGAAAGGAATATTAAAAAGAAATATACCTACAAGAATTGGTCATCACTGGACGATTTCAGAAAGTAACATATGATCAAGAACAAATGTTAATTAAGTAGTATGTGATCAAGAACAAATGGTAATGAAACTCAAGCTGCACTAAAAGCACTGGTAAAGAATAATGCCCTATAAATTTATGAAGTACCAATGGAAATGTTTCCATAAGCAAACACAGCCTTGTATATTCTTGGTAGCCTATAACAATAAATCTGAAAGACAGCTACCTAGTCTACTGAGAGGAAAAATATTCCAGAAAAGGTAATTCAACAGAATGTGCAAATTATTGCACAATATCATTGATATCACATTCAAATAGCACCTCACTGAACACTAACTTTTAAAAAAAATGACTGGAATAGTAAATTAACAAGAAACTGCCAGTTGTTTAAGCTACATTCAGATAGGCCTGTGACATAAGGGCTAAAGCCGAAAAATAACATAAAGATATTTACTTGTGTATTATTGACTATGTAAAGGTATTTGACTGTGTAAGATGGGAATCCTAGAACACTTAATTGTGTGATATTAACATGTGAAACCTATTTTATAGACCAAAGAGCAGTTGTCCCGATAGTACAAGGGAACACTGCACAGGTTTAAAATCAAGAAAGTTGTGCAATCAAGGCTCTATCTTTTCTCCATACTTATTTGTCTGTGTGCTGAGAAAAGAATTTGAGAAGCTGAAATTTCTGAAGAAGACTGTGACATCAAAGGTGGAGGAAGAGTCATCAACATTTTGCGTTATGCAGAAGACACAACTTTAATTACTGCGAATGAAAAGAAGCACATCTTGCAGAAGATCAGAGACTACAGCCATCCTAATGAAACTTCCCAACATCAAGAAAACAAAAGTGTTCACCATTGAATAAACAGGCAGCATCATGATAGATGAAGACCAACATTTTCAATGGTTTCCTCTTACTTGGATCAGAAATCAACATTCAGTGTGATAATAATAATTAAGAAATCAAAAAAGACATGTTGCATTGGAAAAAAGAAGAAACTACTCAAAGTGTTAAAGAGCAATAATGTCACTATAAAGACTAAAGGACACCTGATGCAACCCGTGGTGTTTTTCAATTGTTCTCTCTATATCTGCAAGTTATAAAGGTGACAAAATAATGACTACTTTGAAGTGTTGTATTAAAGAATAATATTGGATATCCTATACACTGTCAAAAGAACAATCTAGTCTGTGCTGGAGGCAATAAAACCAGGATACTGCTAAGTAATAAGGAAGGTGAAACTTCATCTCACATGCTTTGGGCATACTGTCAGGTGGAAGGGCAGTCATTAAAAAAGACACCATTCTGTGAAAGGTGGAGGGTCAACAAAAAATAAGAATCTGCTTAGCAAGATGTATTGTCTGTAACAACGGGCTGGATGGAGCGTATTAGAGACCTTCTCAGAATGGTGCAGGACAGTGTTCTCATCCAGTCTTCAGAAGGTTGATATAATTTGTAGTTGACTCCACAGGACCTAATAAAAACAACTACCTAGATATTAAGATAGCATAATGGTCATGCCAGAAATTCTTTACTAGTTAATCAACTTTTTGGTTTTAAACATATCCATGTATATCCTTTTGTTTAAATTTTTAAGAGTATTTCACATCAATATGGAACTCTGCTGATCTAGTAGGTAAATATTTGTGTTGTTGCTCAAAGGCAAGTAATTTGTCTGTACCAGAGACTCTGTGAGAGGAAGATGGGCACTCCGTTCTCTTGTAATTTGTAGTCTTTGAGAACCTGCCAGAGAGTCAGCTTTGAATCGGTACCCACTGGAATGAAATTAACAACAGCAGCAGCATTTGAGCTCAATAGCTTTGAGGAATCATCCATTCTCCACTGTTCTAGAAATTCTAGACATCATGAGAATTTAAATTATTTTCTTCCTCTTTTCCCTTTTGAACAAGATTCTCCTATAAAATCTTTAATTAAATGTTCACTTATGATTGTTACCATCATGGAGATTATTAACCATGCAATCTATGTCTTCCTTCTTGTCCTGACTCTTGTCTTATCCTCTTTTGCTCCACAATATGGTGGCGTAGTCCGGAGAGAGTAATGCAGCTAACCCAAAAGTAGAGTCACTCTGAAGGGACTATTTGAATCTTCCAAGGACTTTACATAGAAAGATGGGCAATCTCCTCGAATGAGATTTACAACTTTTGAAAGCTTGCAGTTGTGAGAAGGGTCAATTGTCAGTTGTCATAATGAGAGGGAATTAAGTCGTGACTCTCCTATTTTGTCTTTGATAGCCACCTACAAGCTTGTCAAACCTTAGGAACTATCCAAGGAAATTTAGAATTTTTTTAGAAGAACTAAACATATTACTAAATAAACTGACTTAAATTTTCCATTATTCTGTGACCTGAACAGTATAGTGAGGAACAGAATCCAAAAAAATATTTCACTCTATACCAATAATCTCTGTAGTAACTTTATTATTTATTTTTTTATATTTTGTGGTTTTTATAAATATGTTCTTGTTGTTGTTATATGCCGTCGAGTCATTTGTGACTCATAGCGACCCTATGAACAACAGCCCTAAACCCATCTCTATCCTGTGCCAATCTCATTGCCCCTGACACACCCATCCTGATTACCCCAGTCACTGAATCAATCCACCTCATAGAGGGTCTTCCCCTCCTGTGCTGTACCTCTACTCTACCCAGCATGCTGTCCCTCTCTAAAGACCTGTCTCTCCTTACAACATGTCCAAAGTATGACAGACGAAGCCCCAGAATCCCTGCCTCCA
>NW_006399763.1:10019132-10021992 GCF_000299155.1 Elephantulus edwardii
GTGTCAGAGACGGTGCGATTGGCACAGGACAGAGCAGAGTTTAGGGCTGTTGTACATAGGGTTGCTATGAGTCGCAGGCGACTCGACAGCACATAACAACAACAACAACAACAACAACATTATTTCTCAAATCAATCCTATTTATTCTTTATTATTTACCATTTCTTTACATACTCTAGACCAGAAGAGACTCATGACCTGACTCACATCATGAGGCTTCAATCATTACTCTGAGGAGAAGAAATTATGACTCGACTAGGGACCCAACTCCAATCTTCTGCTGGGCTAACAGATGTACAATAACAGTCCAGACAGTTGCTCTTTTTCTCTTTCCCTCACATTTATTCTTGCTTTATAATAGTTCTATGCTTTATGGTTTCCTTTTTTGGTTACAGAAACTATCTTTCCAGTAACCCTATTGGGTGTGATTTTCATGTTGTTGTTTATTTTGTATGTTGTGTATGGGTATGCTTGCTTGTTTATGGTTAGCTCTTATGGGTACAGAACTTGTCTATCAGTTTGCTGTCCTCAGTCACTTGTGTTTGTTTGATGGTGGAAGTCATGCTGGCATTTTAAATACCAGCAGAGTAATCTATGAGAGGCAGAATTTTGCACAGTTCCAGGCTAAGATAGAATAAGGAACAGGATTACCTATTCACTTCTGAAATAAAAGGTCTTACAAATTCTCTGTATAAGAAAAGAATATTTTAGGTATGGTAAAACAAGAACAGCCTCACAGATTAGAATGCAGAGAAAGAGAGAGAGAACAGCTATAAACAAAGTGCATAGAACGCATGGAGTATAAATCTAGGAAATTTTGTAAAAAATTAAATGGCATGCATGTTGTTTTTGTTGTTGATATGTGCCATTGGGTCGCTTGTGACTCATAGCGACCCTATATAAAACAGCCCTATATCCTGTTCTGTCCTGTGCCAATCTCACTGTCTCCAACACACCCACTTGGATTACTCCACTCACTGAATCAGTCCACCTCATAGAGGGTCTTCTACTCCTATGCTGTCCCTCCACTCTCCCAAGCATGATGTCCCTTTCCAAAGACTGGTCCCTCCTTGCAACATGTCCAAAACATGTCAGACAAAGCCTCAGAATCCTTGCATCCAAGGAGCATCCCGGTTTAACCCTCTCCAGGATGAACCTGTTTGGTTTTTTAGCAGTCCATGACACATTCAATACTCTTTTCCATCACCACAGCTCAAAGGCATCAATTCTCCCTCTATCCTCCCCAGGCATTGTCCAACACTCTGACACATACAACTGATTGCAAAGACTATGGCCTGGATCAGGTGCACCATAGTCTCCAGAGTGACATCATTTCTCTTCAGAAATTTTCAGAGGTTCCTAACAGAAGACTTTTCCATCAAAATATTGCCTTTTAATTTCCTGGCTGCTGGTGCCAAGAGTGTTATCTGTGGAGCCAACTTTTACAGTCGGAGATTGACCAAACATGCAGTCAAGATACAGTAATAATAATGGGTGACTGGAATACAAAACTTGGGAACAGAGAAGAAGAATCAATAGTTGTAAAACATGGACTTGGTGACAGAAATGAAGCTGGAGATAGAATGATTGAATTTTGCACAATCAATGACTTATTCACTGCAAATATGTTTTATAAGAAACATAAACTCAGGTCATGCACATGGATTTCACCTGATGGTATGCATAGGAATCAAATTTATTACATCTGTGGAAAGAACCACTGGAGAAACTGAGTATCAGCCATGAAAACTAGACCAGATGATTGTGGTACAAACCACCAATTACTTATATGCAAGTTCAAGTTGAAGCAAAGGAAAATTAAACCAAATCGATGGGAACCAAAACATATCCTTGAATCTATCTCACCTGAATTTCAGAACCATCTCAGAAATAGGTTTGAGGCCTTGAACACTAATGAGTGAATGCCAGATGAGTTGTGGGTGGATATCAAGAGTATCATCCAGGAAGAATGTAAAAAGTCATTACTGGAGGACATCATGCTGAGTGAATTATCTGTCACAAAAAGACAAATACTGCATAGTGACACTGTTATAAAAGAAGACTGACATAGGGATTGGGGGAAGACTGAAAAAGAGGGGATAAATAATGTATGCTACATTGAAACAGATGAGGGAGAGAACAGTTCAAAAGGGATGTATATGATTAGGTATTATTGTCATGACAGGAGTCCAGAATGAAGGCTGCACAGTGGAGTAGACTTAGGGGGAGGGATTGTATAAAAATGAAAAAATTTTTCTTTAACTTTTCAAAGAGAAGAGCAAATTGGGCAGGAAGGGTTGGGCAGGGAGAAAAGTGCAAAACTGAATGAATGGAAATCCAAAGTTTTTGTAAATGTTCATTAAAATTATTTTTTTAAAAATAACGTAAATGATAAATGTTCTTGTTGTTGTTATTATTATGTGCCGTTGAGTAGCTTGTGACTCATAGCGACCCTATGTACAAAAGCCCTAAATTCCACTCTGTCCTGTGCCAATCGCAATGTCTCTGACACTCCCATCCCAATTATCCCAGTCACTGAATCAATCCACCTCATTAGAGGGCCTTCCTTTCCTGTGCTGTCCCTGCAACGTCCCAAGCATGATGCCCCTACATAAGGACCAGTCTCTCCTCACAACATGTCCAAAGTATGTTAGATGAAGCCTCAAAATCCTTGGCTCCAAGGAGCCACCTGGTTTAACCCTTTCCAGGACAAATCTATTTGTTTTCCTAGCAGTCCATGGTATTCTCAATACTCTTCTTCAGCACCACAGCTCAAAGGCATCAATTCTCCTTCTATCCTCCTTGGTCATTGTCCAACTCTCTGATGCATAACAAGTGATTGCGAAGACCGTGGCCTGTA
>NW_006399763.1:10022092-10025097 GCF_000299155.1 Elephantulus edwardii
GAGCTTAAGAAATGCTGAACAAGTTCAGCCCTTTTGATTTTCTGACTCTAGCTCCTCGCACATTTCATTGTAATATTTTGCTTTGTCATTCCGTGCTGTCTTTTGGAATCTTCTGTTCAGCTCTTTAGTGTCTTGGATTCTTACTTGTGCTTTGGCTTCTCTTCGTTCCAGTGCAATCTTCAGTGTTTCTTCTGACATCCATTTTGGTCTTTTCTTCCTCTTCTGTCTTTGTAATGACTTGTTTGCACTCTCCCTGGATGGTACATTTAATATCCTCCCACAACTCATCTGGTCTTCGCTCATTAGTGTTCAATGCCTCAAATCTGTTCCTGAGATGATTCTGAAATTCCGGTGGTATGAAATTAGTCATATTTTGGCTCCTGTGGATTCGATTTAATTTTCCTCAGCTTCAGCTTGAACTTGCATATGAGTAGTTGGTGGTCTGTTCCACAATCAATCCCTGGCCTAGTTTTCACAGCTGATATTGAGCTTCTCCAGCAGTTTTTTCCACAGATATAATCGATCTGATTCCTATGCATATCATTACGTGAAATCCATGTGTATAATCTGCGTTTATGTCTCTTAAAAAACGTATTTGCAATCAACAAGTCATCAGGTATTTTAAAAATTAGACATTATTTTCCTCTTAGGCAAAATATGTCCAAGATCTTTATCCCATTAAATCTTTTAAAAGAAAATGTTAGTAGCTATTACTTAGCCATTATAGATTAAGAAAATGTTAATATGTAAAGCTTCATTAAATTCAATTTTTTTCAATGTTTATTTCTAGTTGGCTGACAGTCTAAATCAGTTCAAAGCTGGTAAACCGTTGTTAGCCAGTATTTGGTTAAGGCTATTGGGTGGCACAATTTATTACATATTCAATCTTTAACAGAATATTGGCTGTGTTGGTTTTTTTGTGTGTGTTTTTGTTGGTTTTTTTTTTTAAGTTTATTGGGTGGGAGATGTAGGGAGGAAACGACAACAATGAGTGAATGAAAATATCGCTTTTTCAGTAAACTTTCATTAAAAATCACACTAAAGGCGGGGAGAAAAGTCTGGGAGGGCAAGTCTGGGTATCTGATCTGAAAAGTCGATACTTAAACAAAATTCATGGTGTCTAGTAGATTCTGACTGTGACTCATACCTGTCCCTCTACTGGGCTTCTGAAGCTCTTAGGGAACCACGAGCAGAGATTGCCCCTCTATCTTTTCCCAGGCCACTGGTCGATTCAACCACCAGAAAAGCACAGCCTTTGAGTAAAATACTAAAGAGCAGTTTTACTCCGACCACTTGGAATGGCCAAGAGTTGGACTCTACAGAATGACAATTTATAACAATAATATTTGGTTCTCAAAACTAAACAAACAAACAAAAAAATCCAAACAAAAAACAAACCAAAACCCCCTCATTGCTGTCAAGTCAGAACTAACTCATAACTGGCCTTCTATTAGGTTTTTGAGATTGTAAATGTCACAGGAGGAAACTATCCCTCTTTCTCTTTCAAAGCTGCTGGTAGGTTTGAGCTACCAAAGAGGGAATCCACTGCTAAACTTTGGGTTAGCACTCTATACATTTCATGATTAGTGCTCCCTAACATTGAGTTATTGACTAAAATTGTTCTTTATGAAAGTATTAAGAGGCATATAAGACTATTTTGAAGTAAATAGATTTCTGGAATTTTTATTATCTTTTGTAAATGTTAAAATAATTAAAGGTAAGAATTAAATTCACAGCATTATTTCACTCACTTGATAAAACACAGGAAGCAGGTATTTTAGTTTATGCTTGGCATACTTACCTCACACAATAAAACAGTTGGAAAACTAACTTTGTAATTTCTTAAAAGACGTGAATATGACGACCCTGAGTTTCATGCTAAATCATTTTGTTCCAATGAATGAGAGAACATTTCCAGAAATTTCAGGCTTGTCAAAAACATTAGTCACCTACTTAAAAATATATTACCATGAAATATGACTTTTAAGGAAGAAACATATTTGTCAGCATAAATTGTACATGTTGAAGAATGTTCATCTAAGGTTATTGTCTTTTCCCCAATAAGACTTAAAAGGAATTTTATAACTATTTTAATTTATAACTTGTGTTTATGCCAAGTTCAATCAAACTTTCTTAGAAAGTATTCAGAAAATAGACAAGAAAAATTTGCATTTAAGAGAAAAGGGAAATGTGCATTTTGATCCACAATTCAAATTACAAAATAAATGTCTTCTCAAATTTCTCTGAGGAAACAAGAATAAAGAATGCTAAAGAATCTGAGGGGTTACCTTAGTCTTCTTCATTTCAGATTAAATCTAGCTACATTCTTTGATGTGAAGATTGTGTTTCTGAATAATGCTGACCTAAATGATAATTCCTTAACAATACAACTGAGGATAAAAGAAGCCTATTCATTATCTCTCTCTAGTCTCTACAAACTACATCATTTGTCTTTATGCTGTGAATTCCCGCAGGTAATTCTGTGTTATAGCATAAATGTGAGTTCTAAAACACCCTGTCTTGATGAATTTATTTTTGTATACACTGTGTCCTTAAGGAATCTTTTCTATACCTCCAAAATCACAGTTTCAATTAGCATAGTAAATAGCATAATGAAAAGGTATAATGAAATAGCTCATAAGAGCTTTTTACAGACATTACAAATAGACAGATAATGATTGCATTTTCTTTTCTTATCTTAGTTTTAAATCACATGTCTATCTCAATAAATATTGACTAATAGGTCTCGAACCTGCAGTCTAAATCTAATTTTAGTGTTAAATGTAAAAAGAAAATCATGTATATAGATTTTAATTTTTTTATTTTTTTTCTCTAATACAAAGGAGGAGGAACAGTTGTAAGCAGACCCTAATGATTGGTACATGGAATGTGAGAGCCATGAATGAAGGAAAATTAGAAATTGTTAAGAAAGAAATGGAATGCATAAATATTGACATATTAGGCATTGGAGAGATGAGATGGACTGGCATGGGGCATTTTGAGTC
>NW_006399763.1:10027598-10036018 GCF_000299155.1 Elephantulus edwardii
TAATCGGGATGGGTGTGTCAGAGGAGGTGTGTTTGGCGCAGGATAGGGCAGGGTTTAGGGCTGTTGTGCATAGGGTCGCTATGAGTTGGAAACGACTAGATGGCACATAACAACAACAACAACAATGTCAAGAAATTCTAAGTAGCATGGGCTGGAGAGCTGCCCCTCCCCCCCTTTTTTAAGAAAATAGAGGCAGGAAATATAATGAAACCAGAAAGTGTCTTCAAACTGCGATACATTCAACATTAATGTGACTTACCCTCACTCCCTCATTGCCTTCAAGTCTGAACTAAATCATAGCTAATCCCCTAGCTGTAAATCCTAAGGCTATAACTCACACAGGAGGAGAGTGCCCATCTTTCTTCCTGGGCATCACTGATGGATTTGAACTGCTAGAGAGGTTCACTTTTTGGGTTAGAAGAGCAACTTTCTACAAACTACACCAACAAAGCCCCCATACACTTCTAAGGATTTCATTTTTTCTCATTATTATTATTTTTCAGAGAAGGACATCCTACTTTGTTTCTACTTTTGTCCAAGTCCATGATATTTGTAAATAATGTCAGTTAGAGTTGGAGCTGGATCAATAGCACCTAATAACAATGAATCCTGACTGGTAAAATAGAGAGTCAGCAAGATACATTGAAACAGTGGCTTCCTCATTGGGGTAGAACATAGCAATGGCTATGACAATAGTACAGGACTGATCTGTGTTTCATTTTGTTGTGCACAGGATTGTTGTGAGTTGGAAATGTCACAACTACACCTAACAACAACATTAATGGTTGTTTAAATTTTCTATTCCCTCAGAACTTTGTAATTTACCAGGTTTTTCATATCTCCATGCATTATTTTAGACTGATTCTCAGAGTCATCTCTAAAAAAATAAAAAGTTGTGGCTAATGTCCTTGACTCCTTAATTTACTGTTGAGGAAATTAAGAAAGCA
The DNA here is from genome assembly GCF_000299155.1 of Elephantulus edwardii. NCBI lineage: Eukaryota > Metazoa > Chordata > Mammalia > Macroscelidea > Macroscelididae > Elephantulus > Elephantulus edwardii. Next base: position 10,028,546 of record NW_006399763.1, read on the forward strand.
AGTTCACTTCCTCTTCATAGCCTTCTGCTTTAATTGGTTTCCTTAGGAAAAAGTGAGGATATGGTGATGTTGCGATAGCCTGTGCTGATTTTAACCTATCAAAAAGCACAGAGAAGATAAAGGAGATTAACTACATGTAAAATTTTGGGGATGAAGAGAAATTGCGCTTTAGGGTTTTTTTCATCATGTTTTTGTTGTTGTATGCCATCAGGCTGGAACTGACCAATAGCTGACACTCCAGTGGGTTTTCAGAGGTAGTTTATTACACAGGAGGAGATTGTGCCTCTTTCTACCTAAGAGCAGCTGGTGGATTATGTGCCTTTGGGATTGTAGTACAGAGTCTTATCCCCAAAACACATTTATTTCAATATACTATAAGATTAAACTCCAGCAATGTATATTCCGAGGATTTCCATATAAAACATACTAGAAAAAAATAGATTAAATGGGACACTAAACCAAATAATATTTTAATACATTTCCTTTACATAAGTGACATTTTACTTGAAAAAATATGCACCATAAATAATGTATATGTGATACTTCGTATTATAAATATTTTTGTTTCTACTTAGAAAATACCTAGAAGGACATTATGTACTAATAGTTTAATTAGCATTAAACTTGGAGAATAGAGCATTTAGCCTTCTTTAGAAATGAGTTCAGAAAATAACTATCTATACATTAAAGTTTCTAAGTATTTACATCCTTAATAAATTCCATAGTGATTGAGAAGGTTTACATTCATCTGACTAAAATCCAATTGGTTAAGTGTCATTGAAATTGTAGATACAATATTGCTTCATATAATTAGCCTTATAATAAAATTTTGATCCAACCTGAATATAACTTCCAAATTTGATATTACAATGCACCATCCATGGGAAAGACATATCTAAGTGAAAGAATTATGATCTTCCCGTGTATTTGTTGCTCTTATATACCACAGAGCAGAGCAGAGCCATAGCTGACCCTCCAATGAATTTTCAGAAGCAGTGAGTCACAAAGGAGTTGATTGCCCATGGTTCTCCTGCTGAGTAGCTGGTGGACTCAAAGTAGATATTTTTGCTTTCACAGCCCAATTCCTTAGCACTAAACCACCAAATCTTCAGTATTTATTAATTATTAGGTATTTATTATTAGGGAAAATTTACATTAATTTAAGATACATTAAAAAACAGAAGTTAATAATCTACAAAATATCCAAAATTGAATGATAAATTGCTGGGTTAGAATAAAGATAATAATAGCTTATTCTTTGGTTTTTAAACACACTACTAAATTAAAATATATGGTTTATACTTTGGAAAATGTACTTGTTATATATGTTTGCTTAAAGAATCCTTAATTTCTTAATTGAAATGAAAAAATTCAGCATATAATGTTACTACTTTTGATGCGTATGCTTGATTTTGTTCGTTTTAAAATTGGAATGTATATATCAAATTGTTGTTGTTTGTTGTTGATTGCCTTCGAGTCGAGCACAACTCATAGTAACCCTATGAAGAAGGCCTGAAGCCCCTTTACAACTATTGACATTTATCAGAATTCATAGGGTTTCTGGAAACATGTTATTTACGAAGTGGATGCCAATCCTACCTCCAGATTTGTCTTAGTATTTTATTGCTTTTATGTGCCATTGAGTCACCTGTGATGCATAATGACTGTATGTACAGCAGCTCTGAACCCTTCCCTCTCCTGAGCCAGTCTCACTAATTATGACACACCAACCCTCATCTCCCCAGTTACTATATCAATCCATCTGATCTGGGATCTCCCTTTTCTGTTCTGTCCGTCTACCCTTCCACACATCATGTCTTCCAAGGGCCGATATCTCCAGGCCACGTGCCTGAAGTAAGTGAGGCAGAGCTTCAGGAAAGACTTGGTTTCACCCTCTCCAAGACAGACCTATTTGTTTTTTTGGCAGTCCATGTTATGTTCAAGACTTTTCTCCAGCACCATAAGTCGAAGATCTCTCTTCTTTTTCTGTCATGATTAGTCATTGTCCAACTCTCTGAAGCATAACAAATAATTGGAAGACCATGGCCTGGATCAGGGACATCTTTGCATCTAGACTGACACCATTGCACTTCAGCACTCTGGAGAAGTCAATGACAACAGATTTTCCCAGTGAAATTCGTCTTTTAATTTTCTGACTGCTGGTGTTAATACTGTTGATTGTGGATCCGAGCAAGCTATAATTTTTAACAATATCTATCTAATATGGTGTTGCCTATTGGCCCAGTGGTGAGAAACTTTGTCTTCTTGATGCTGAGCTTCAATTCTTATTGACGACTACAGTCCTTGACCTTTTGCATCAAGTGCTTCAAGTCCTTCTCAGTTTCAGCAAGCAAGGTTATGTCATCTGCATATCATAGGTTGTTAATGAGTCTTCCTCCAATCCTAATGCCACACTCCTCCTCATAAAGCCCTGCTTCCCAAATGATCTATTCTGCATACAGATTGAAAAGCTATAGGGACAGGATGCATCCCTGATGTACTCCTTTCCTGATTTTGAACCATACAGTGTTTCCTTGCTCTGTTTTGAGAACTGCTTCATTTTCTGAGTATAGATTTCACATGAGCACAATCAGATGTTCTGGGATTCCTATTCTCCTCAAGATAAGCCACGATTTGTTATGATCTACACAGTTAAATATCTTTGCTAGGCAATGAAACACATTGGTACTCTGGTACTCTGCTTTCTGCCAAGATCCATGTGATATTGGCAATAATGTCCCTAGTGTCACGACCTCCTCTAAACACAGCCTATATTTCTGGTAGTTCTCTGTCAATGTACTTTTCAAGTCTTTTCTGGACAATCTTCAGTAGGAAATACGCTATTTAAATGGGCTTGTTTTTTTCTAATTTCCCATCTGGTGGCCTAGTTAGTAAAGATTTGCACTGTGAACCCAAAGGCAAACTCCAAGATAGAGATGAGTAATCTTTCACTAAATATGTACCTCAGAAAACCTTCTGGAAGGTCAGCTACAAGTTATTTCCTACTCTATGGCAATGAATGAGATTCAAAGGTTATGTAACTCTTTCTATATCCATTATAAATCTTTCTCTTCCATTATACATTTTTATATGCTTTCGACTCACTGTTCATTATTGTTTAAAAAAGAAAAAAACAACCCAAAATTTAAACTTGCCATGAAGATTTGACTTGCTGTGGTAATAAAGGCTAAGGTCAATTGCAATTAATATTATAAAATATAATGTACATGAATGGTTGTAAAAAACCGAATAAAGCAAAAAATGCATGTATGTATGGATGGAGAGGAGATTGTTGTTGTTAAAAGTTACAGCTTTCTTGGATCCACAATCAATAGTCTTAGTAGGAAGAGTCTGGAAATCAAAAGACAAATTGCATTAGGTAAAACTGGTGTTGGGGATCTTTCCAGAGTACTGAGAAGCAATGATGTCAGTCTAGAGACTAAGATGTGCCTGTTCTAGGGCATGGTCTTCACAATTACTTGCTATGCTATGCATCAGAGAGCTGGATAAAGACTAAAGATTATAGAAGAAGAATTGATGCCTTTGAGTTGTGGTGCTGGAGAAGAGTCTTGAACATACCATAGACTGCTAAGAAAACAAATAGTTTGTCTTGGAGAAAGTGAAGCTAAGTTTCTTTTGGGAAACTAGGATTTTGAAGTCTTACAGGTTTGGGGCATATGGCCAGGAGAAACCAGTGCTTGGAGAAGGAGACCATGTTCAAAAGGGTGGAGGGACAGCGCAGGAGAGGAAAACCCTGGAAGGGCTGGATTGATACTAGGGAAAGGGTGTAGGTTTGTCAGAGTTAGTGAGACTGGCTCAGGACAGAGCAGGCTCCAGAGCTATTGTACAGAGGGTTGCTATGAGTCAGGTAACTCACCGGCACATAACAACAACATATCTTGTTATGCTAGTAGATAACAAAAAAAAATTTTTATAATTTCTTCTATGTCCTCTGTACCTGAGCTATATTATATACAAATATTTTACAATCTGCAAGTGAATTTGATGAACACTGGCTGAAATTAAATGCCAAACATCTTTTTTCAAACCAATTTTATACACAACATTGTAGTTAATAATTAATATATTTTAAAAATACCAATTCACTACTTATATAACCAACAGTAAACCTATACTTGGACCAAGAGGCAGTAGTCAGAACAGAGCAAGGAGTCACTACATGGTTCAAAATCAAGAAAGGGGTCAGTCAGGGATGTATTCTGTTTCCATACCTTTTCAATCTGTATGCAGAAAAGATTATCCAAGACGCTGGGCTGTAAGAGAAGGAATGCGGTATCAGGATTGGTGGAAGAGTCATCAACAACCTGCATTATGCAGATGACACAACCCTGCTTGCTGAAACAGAAACGGACCTGAAATGCTTGCTGCAGAAGGTCAAGAACTACAGCCTCCTATATGGATTGAAGCTCAACATCAAGAAAACAAAGATTCTCACCACTGGGCCAATTGGAAGCTTCAGTATGGATGGTGAAGAGATTGAGATAGTTAACAGTTTTAGTTTACTTGGCTCCACAGTCAACACTCTTGGAAACAGCATCCAGGAAATCAGGAGACAAATTGCTTTGGGAAAGTCAGCCGTGAGGGACCTCTCAAGAGTACTGAAGAACAATGATGTCAGGCTGGAGACCAAGGCACGCCTGATCTGGGATATTATCTTTGCAATTACATGCTATGCATCAGACAGTTGGACAGTGAATAGGGATGATAGAAAGAGAATTGATGCCTTTGAGCTGTGGTGCTGGAGAGGAGTGTTGAACATACCATGGACTGCTAGGAGAACAAACAGGTTTGTCCTGAAGATGGTGAAATCAGAATGCTCCCTGGAGTCAAGGATTCTGAAGCTTCATCTGACATACTTTGGGCATGTTGCAAGGAGGAACTGGTCCTTGGAGAGCGACATCACGTTTGGCAGAGTGGAGGGACAGTGAAGGAGAGGAAGACCTTCAATGAGATGGATCGATTCTGTGACTGGAGTGGTGGGAAAGTGTGCATTTGAGACAGCTAGGTTGGCACAGGATAGAATGGCATTTAGAGCTCTTGTACTTAGGGTTACTATGAGTTGCAAGCGACTCGATGGCACATAACAACAAACAACAAATGATTGTTAAGTATACAACTTAATGAAATTTATAATCTTTGTTGTCTCTGAGGCATTAATAAAATACTCTTGTGAAGTAGTATTTTAAAACAGAATTAATAATAAGCTGGCACTTAGTTAAAAAAAAAAAGTTCTCTGAGGGATAGCAAGCACCACAGCATTGGACATACCTCTATAGAACAGATTTTTTTAAAGTTGTGGAGTCAAGGTTGAGTGATAACATACTCATTGTATCAGAGTAGAATTGTCCCTCTAAGTCTCTGAGGCAGTAAGTATACAGATAACCAGGACTTTTATTCCACTTCACCCAACTTTTTGTTAGCAATAAAATACTAAACTGTCAGGTCACCAGACTGCCTTTATACTTCTAAGTAGTAAAGTAAATCATAGTTCCTGAACAATATGAGGAACTACTAAGTTATTGGATTTCACTTGTAAACCAACCAAATATTTTTCCTTGAATTTTCAAGTATGGTGAAAATTACATTATATGTGATATGTGTAGGCCAAATAAGTTTTATAGAGTTCAAACAACATAAAAACAGGATGAATAAAGAAATGATTATGTAACTGAAGACTTAATAGGGTTGTCTGGACTCTCTACAAGGTCTATTAAACTTAAAATCTGATGAAGATAGGATTTCATTCTGTGGAGTGGATACTCTTCCAGGTAGAAGAAATTGTATGTTGAAATATATTTGTGGCTTATGAAGATTTTAAAAGTCAGAGGTAAGGAGCACTGAAGTTAACTGGTAAGATACAAGTTTGAAATTGTAAGAACCCATATCTTGTAAGGCTATAATAGCACTTTAATAAATCATAATTGAGTAACTATTTGAACATATCTTAAAGAGATATTCCTACTATGCCTATTATTCTAGATATAATTTATTATCTTTTCCAAATATTAATAGCCCAGTATTTAAATACTAGAATTTACTTTTTCACTACAAGCATTTTTTTTTTCATCAAACATCTCTGATGATCTCATGCTTCTCCATTTAAAGCATTGTTTTACATTTTTGTGTAAATCATTACTTTAATTCAAACAATTTATTATAATCATTTTCAAGTTTAACTTTAGATTTGTTAATATTTTGATTCAATTGTGAATAAAATATCTTCTTGTTGCTGTTAATTGCCGTCAAGTCATAGACGACTCATACCGACCCTATGAGAACAATTAAGTTTCCGGAGGCAAGCCATTTTGGAAGTGGATGCCACTCCTGGTTCCAAGCTTGTTTTAATCGGAAAGCTCCAGCAAACTCTTCCCACCATGGGTAAACTATTATCACATTTGGCACATCAGTGTCACCGTGTTCAGCATCACAGCAACTACAAGTTACCTCTGTACAGGAATGCACAGACCAGTGGTATACCACGTAAGAGGATGTTTGACAAAAAGCAATTTAAACCAGGCCTGAGGGCCGCAGATTAAAATCACCCACCTTCGGTTTGGGAGCGTAACTTTCTGTCCACTAGGCCAATGTAGCTCTCTATAATAATTTTCAAGCATGATCATTTAGCATAATCATTTTCAAGCTCAACTTTAGATTTAATATTTTAATGCAATTGTGAATAAAATGTCTTAGAGAATATATTTCCTAAATGTCTATACAGTAACATTATAATATTGATTCTTTGTGCATTTTGAGATACACTTGATACCACTTTTTCAATTCTTACTTCTGTTTCAAATTTGCCAATACTTTTAGAAAAGCTTTACATCTGTTGTTGGGCTATCGAACTGTCTCTCAATCATAGAAACCCAATACACAACTGAAGGGAATTCTACCCAATCCTTCTGCATTCCTCACAATGTCAGCTCTATTTAAATTCATTGTAGCAGCTATTATGTCAATCCATTACCTGAGGGCCTTAATTTTATCAATATTTTACTGTTTTATCAAGTATATCTGTACCCTGGGACTGGATCCTCCTAATAGCAGGCCCAAAATAAATGAGATAGAGCCTAATCATCCTCAGAGAAAGAAATGCTCTGCATTTTTTCAAAGACTGACTTGTTTTGTTTTGTTGTTTTTTTTGTAGGCACATATTAGTCCTCAGACTGATACCACTGTTGCTTAATAATTTGGTGATATCCCTGACTGAGTACTTTCCCAGTCCATTATGTCTTTTGATACTGCTGGTACAAAGAATGTTGATCAGGAATCCAAGCAAGAGTTGGAGTCAGAAAATCAAAAGGGCTGAACACACTCAACATTTCTTAAGCTCAAGGAAGTGAAGAAATATTCAAACCTCAAGTTGCTATAATTAAGGATGCTTTCGGTAGAATGTTAAATGATCCAGGAAGTATTAAAAGAAGATGGAAAGAATATACTGAGTCTTTATAT
>NW_006399763.1:10037578-10046625 GCF_000299155.1 Elephantulus edwardii
ATATTGCCTTTCAATCCATTTCATTGAAAGTCTATCTTTAATGGACTGTCCATGTTTCCCCAGAATAATACATTTTTCCAAAGACTGATACCTTCTTCCGTGATCTTTTCTCTAAGACATATCCAAACTTCATGACAGATGTCACCATTCTTGCTTCTACAGAGCCTCCCTGTACTTCCTATAAGATTAATTTGTTCTTCTGTCAGTCTGAGGTATATTCATTGCTCTTCAGTAAAACCATTATTCAAAGGCCTTGATTCTTCTTCTGTCTTCTACCTTCACTTTTTAACTTTCACATGCATATGTTATTGTCTGGTGCCACCTGAGTCAGAACTTACAACTGATCCAAATCAGGGTATGTTTTCAGAAGCAGTAAATGCCAACAATGGCTTTTCTGATAGGTTCAAACCATGTACCTTTGAGTTGGTGGTGCAACTCTTTACTACTAAGCCACCACAACTCCACCAGAATGTGAAATAATAACAAAATACAGTTGCTTGTGAGATAACTTTGCCTTTAAACATCGTTGTTCTTTAGCACCTTAAAGAGATTCTTGACATTACTTTCTCCCAACGAAACATGTTAATTTCTTGACTGGTGCTTTATTAGGGGTTGGTTGTGAATCCAAATAAAATTAAATAGTTAAAAACTTCAGTCTTCCACCCATCTGTTATGGGGGCCTATTAGTCCCATGGTGAGGATTTTTGTTTACTTGATTTTGGGGTATAATTTGTGTTGAAGGCCATTTTTTAAGCTTATTTGGTGCTTCAAAATGTTCTCGTTTTTTAACAAGCAAATTTGTATTGTCTGCATAGTAAAAGTTGTTCTTAAATCTTCTTCCAATCCTGATGCTACATTCTATTTCATATTGCCTGGATTCTAGAATTATTTGCTCAGCATACATATTGAATAGGTATTAAAAAAGAGCTACAACCTTAAAACACACCTTCCTGATTTTAATCCATGAAGCATTCCCTTGTTCTTTTTGAATTACTGCTTCTTGATGTATGCACAGGTTTCATATGAAGACAGTTGTGTTTTTTTTTAATTATCAGTCTCTCAAAGTTATCTATAATTTATTATCATACACACAATTGAATGCCTTTGTATAGTCAAGAAAACACAAGTAAGCATCCAGATTTATTTGTTTTGGGCAAAATATGTCTGACATAAGCAATGATAAACCTAATTCTGTTCTCTCTTCTGCATTGAGTTTAATTTGGGGCAGGTTCTTGTTGATAGACTGTTACACATGTTTTAAAAATAATATTCAGCAATATTTTACTTGTATGTGATAGTAATTATTTTTTATCACTTTTTTTTTAAACAGGCACAAATACAGATCTTTTAACTTATTGGTCAGGTAGCCTACTTACTGTCTCCAAATTTCTTACAACAGAGTAGGGAGCAACTCCAAAGTTGAATCCATTTGCTCAATCACTTTATGTCCAATCTATTCCTGGATCTTTATCACACCATTGCCTTCAGTACACTTTGAACCTCTTTCTTCAATATCCTTGGTTCTTGATCACTGTTTATTTCCAGAAGTGGTTTTGTGTTGACTAGTAATTTTTGGTACAGTGCCCCTTTCACCTTCTATGTTGCTTCCTGCATCATCTAATACTTTGCCTATAAAATCTGTGAGTATTACAAGCTGAAGCTTGAATTTTTTCTTCAGTTCTTTCATACTGAAAAATATTGAGCATGTTTTCCCCTCTTGTCTATCCAACTCCAAACAAATTTTGTTATAATACTTTGCTGAATGTCTTCAATCAGGGTTTATTTTGTATTTTGTATTTTGCTTACGAAATTTGTATGTATAGTTTCATGCTATCCTTCATTCACATTGTGTTTCATACAATCAGTCCCATTCATTATATTTTATAAAATTAATCACCATTGAACTATGCCCACCATTACCTTGTCTTTTCAGGTCCCCATCAGGTCATTCCCATTTCCTTAACCCCCTCCCTCCACACATACAATTGTGCAATCCTGTCATTTCAAACCTACCCGTCCTCACCCGTCAACTACCACCCCTTTCCCACCTTGGATCTCCATACATATTTTACTAGTTATCCCTCTATTTTTACAATAATGGTCTTATGCAGTACTTGTTCTCATGAGACGGCATTTCTTCACTCACCATAATGCTCTCCAGCCTCTCCCAAGTTACACAATATTTTTCAAAACTGTTGCTCCTGAGTACTGCATAGTATTCCACTGTGTGAATGTTCCACAATTTCTCAATCCATTTGGTTGTTGTTGGACATTTGACTTGTTTCCATGTTCATGTGATGGTGAATAATGCTGAAATGAACATTTGGTGTACAAATATTTGTTTGTATCTCAGTTCTAATTTGCTTGGTATGTATTTCTTGTAGTGGAATAGCTGGGTCATAAGGAGTTTCTATGTTCAGCTTTTTGAGGAAATGTCAAACTGCTTTCCAGAGGGTTTGTATCATATTATAATCTCACCAATAGCATATGAGACTTCTCACCTTTCTGCATTCACTCCAACATTATTGCTTGCTGTCCTGCTAAAATTTGCCACTGCAAATGGAGTGAGATGGTATCTCATTGGGGTTTAGATTTTCATCTCTCTTATTGGGAGTGATTTTGAGCCTTTCCTCATATGTTTGTTGACATAAAAATGTCTGCCTTTGTGAAAAGTATTTCTTTCAAAGGACAAAAATCCCAGAAACTTGTGTTTGCTCATGCAAAACCCTATAGCTAGAATAAGAATCTGTTGTCCAAACAAAACAAGGGACTGTTAATGTGTCAGGAATATATCTTTTCTCCATCTCTTTTCAATCTATGTGCTGAAGAGCTCCTTTGAGGTGCTAAACTTTATGAAGAAGAATGTAGTATCAGGATCAGAGGAAGACGCATCAACAACCTGTGTAATACAGATGATAAATGTGATTTATGTTATGTGAGGAGGACATAAAGCCCTTGCTGAAGAAGATCAAGGATTATAGCCTTTAGTATGGATTACATCTGACTATCAAAAATACAAAAATTCCTACCACTGAGCCAATAAACAATATCACGATAGATGGGGAAAGCAATGAAATTGTTAACAATTTTTTCTTGCTCAGATCCACAATCAACATCTTTGGCACCAGAATTCAGGAAATCAAAATACAAGTCACTTTGGGAAAATCTGATGTCATTCTACTTTTCAGGGGAGTCACTGTCTAGGAGTGATCCAATGTCAAGAAGTGACAAAGAATAACAAAGCCAGTCTAAGACTAAGATACTCCTGATCCAAGCCATGGTCTTCTCAATTGCTTTCTAGGCATCTGAAATAAATAATATAAGGATAATAGAAGAAAAACTTATCCCTTTGAATTGTGGCTGTGGAGAAAATTATTGAACATGTTGTGGACTGCCAGAAGAACAAAGAGGTATGTCATGGAGAAAGTGAAACCAGATTGCTCCTTGCACGCAAGGATGATGACCTTACTTCTCCCATTTTTAGACACATATGCTGTCAGGAGGGGCCAATCCTTGAATGTTGCACTTCCCTCACCAGCAGTGATGTGCTGGTGATGGAATGAATTGCTCAAGAATTTAGTTAGTCAAAAGGTAAGAGGAGCACTTGCTTCAGTAGCACATGGACTAAAATTGGAATGATAGAAGATGAGAACATCCCCTGCACATGCACGACACATAAATTTGTGATGCATTCCATATTAGAAAGAAAAAAAAGAGAGACAGAAGAAGAGGAACTCATAGTTGAGTGTCCTCTTGACCTATAGTTCTCATAGCTTATATCTGAGAAGTTTTATAAGGAAAGTAGTAAGTTGACTATATTGTTGTTGTTATGTGCTGCTGTGTTGCTTCCGAGTCATAGCAATCCTATGAAAAATTGCCCTGAAACCTGTTATATTTTGTGCCAAACATTGTCTCTGGCACACCTACCCTCACTACCCTACTCACCGAATCAATCCATCTCATTGATGATGGTCTTCCTCTCTTTTGTTGTCCCTCCACTATTCCAAGTATAATGTCCCTCTCCAAGGACTGATACCTCCTTGCAACATGTCCAAAGTATGTCAGATGAAGCCTCCAAGGGGAAGCCTGGTTTCACACTCTCTAGGACAAACCTGTTTGTTCTTCTGGCAGTCCATGGTGTATTCAATACTCTTCTCCAGCCCCACAAATCAAAGCCATCACTTCTCTTTCTATCATCCCTAGTCATTGTCTGGCTTCTGACACAGAGCAAGCAATTGTGAAGACGATGCCTGGATCAAGCATACCTTAGTCTCCAGAACGACATCATTGCTCTTCAATACTCTACAGAGGTCCCTGACAGCAGACTTTCTTAACGTAATTTGCCTTTTGAATTCCTGCTGCTGGTACCAAGAGTGTTGATTTTGGAGCCAAAGTAAAGCTGTTAACAATACCAATCTCTTTACCATCTATCACAATGCTTATTAGTTCTTATATTATTTGCTGATTCTTCCTTTTTATCATACTTCATGCACATTAGAATTTTTTAGATACCAAGAAAACCTTTTCTTGAGCAGACCACCCATGATAAAGCAGTCTACTATCATTTAACCCACTTCTTGGTTCTGTTGAACAATTCCACATTTATTTAGGAATGTTTCCTGTTTTTTTTTTTCTGCAATGTGCACCATTAAAGTTTACTCTTCTACATATTTTTCTCTCAATATGTTTTCTTGATGCAAGCAATCCTAGATCTAGTTAGCTTAATGCCTACACTTGGCAAAGGACATCATATTTAGAAGAGGAAAAGGTTATTGTATGAAAGGAAGAACTTTGATGAAATGGATTGAGATAGTAACTGTGGCAAGGAAGTCAGGTATGTCATAGATGTTGAGGTTAGTTCAATGTAGAGCAAACAATGTTCTTTTTATAGTCTTTTACTTGGAAAACATGAATGTAGAACGTTATATATTGATACATACTGAAAACAGCAGGCAGTGGGTTTTGTGTTCTTGATGTTAAGTGAACTTCAGATCACAGTAGTCAGTCAGGTGTTCTGTGGAACTGCTCGCAGTCTACAGTGGAGTGGGTTCATCTTTCTTCTCTCTCTCCCAAAGATCTGAAACAGCTTAAATGGGGGGCTGAATGTGATGACTTGTCCTAATTTCTGCTGTTTAGCCATTTTTCTTGATCTTGCTATCTGATTCCATACATTCCAAGATGTTCAATGGATTTCGAATAAACTTTCAACATTATGGAAAACTCTGGTTCATTATTTTTCTGAAATCTCGGCTTGTGTTCATTTTATTAAACAAAAAGTGAGAGCCGAAAATACCCAGAAGTTAGCTATTAAGATTCCTTTAAAGATCTTTTTTGTCAATAATTTCATGGAACAGGCCATCCTGATAAATGGACAACTGGATAGGTTCGTTGCCTCAAGCTGTTGTCATAGTGTCGTTATAAGTTATAGTTGATTCAATGGTACTTAACATTATTCTGACGGCGCTTAACAACAACACTGAGAGAAATATGTCAATGTCTCTAATCATGATTGATGATCAATGAGAACTCACTGTATATGACCCTGGATTAGATGCATTTATACAGTAACAGGGAAATGGGGATTGATGTGTTGGAATTAGTGAAACTGGCTCAGGACAGACAGGGAAGGTTTCAGGGTTGCTATATACAGGTCACTATAGATCTCAGGTGACTAAATGGCACATAATAACAACAACATACTATATTATTGTTTTGCTTTTTTAAAAAATTTAAGCTTCTTGTTTACAGCCAACAAGATCTAGGGGAAGTCCTTTGTGTTTAAAAGTCAGCTGTTATTATATTTTGAAGGAACATTCTTCTAAGTAGTACAGCACTCTTCTGTCAGTATGCTGTATTGAGATAATCTGGGGTTGCTGTGATGCTGAACTGTGTTCCATAGAGGTATCAAATGTTGTAACAGTTACCCAGGGTGGACAATGTTTTGGGGAGCTCCTAATTTAACATAGGTTTGAAAGAAGGAGTGGCATCCACTTCCTAAACAACATGCTTCTGGAAGCTCTATGAACTTTTAAAAATTATAATTACAGAAAGGCTTTAGGCCTTTTGTTCAGAGGGTCACTATGAGTCATGCTCAACTTGACAGCAGTCAATAACAACAACATGTAAATGGAAATGAAACATTTGGGAAAAAAAACTATTAAAAAAAGTTGGGACTCTCTGGATGGACTTAAATATTTAATCATTTGATTAGCTCAGTTCCTTTGACTGACCTCAGCACTGAAGCACTTCCTTTTGAAAAATATTGTAGGATTTATTAACATATTGAAACTATCTACTCTGTAAACTTCTTATATGTTTTACAAATAAGAAGACATATCTGTTTGTTCTTTTGGCAATACATGATATATTCAGTACTCTTCTCCAACACTACAACTCAAAGACATAAATTCGTCTGCTATAATCTGTATTCATTGTTCAGCTCTCAGATGTGCAGCAAGTGGTTGAAATTGTTATTGTTGTCATTATGTGCAGTTGAGTCACCTGTGACCCACAGCGACGTTATGTACAGCAGCTCTGAAGCATGCCCTGTCGTGAGTCAGTCTCACGGCTAACTCAAACCTAACCCCATTTCCCCAGCTGCAATGCAGTTAGTGAAGAAGCAGGGCTATACAATCCATCCATTTACAGAGAAGTTTTTTGGTGTTAAAACCAGTTAAATTCTTGGTCACTAGACAAATGTTTGTTGATACCAGCCTAACAAAAGTACCTCAGAAGACAGCGCTGGTAATCTGCTTCTGTAAGATTATTGTTGTTGTTGTTATGTGCCGTCGAGTCTTTTGCAACTCATAGTGACCCTATGTACAACAGCCCTAAACCCTGCTCTATCCTGTGTCAATCGCATTGCCTCTGACACACCCATCCCAATTATCCCAGTCACTGAATCAATCCACCTCATAGAGGGTCTTCCCCTCCTGCACTGTCCCTCCACCCTCCCAAGCATGATGTCCCTCTCCAAGGACCTCTCCCTCCTTACAACATGTCCAAAGTATGTCAGACGAAGACCCAGAATCCTTGCCTCCAAGGAGTAGCCTGGTTTAACCCTCTCCAGAATGAATCTATTTGTTTCCTTGGCAGTCTATGATACATTCAATACTCTTCTCCAGCACCACAGCTTAAAGGCATAAATTCTCCTTCTATCCTCCCTAGTTATTGTCTAACTCTCTGGTGCATAACAATATTACAGCCATGAAAACTATGAAGCCATTGTACTGTGCATATAGGAGGCTTCCATGTGCAGAAATTAATTCAACAGAAATTAACTACAAAACTTGGTGAAAAGAATTGCAAAAGAAATTGGTAGAGTATAAGTACAGGAAGGGATGGAAAACAAGATCAAGTATATTTCCCAAGATCCCACCAGGTTTTCTGATGGCATCGTCTGTAAGAAGTTGGGCTAATAACCCAAAGTCAGCATCTCTTTGGCTGCTTGAATCCCCTAGGTAAGTGAATTATAGCCTCAGAAACCCAGTAGAAGGTCAGTTTTTGAGCCGGTTTCAACTTGATGACAGTGGGTTAGTTTGAGTTGAGTATAATTGAAGATTTTCTGGTGGGCTAGTAGGAAGGAAGACACTGCCAACCTGAAGGCACAAATCCACCAGGTGCTCCACAGGAGAATGATGGGCAATCTCCTCTTGGGTGATTTTTGGTCTCTAAAAACCACTGGAAGGTCGGTTATGGGTTGGTTTTTCCTCTACAGCACACAACAACGATGAGAACTATCCTCATCACTGAAGAATTTACTAGACATACAAAATCCAGCAGTATAATACAACCTTACTCAATAAGAATCTGCACTTTAACAAAAGTTTCAGTTACGTCTTATTTATATTAAAGGCAGAGAAAACACATTTAAGAGTATATGAGGAATGTAACAGATAATTATCCTATGTGACCTACTCTCTTTTGCTTTGTTGTTGCACGTGCTGTCGAGTTGCTCATGACTCAGAGCAACCCTATGTGCAAAAGCTCTGAATCCTACTCTATCTTGAGCTGACTTCACTGTCTGACACACCGATCCCTATTACCCCAGCCAGTGAATCAATCCATCTCATTCAAGGTCTTCCTCTCTTGTGTTGTCTCTCTACCCTTGCAAGCATGATGTCTTTCTACAAGGATTAGTCCCTCCCAGTAGTATGCCCAAAGTATGTGATACGGGGCTTCAAAATCCTTGCCTTCAAGGAACAGCCTCATTTCACCATCTACAGAACAGATCTATTTGTTCCCTTAGCAGGTCACAATATGTTTAATACTCCTCTCCAGTGCCACAACTCAAAGGCATCAATTCTTCTTCTGTCATCTTTATTCATTGTTCAGCTTTAGTTCTTTATTTATCAGTTTTCAATTTTGTAGATGTTCTCTGTGCCCAGAACCTTTGCTTTTACTGTCCTCACCGTATAGAACATGTCTTTTATATATCCTCTCCATTAAGTCTGTTCTCATTTGTCACTTTATTGAAACATTAAAATACTAGTATATCTCAAAACTATGCCTCCTTTTCTATTAGCCTTAATTTTTTATCACAATTTATCATCACCTGAAATATTATGTGTTTTATGCTCATTGTTGGTTCATTTTCTTTATAAATTCTAGAAAGCAGATGCTTATCTACTGTTTTGGAGTTCGTTGGCCAGTTTTTAATCCCTTATAACTGGAATAGTCCAGGCATTTAATATATGCTGATTACATATAATTTGATAAGCTGAAAGAAACATTACTGAAGTTATTTTTTTAATTAAAAACTTATTATATACGTACAAATAACTATCAAATCGTGGTACTAGGGATATTGTAGGTGATGCTAGATGGATCTTAGCTGAAAGCAGAGAATACCAGAAGAATGTCTATCTGTGTTTCATTGATTATGCAAAGGCATTTGCGTAGATCATAACAAACTGTGGCTGACTCTGAGAAGAATGGGAATCCCAGAACATTTACTCGTGCTAATGCGAAACCTATACTTGGACCAAGAAGCAGTCATCAGATCAGAGCAGGGCAACACTACATGGTTCAAAATTGGGAAGGGTGTA
>NW_006399763.1:10047451-10056462 GCF_000299155.1 Elephantulus edwardii
GGTTTAGGGCTGTTGTACATAGGGTTGCTATGAGTCGCAAATGACTCGACGGCACATAACAACAACAACAACAATTATATACTTACAAATAATTATCAAATATAATTCTTTATATAGAATTTGTTATAAAGATATACACTCCACCCCTACAGTTGCTTAAGTAACACAAGTTTGTCTGCTTTTCTTGTAAAACATGTCTGTTTAATAGTCAGAACTATTGACTATTCATAACATCACCTTTGCCTCAATGCCTTGACTTTCACCTCTGCCATCCTTTAATCCTGTTTCATATTCTAAGATTTACATTCTGTTTCAAATAGCTAGTGCAGCACGAGTCATTATATCTAATGTGTAAGTGAAAAAAAAAAAGAAAACATATAAGCTACTTATTCTTTGAATCTAATAATTTTGAAGGAAGTTTCTACAAGATCTTATTCTTCAATTCGTATAACATCAATTAATCAAGACATCATATGGCCCTTTCTTTAGTAATCCTCAAAAATGGAGTGTTTTCCTTTGGACATTTATAAATAAACCTCTAAAAACTGAAGACTTTACTAATGTAGGAGAAGGCATATTATTATAGTTTTGGTTTTATCTCTTTTCATTGTGCCTGGAGTAATTAAGATATTTACTCAGATGTGATTTTACGTAATAATAAATGCATATCCCTTTTGCTAAAAAAAATCAATGCATGACTAAAACTCAAGTGTAAGTAGTTCAAGAGTAAAACCATTTTCATTCAGGGAAATTGATGAATATTGATGAACATTATATCCATATATTGTTCCTGAAAACTTTATGCAGTAAAATTTGTTTACTAGATTTTATTAATTTTTCCATTGCTTTTAATTGGAAAGGTTTTTAAAATTCAGGAATTCTTAAAATGTAAGGATATGTAAATATTAACATTGAAAATGTATCTACTAAAAATTTATATCTAATACTTTAAAAATTTATTTTATGATATTCTTGCTCAGCAGAAACTGTACGTGACTTTCTCACTTATCAATTTATATATGACTTTCTCAGCTGAAAAGGATTCTGAATAAAAGTATTACTCTAGCATTGGAATTGATGTAATAAACAAACAAAATTACCTGTGTTGTTAATGCATATTTATTTTAATTATCTTTTACTTTTTTAGCATACCTTTTGGTGCTCCTTTAGATCTAGAGATAGGGAAACTGGCTTTCTGCAAGTTTTCTAAATTCTCATGTCAGCAGGCCACTTTATGTTTGAAAACAGAAAACTTTAAGTCTTAAAGGCAAAATCAATGTATCAGGTTTTTTTGTTTTGCTAAATTTTCTTTGGTTTTTTGGTGATGTTTTTATTGGTTAATCTGTGAGAATTTTTGTTTTCCTTATGTTGAGGTACAATCCATACTTAAGTCTGTAATTTTTATTTTCATCAGAAAGTGTGTCAAGTAATTTTTTTTCATTTTCTGCAAGTTGTATTATCTGTATATCCCAGGTTGTGATAATTCTTCCTCCAAGTCTGATACCAAATTATACGTCAAACAGTCCAGCTACACTGTGATTCCAAAGACAGAAGTTTCAAATCCACCTACTGCTCTGAGGAGAAGAATTGGACAATCTATTGCCTCTGAAAACCCACAAGATGGCTAACTATGGGTCAGTTTTGACTCTATGGAATAAAACAACAACAATAGCAAATTATAGTATTTGTTCATCATACAGATTGAATGTTGTTATTGTGTGTCTTCGAGTCAAAATCAACTCATAGCTGATCCTCCAAGGGGCTTTCCCAGGCAGTAAACTGTACCATAGTAGATTTGCCCATCTTTCTTTTACAGAGCAGCAGATGGTGAACTCAGTGTATCTTTGAGATTGCAGCAAAGCTTCTTATTATGAGGCTACCAGAGCTTCCTACAGATTGAATGGACATGGTAAAAGGATACAGCCCTGTTTTTGTTGTTTACCATCAAGTCAGAACCAACTCATAGCTTACCCTTTGGCAGGTTTTCATAGGCAATTAACTTTACTGGAGGAGATTACCCATCCTTCTCCTACAGAGAAGCTGGTGGCCTCAAACAGAATGCCTTTAAGATTGCAGAGCAGCTTCTTGCCACTAGGCCACTATAGCTCCCCAGCAATTCTGTTGTATACTTCATTTATATATGCCTAAAAACCAAACAGATATACTTTGGAAATGGTGCAGCTGGAGTGCTCTTTGGAGACAAGAATGGTCAGGCTTTCCTTCACATTGGGCATATTCCTTGGAGAAGGACATGATGCTAGAAAGAGTGCAGGGTCAGCAAAGGAGATGAAAACCCTAAACTGGTGGATTGACACATTGACTGCTACAATGGGCTCTTGGATGTCAGGAAGTCTGAGGATGGCCCCAGATACAGCAGGATTCAGATCTTTTGTTTAAGGAGATGCTATGAGTCATACTTGACTCGAAGACACCTAACAACAGTAACAACAACCTATTTGTTGGCAGTAGTTTCAGATATCCAGTTTTATTTTTAAGTATTATCTCATGAACTACTTCTAGTGAAACAACATTAAAAATCAGAATCTTTTAAACATCAATGTCGTTGTTGTTGTTGTTTTGACCCTAAGTACAAGAACTCTGAATCCTGCCCTAACCTGAGCCAGTCTCACTGGTTCTGACACACCTACCCCCATTGCCCAAACTGCTGTATCTATCCATCTCATCCACGGTCTTCCTCTCCTAGGCTATCCCTCCACCCTTCGGAGCATGATGTCCTTCTTCAAGGATCAGTCCTTTCAGGTTTCATCTGCCCAAATTATGTGAGACGTAGCTTCAAAATCCTGCATCCAAGGAGAAACTTGGTTTCACCCTCTCCAAGACAGCTCGTGGTATGTTCAAGACTCTTCTTCAGTACTACAATTCAAAGTCATCAGTTCTTCTTCTATCATCCTTAATCATTGTCCAGCTCTCCGATGCATAGTAAGTAGCGGCAAAGACCATGGACTGGATCTGGTACACCTTAGTTTCTAGATTGACATTGCTTCTCAGTATTCTGTAAAGGTCCCTGGCTGTAGATTTACCTAATGCAATTCATCTTTTGACTTCCTGACTGCTGGTGTCAAAGGTGTTGATTGTGGAGCTGAACAAGCTGTAATAGTCAACAAACTCAATTTCTTCTCCATCCATCATGGTGCTGCCAATAGGCCCAGTGGTGAAAATCTTTGTCCTCTTGATGCTGAGCTTCAATCCAGAATGAAGACTACAGTTATTGACCTTATACAGCAAGCACTTCAGGTCCTCCTCAGTTTCAGCAAGCAAAGTTGTGTCATCTGCATAACATAGATTGATGATGAGGTATCCTCCAATTCTGATAACATACTCCTCCTCATAAATCACAGCCTTGTGAATAATCTACATAGATGCATATAGATTAAAAAGGTATGAGGACAGAACACATCCCTGAGGTATTTTCTGATTTTAAATCATATGGTGTTTCCCTGCTCTGTTCTGAGGACTGCTTCCTGGTCCAAGTAAAAATTTTGTATAAGTACAACCAAGTGTTATGGGGTTCCCCTTCTCCTCAAGGTTAACCACAATTTGTTGTGATCCATGCAGTCAAACGCCTTTGTGTAGTCAATGAAACACAGATAGATATCCCTCTGGTCCTCTTTGCTTTCTGCCAAGATCCATCTGACAATGGTGATAATGTCTCCAATGACATGGCCTTTTCTAAACCTAGCTTGTATTTCTGGTAGTTCTCTATAAATTTACTATTCCCGTCATTTCTGGATAATCTTCAGCAGGATTTTGCTTGTGTGTAATATTAGTGATGGTTTACAATAATTTCCACATTCTGATGGGTCACTTTTAAAAATGGGAATAAATACGGGTCTCGACCAGTCAGCTGGCTGGGTCGTTGTCCTCCAGATTTCTTGGTGAGCAGCTCTCAGGGCAACCTCTATTAAAATATGTCAATCAGTATTCCATCAATTCCTGGGGCTCATATTTTGCCAAGTCCTTAAGAACAGCCTGAACTTCCTCCTTTATCACAATTGTCTCTTGATCATATGTTGTTTCTTGAAATTCTTCTGTGTTGCCAATTATTTTTGGCACAGTGACTCTGTATACTCCTTCTATCTTCTTTTAATACTTCCTTGACCATTCAATATTCTACTCATAGCATGCTTAAGTATTGCAACTCGAGGCTTGTTCTTTAGCTCCTTCAGCTTATCATCAATAGATTTAGGTTAATTCATCGACTTAGTTTTACTCCTAAAGGTTAGAGTTCTACTTTCTTATAAACTTTTATACAGCTATCAGTTCTAGATGATATGAGACATCAATGCCAAAAGTCTATATTTCAAACATTTTAAGTAACTTTTATTTACTCTCAGTTTAGTACTTCATTGTTTCCAGTCTTCAGTGAGATCACAGTTGATCTTTATATCATGCTTCTATAATCTTCACCAATATATTTAAAAAGGAAAATAAATACTTGTCTTTCTAGATTTGGTTTAAATGACATTTTAAGAAGTCTTTCCTAACCTCTAGAAAATATTAAGAGACCCTGATATGTATCTTCATTTCATCTTACACTTAAGTTTTCATAACATCCATCACCTTTTACTTAAAAACAAGTGTAACAGAAACTTCAGAGGAATTTTAAAACTATGGCTATGGAAAAAGGCAATACTTAAATAAAAAAATAAACATACAACTGCAATAATACTCATATAAATGTACCTACTACTCATCATTACAGATTACTTCCAAGTCAACATGAGAGCAAATTTAGATAAAAGGGATAATATTTTGAAAATAGTGTGTAGAGAGGGTAAATGAAACTTAATAGAACATAGAGAAGTGCCTTGTATTCTAAACCACATGCAATAAAGAAATGGACAACCAGATCCTAAAGACCTATTAAGTTCATGTAAATTGTAAGAGATCTTAAATGTTAAAAAAAATCTCTTTAAAACAAATAACGAGAGCAACAACCCGATTTAAAAATTATTAATAAGAGATTGCTGTCAGCAACTTGCATATTTGGTGTATGAGTGGACATATGTTGTTGAGTATTGTCAACTTTAACTGACTTATAGTCAATTTTACAGTGAATTTTCAGGAACAGTGAATCACATCGAAAGAGACTATTCATTTTCTCTTGTAGAATAGCTGATGGATTTAAACTCCCTTACTTTGGGCTGACCGCACAACTCCTTATAACTAAATGTTAGGACTCCCTATATCAGCATCTAAAGACATATAGAATAATGCAATAGAATTGTAAGATTTAAAATATACCTATATATCTAATTTTTCATAAGTGTATCAAGAATATTCAATGTAAGAATAACAGTATTTCCTGAAAAAATGGTACAGAATATCTGCATAATCACATACAAATTGATAAAAATGAACATATTCTTCAGATTATAAATAAATTAATGCATAATCAATAAAATGTGATTTTTGTTGTTTCTTGTTGTGTATCGATGAGTCAGAACCAACTCATGGCTGACCCTCCAACAAGTTTTCAGAGAAAGTAAATAGCATGGAGGTGATTGTCTACCCTTCTCCCACAGAGCAGCTGGTGGCTTTGAACCACATGCCTTCGGGACTTCAGTGCAGCCTCTTGCCACTAAGCCACAAGAGCACCCTAAGTCCATTGAAAGTATATTAAAAATTATCAGTGTAAGTTGTTGTTGTCATTGTTGTTATGTGCCATCGAGTCACATAGGGATCCTATGTACAACAGCCCTGAAATCTGCTCTATCCTGTGTCAACTTTACTGTCTCCGACACATCCAATCACTATATCAATCCATCTTCTTGATGTATTGGTCTCCCTCTCTTTCTCTGCCCCTCCACTCTTCCAAGCATGATGTCCCTCTCCAAGGACCAGTCCCTCCTTGCAACATTCCCACAGTATGTCAGGAGAAGCCTCAAAATCCTTGCCTCCAAAAAGCAGGCTGGCTTCACTCTCTCTAGGAAACCTGTTTGTTTTACTGGCAGGCCATGTTGTATTCAACACTCCTCTCCAGCACCACAGCTCAAAGGCATCAATTCATTTCTATCCTCCCTAGTCACTGTTCGGCTCTCTGACATATAGCAAACAATTGTGAAGATGATAGCTTGGCACACTTTAGTCTCCAGACTGACGTCGTTGTTATTCAACACTCAGAAGATCTCCCTGACAGCAGGCTCTCCCAATGTGATTCGTCTTTTAAGTTGCTGGACGCTGGTACCTAGATTCTTGATTATGGAGGCAAGCACTCTAAACTGTTAGCAATCAATCTCTTCATCCATCATGATGCTGCCAATGTTAGACGAAACTTGACTGAAAGCAGGGAATACCAGAGGAATGTCTATCTGTTTCATGGACTACGCAGAGGCATTTGACTATGTGGATCACAAACTGTGGCTGTCTCTGAGAAAAATGAGAATTCCAGAACATTTGATTGTGCCAATACCTATACTTGGACCAGGAGGCAGCCATCAGAACAAAGCCAGGAGACACTGGACGGTTCAAAATTGAGAAAGCATTTTTTGCTCTTGAGTCAGGACCAAATCTTAGATGACCCTCAATTTAGTTTTCTAAACTGTAAATCTCCCAGAGAGCATCTGATGAACTCAAACTGCCAGAGAGGCATAATCTTTAGATTAACATCACAATCACAACTCCTTATGGATTATGCCACCAGAACTTCCTCTATAAAATATATGTTTAAGAAATATATAAAGAAAAGAATGTGCTGAAATATTATGGGAAAAAATGAAACTCATATACATTGTTGATGGAATCCATATATGATAGTCAATGTAGGTGTGGAAAAAAGTCAATGCTAAAAAATAACCAAAAAATCTTGCACATATAATTATTATTATTATATGACACATTAATTCTACTCCTTGGTTGTATAAAAGAGTACTGAAGCCAGATTTTCAAATATAATTTGTACATGAATATTATAGTAATATTATTCATAATATCAAAAATTGAAAGTTCAAATGTCTGTCAGCTGATGAATGGATAAAGAAAATGTTATCTATTTATTTATTAATTCCAATTCTAGTATGAACCCAATACATAATTGAGACATTAAAAAATTACTTCTCATGCATGACAACCCTGAAAACAACATATTAAGTAAATTAAGCCATTGAGAAGAGGCAACATATTGTCTTATTCTGTTTATATTAAATGTTCTGAATGGACAAATACATGAAAACAGAGCAGAGCAGGTCATTGTTGTCATGAGCTGGAGGGATGGGAGTATTCAGAGGAACTAATACAAACTTATTAGTTGGTATGGTATTTCTTACTTGAGGTTGTGAAAATAAAGAAGATTTTTTAGTAATGGTGCCATAGCATTATAAATGTATTAACACCACTAGATTGTATAATTTTAAATATTTAAAATAGTGAATTTCATGTGATGTGGGTTTGGTCTGTATTAGAAAACATAGAAATAATTAATAAACCCATAAATAAATATTTGGTTTGGCATTGTTGCTCTTGTAGCAATGAACTAAAAGAATAGCCATATAAGATCATATGGAGAAATGAGGTCTTATGTAGAAAACCAGAGTCATAATCAGTCACACAGCAAAGCTCTATCTCTGTCCTCTTATTTGTGTATGGCATGGGAATAATGACAGAGACAGAAAAATATCATCACAGAGAATTCTTATTGAGAGTAAAATATTTGAAAGTATTCTAGCATTATTTACGATATTACTTTAAAATTATATTCTCATACTTTAAAATGACTTGAACTGCCACAGAACTGTAATGGTGTGCTAAACTCTGACGGCAATTGTGTTTTTATCAATTTCTTTTTTCATACCTAATGGATTTTGCTTTATAAATTTTTCATGAAATGTAATTTGTCAGCAAAAGGTTCATGATCATTGCCGTCTTTTGTATCTTTTCATCAATATAAATCTACTTCTTTCATCCTAGTACATTCTCCTTGCTTTCTCCTCTATTCTGTTTGATATTAATTTTACCACGTCTGCTTTCTTTTTGCTAACATTTGTTTGATATATTTTGCCTGTCTTACCTTTACCCTGTCTGGGTGGAAGAAAAAAAAAAATACCAGGGCATTTCTAAAAGGAATATTGTTGGAAATTGTTATTTTATACCATATTTTCAATTTGCTTGTATAATACATTTACTCTGCATTTTTAAAAACTCTAGATTATCTGTTGTGCTGCAATGGGCTCTTGGGTGTCAGAAAGTGTGAGGATAGTACAAGATATTATAGGGTTCAAATCTTTTACACATAGGGTCGCTATGAATCATACTTGACTCCACGGCTCCTAACAACAACAACAACAACATTGTTCCTATAACTTTCTGTTATGTAGTTGATGTATTTTGAAGCTTATTTTAATTTAATGTATTTTTATCACTATTATTTTATATATGAAACTTTTAGAGGGACATCATGCTGGGTAGAGTGGAGAGACAGCGCAGGAGGGGAAGACCCTCTATGAGGTGGATTGATTCAGTGACTGGGGTACTCGGGATGAGTTTGTCAGAGGCAATGAGATTGGCACAGGATAGAGCACGGTTTAGGGCTGTTGTACATAGGGTCGGTATGAGTCGCAAATGACTCGACAGCACATAACAACAACAACATCTTATTTTTTTACGAATGCATTTTTAAATTAATTATACCTAGCTGTCACAAAGACAATTACTACTTTGACTGTTATTTTTTTTTAATGTGGATGTTTTTAAGCATTGCTCCACATCAATTTTGTTAAGCTAGACTGAGATTATTAGAAATTCCAAGTTTAATTATTTCTTTTTTTTTATTGTCTCTTTTTCACTCTCTCTCTTCTAGTCTCCTTTAGACCTTTTCTCTCTCTTAACTAAAATATCTTTCAAAGTAACAATGGTTATGTTGGGTTCAAATGTTAAATTACATTTTAAATAAGCAGGTTTTTAAGACCATATGTTGTTGTTATGTATGATTGACCCTATGTAAAAAAAAAAGATCCAAATCCTGCCCTATCCTGCCAATCTTACTGTCCCTGACA
>NW_006399763.1:10059697-10060818 GCF_000299155.1 Elephantulus edwardii
ATAATTTGTTCTGCATACAGGTTGAAAAGGTATGGAGATAGGATGCATCCCTGGTATATGCCCTTCCCAATTTTGAACCATGCAGTGTTCCCTTGATCTGTTCTGACGACTGCCTCCTGACAAGATCCAATAGTAATTGAGTTTATGAAACATGATAAATGAGACTGATTCTATCAAACACAGTGTGAATGAAGAATAGCATAAAATGCAACGTATACCAAACTTTGTAAGCAAACCAATAAAAATATATGAAAAAACCCAAATAAACAAAACCCCAAACTGTGCTATGCAGATGACACAAGATTGTTGAAACTGAGAAGTACCTGAAGCATTTGCTTCAGAAGTTCAAAACCTGTAGCCTTCAATATGGACTGAAGTTCAACATTAGGAAAACAAAGATTCTCACCACTAGGGTGATTGGCAACATCATGACAGATTGTGAAGAAATTGAAATTATTAACAGCTTCAACTTGCTTGGCTCTATAATAAAAACTTTCGGTATCAGCAGTCAGGAAATCTAAAGATGAATTGAATTGGGAAAATCTGCTGTCAGGGACCTCTACAGAGACTGAAGAGAAGTGATATCAGTCAGGAGACTAAGGTTCACTATGACCCAAGCCATGGTCTTCACATTTACTTGGTTCATCAGGGACTATGACTAAGGATGACAGAAGAAGAATTGATTCATTTGGGTTGTGGTGCTAGAGAAGAGTACTTAATATTCCAGGGACAGCCAATTAAAAAAAGCAGGTCTGTCCTAAAGAGGATAAAAACCAAGATGTTCCTCAGAGGCAAGGAGTTTGAAGCACCATCTCATATACTTAGGACATGTGGCCAGAAGAGACTTTTCCTTGGAGAAGGACATCATGCTTGAAAGTTGGAGGGACAGGGCAAGAAAGGAGACCACAGATGAGATGGATTGATGCAGTAACTGGGGTAATATGGATATGTATGTTGGAGACCTCTCAAAGGTACTCAGGAGCAACAGTGTCTCTCTGGAGACTAAGGTACGCCTGATACAGGTCATGGTATTTTCAATCGCTTGTTATGCATCAGAGAGTTGGACAATGACTAGGGAGGACAGAAGGAGAGTGGATGCTTTTGAGCTGTGGTGCTGGAGG
>NW_006399763.1:10060918-10064368 GCF_000299155.1 Elephantulus edwardii
GACTCGACAGCACATAACAACAACAACATCTTATTTTTTTACGAATGCATTTTTAAATTAATTATACCTAGCTGTCACAAAGACAATTACTACTTTGACTGTTATTTTTTTTTAATGTGGATGTTTTTAAGCATTGCTCCACATCAATTTTGTTAAGCTAGACTGAGATTATTAGAAATTCCAAGTTTAATTATTTCTTTTTTTTTATTGTCTCTTTTTCACTCTCTCTCTTCTAGTCTCCTTTAGACCTTTTCTCTCTCTTAACTAAAATATCTTTCAAAGTAACAATGGTTATGTTGGGTTCAAATGTTAAATTACATTTTAAATAAGCAGGTTTTTAAGACCATATGTTGTTGTTATGTATGATTGACCCTATGTAAAAAAAAAAGATCCAAATCCTGCCCTATCCTGCCAATCTTACTGTCCCTGACACACCTACTCCCATTACACAAGTTAATGAGTCAATCCATCTTGTCCAGAGCCTTCCTCTCTTGCACTATCCTTTCACCCTTCCAAGATGATAATCCTTCTTCAAGAACCAGCTCTTCCTGGCAATATGCTCAAAGTATATAAGATAAAGCTCCAAAATCTTTGCCTTCAGAAGCATTTTGGTATCTATCACCTTCCCCAGGACAGACCTGTTTGTTCTCTTGGCAGTCCATAATATTTTCAGTACTCTTCAGCACCACAAGTCAAAGATATCAATTCTTCTTCTATCATCCTTAATCATTGTCCAGATCTCTGATGAATAAATAGCAAGTAATTGTAAAACCCATGGCTTGAGTCAGGTATACCTTAGTATCTAGACTGACATTGCTACTCTTCAGCACTCTGAAGACATCACAGACAGCAATTTTCCCAATTCAATTAGTCTTTTGATTTCCTGGCTGGTAGTATCAAGAGTAGAATCAGCTTGATTGTACAATCAAGTAGCTGAAATTGTTAACAATCTCAATCTCTTCTGTCTGTCATGATACTATCTATTGGCCCAGTGGTGACAATATGTGTTTTCTTGATGTTGAGCTTCAATCCATATTGAATAAAGCAGTCCTTGACCTTCTACAGGTAACACCTCAAGTCCTCCTTCATTTCAGCAAGCAAGGTTGTATCATCTGCATGACACAGGTTGTTGATGTGTCTTCCTCCAATCCTGATGTCACATTCCTTCCCATGGAGTTCAGCCTCCTGGATGATCTTTCCTGCACATAGATTAAGAAAATATGGAGATAGGATGCATCCCAAGTAAAACCTTTACTAATTTTGTATCTTGGCTTGTCCTGACAACAGCCTCCTGGTCTAAAATAAAAGCATATGCAGGTTATCAATATGAGAATAAAATATTTTTGGTCTGAATTTTTCATGAAAATTGTGTTTTGTTTTCACAGTTTTAGCATAAATCTTTGTAATGGTTAATATTGTGGGTCCAAACTACTATGATCCTCAGTATAAAATTTCTCTCGCATACTTTGGGAGTATTGTTAGGAGTGATTATTCACTGGAATGGGATATCATGTTTGGGAAGGTTGTAGTGCTAGAGAAAAGTCCTGAATATCCCATGGACTGCAAAAAGAACAAACAAATATGTCGTGGAGAAAGTGCAGCTAGAGGGATCCTAAGAGGCAAAGATTATAAAGCTTCATCTCATACACTTTAAGCATGCTGCTCTAAGAGGCTATTCCTTGGAAAGGTATATCGTTCTTGGAAAGAGAGGAAGATGCTCAACCAAGATTGACACAGTGACTGTTGCAATGGGCTCTAGTGTGTCATGAAGTATGAGGGGGGCATAGGATAGGACAGAGTTCAGATTTGATGATCACAGGGTTCCTATGGGTCATACTTGACTTGATGGCATAAAACAACAACAACATCTAACCTGATTGGCTTATATTCCGGCACTACATTTAACAATGTTCTGCTGTTATTCATAGGAGTTTGAAGGTTTGTTATTTCAGAAGTTAAAAACCAGTTCTTAGTCTGGGCATTTCACCAAAATTGGTCCACCATGGGTATCCTTGCTGGTATTTAATATATACCGGCATACCTCCCAGTATCACAGAAATACTTAGGAATGTTATGGGGAGAATGTTGAATGATCCAAGAAGCATCAAAAAAAGATGAAAGTAGTACATAGAATCATTCTACCAAAAAGAATTGTCTCACATGAATAAGTTCATGAAACAGCATATGATCAAGAGGTAATTGTAATGAAGGAGAAGTTCAAGCTGCTCTGAAGAAATTGGCAAAAATCAAGGCCCCACGAATTGATAGAATACAAGTTGATGTATTTCAACCAATAGATGCAGCCTTGGACAGAACCACTAGGTTGTGGCAAGAAATCTGGAGGACAACTATCTAGATAACTGAATGGAAGAGATTCATATTTCTTTCCATTCCATTAAAAGGTGGTCAAAAAGAATATGGAAATTATCAAACAATATTACTAATATAATATACTAATTAGGATGATTTTGCTAAAGATTATCATAAGATGATTAGAATAGTACATTGATAGAGAATTGTCAGATGTACAATCAGGGTTTAGGAGAGGTTATGGTATCAGGGACATTATTGCCAATGTTATATGGATATTAGCTGAATGCTAAAGAGGGTTGTCTATCTGTGTTTCATTGACTATGCAAAAGCATTTGACTGTGTGGTTCACAAAAATTGTGGCTAACTTAGAGAATAAGAATGCCAGAACACTTGTTTGTGCCCATGCAGAACATATACTTGGACCAGGAGGCAGTTGTCACAACAGAGCAAGGAAACACTGCTTGGTTCAAGATGAGGAAAGGTGTTAACTAGAGATGCATCCTATCTCCAAACTTTTTCAAAATATATGTGGAACAGATCATTTAGGAGGCTAGACTTTATGAGGAGGAATGTGGCATCAGGATTGGAGAAAGACTTATAAATAACCTAAGTTGCAGTTTGGTGGGTGAAGGGAGGGAGGCAAAGAAAGGCAAAGATCCAGGCAAAAAAACAGGGTAATGATGGGCAAGTTGTTGTTGTTGTTATGTGCCGTCGAGTCTCTTGTGACTCATAGCGACCCTATAAAACCAGTCCTAAACTCTGCTCTGTCCTGTGCCAATAGCACTGTCTCTGACACACCCATCCTGATTACCCCAATCACTGAATCAATTCACCTCATAGGGCACCTTCCTCTTCTGCGCTGTCCCTCCATCTTACCAAGCATGATGTCCCTCTCTAAGACCTGTCCCTCCTTGCAACATGTTCAAAGTGAGACGGAGCTTTAGAATCCTTGCCTCCAAGGAGCAGCCTGGTTTGACCCTTTCCAGGATGAATCTGTTTGTTTTCCTAGCCATCCATGGTACATTCAATACTCTTCTCCAGCACTACAGCTCAAAGGCATCAATTCTCCTTCTATCCTCCTTAGTCATTGTCCAACTCTCTGTTGCATAACAAGTGATTGCAAAGACCATGGCCTGT
>NW_006399763.1:10066573-10076986 GCF_000299155.1 Elephantulus edwardii
AGATACAAACTATGAGTACAAAAGTTTTTAGTCATTTCTATAAATTATACAAGGTGGAGGGATAGCACTGGAATGGATGACCCCAGACGAGATGATTTGAACTGGGGTAACGGGGCTAGCTATGTTAGAGACAGTGAGACTAGCTCAGAATAGGGCCACATTCATTGCTAGGGTCTCTATGTGTCACAGGCAACTCAGTAGCACATAACAACAACAACATTTTGAAGTTAATAACATACTCTACAATTACTTTTCAAGTAACTCCTCAGTTTACATGATTTCCTAAATTTAAACCTTAAAAATATTTTCTGAATCTTGCGTTCAAATACTTGAAATCTCTTTTATACATTCATTTCACTTCAAAAAGTCTTGCACACATTCCTGGCAAAATGACATGGATATTTACCCATAAATTACTTTCAAAAAATTTATCCTTTTGGCATTTAAAAATATTTTAGAAAAAGATAAAAATAGCAATTGTACAAAGTTTCAAGTAAAGAGATAGAAGCAATCTTAAGAATTCATTACAGCAAGCTGCTGTGTAAGGGAATCACTGTAGTGTTTCACAGACAATAGTCTTTCTTTTGCAATTACCATCATTTTCCCTAGTTTCTGATTATTTGCAAAACAATAACCATTTGGGCAGTGGTTAATTGTTTCCCTTCAAACATTTGACACATTCTTCATTACTTTTAGTGGGTGTGAGTCTTTTACTAAACCACAATTATAATTAAGACTGATGAAATCATTAGGCTTGTTGTAAACATTCAGTTTATCCAAATAGAGTTTGGCAACATTTTAAAGGTCTTCTGTCAGGTTCATTCAATGTTTAATTATTTGTTGTTGATGCTGAATTCCAGCATGATTGTTGTCATTTGTCATTATGCTCTATTGGAGTAAGTCATCTAATTTTATTTCTATTTCTGAGCCAACTACATAGAAAATAACAGCAAAAGTTATTCCTAAATAATAATAAATAATCTCATCTCCCATTACTTTTATAATAGATGACAAGGAGTGTTATGGTTCTATTATTTAATTGATTAAATAGGCAGGTATTTAATATTTATTATGGATCAAACCCAAGTGAAACAAATATTTCAATTAAACAGACTTATTCTCAATGTTTTAGATTCTAGTACAGCATTCCTGTTCAAATCTATATGCTGAACAAATTATACAAGAAGCTGGGCTCTATGAAGAGGCATGTGGCATCAGGATTGGAGGAGACTCATCAATAACCTGAATTATGCAGATGACAGAACCTTGCTTGCTAAAAGTGAGGAGGATTTGAAGTCCTTGTTGCAGAAGATCAAGGAATGCAGACTTCAGTATGGATTGTGTTCAACATCAAGAAAACAAAGATTCTTACCACTGCACCAATAGGCAGTGTCATGATGGATGGAAAGGAGATTGAAACTGTCAACAGCTTCATCTTGCTTGGATCCACAGTTAACACCCTTGGTACAAGCAGTCAGGAAATAAGGAGATGCATTACACTGGGAAAATCTGCAATTAGGGGCTTTTCCAAATTATTGAGAAGTAGTGATGTCAATTTGAGGACTAAGGTGTGTTTGATTTGTGCCATACTCTTTGCTATTACTAGTTATGCATTTGAGACCAGGACAGTGAATAAAGAGGACAGAAAAGTAATCAATGCCTTTGAGCCGTGGTGTTGGAGAAGAGCACCAGACATCCCATGGATGGCTAAGAAAAGGAACAGATATGTCTTGGAGAGGGTGCAGCCAAAGTGCTCTTTGTAGGCAATAATGGTGAGGTTTTTGTCTTACCTACTTTGGACATATTGCTAGGAGATGTTATTCCTTGGAGAAGGACATGATGTTAGGAAGGGTGGAGGGTCAGCGAAGGAGAGGAGACCCTCAACCTGGTGGATTAACACAGTGACTTCTACAATGGGGTCTTCTGTGTCAGGAAATGTGAGGATGGTGCAGGACAGGACTGGGTTCAGATCTCTTGTTCATAGGATTGCTATGAGTCTTACTCAACTTGATGGCACCTAAAAATAACAATAGCAAAGTGTTATTAGATCAGATATTTTTTCTGGTTTTTTTTTCCTTGTGAATACTTAAAAAAATGAATTTAGAAACTCACTAAGTAATGGCGGCATTCTTTCTTAAAGATATATATTTATCAAAGTGTGAGAGCTTTTACTCCAGAATACCTTTGTCTTACACATTTTCAGTCAGACAGACTAGGGGATTTCATAGTTTCCTGAGTTGTAAACAATGAAAGTTCTAATTTTTCTAACCTGAACTATTTAAAACAATGATGGCAAAAAGACTAACAGTTATTCTACTTCAAGGAAGTCTAGGATATCTGAAGAACTTGCACATTTCACAAAGGAGACATTATCCCTTAATTTCATGTCAATGTATATGTGATTAATCTTAAAAGTGATATACTTACCAAATTTTATAGTATTTTGAATAAGTAATTCTTCCATAAGATCCCTTAATTTAAAAATTTTTTCACTGCTCAAGATTTTTTTCAAAAGTTCTTTTCCGTATACTAAAAACAACAACAAAACAATAACCAAAAAACCAAAAAAAAAATACAACTAAGTTATTACTAAATTTATAGGGGCAACTGGTTTATGTAACTCACTCTTCATCATCGTCTCATTGCTGTCAAGTTGAAATCAACTTCAGCGGGTTTGAAGTTTCTGAGCCTAGAAGTTGTATGAAAGGAGATGGCCTGTCTTCTGCAGAGGGGATGGTATATTCAAAATGTCAGAAAGACACCCCCTTTGTATAATTAGCATAACTCTGTATTGACTTATGTCATACAACACATTCATTTTAGGAATAAACATTCAAATAGTGTAAATTTAAATTTTTATAATTATAGAGTATTAAATTAATATTCTCCAGATTTCTTGACACAACTTAGCACGTCCAGGTCAGCATCTGTTAGCTGAAATATGTCAATTGGTATACCATCTATTCCTGGGGCCTTATTTTTTGCTATTTCCTTCAAAGCAGCCTGAACTTCTTCGTTCATCACCATAGGCTCTTGCTCATATGTTGTTTCATTAAATTCTTCTGTGTCTGCCAATTCCTTTTGATACAATGACTCAGTATATTCTTTCCATCTTCTTTTAATACTTCCTGGATCATTTAATATTCCACCTAAAGCATCCTTGATTATAGCAACTCGAGGTTTGAATTTGTTCTTCAGTTCCTTGAGCTTAAGAAATGCTGAGCGAGTTCGGCCCTTTTGATTTTCTGACTCCAACTCCTTGCACATTTCATTGTAATATTTTACTTTGTCATCCTGTGCTGTCTTTTGAAATCTTCTGTTCAGCTCTTTAGTATTTTGAATTCTTCCTTGTGCGTTGGCTTCTCTGCGCTCCAGTGCAATATTCAGAGTTTCTTCTGACATCCATTTTGGTCTTTTCTTCCTCTTCTGGCCTTGCAAAGAACGTTTGCACTATTCATGGATGATACCCGTGATATCCTCCCACAATGCATCTGGCCTTCGCTCATTCGTGTTGAAGGCCTCAACCCTGTTTCTGAGATGGTTCTGAAATTCAGGTGGGATAGACTCAAAATTATACCTTGGGTCTCTTGGATTCGGTTTCATTTTCCACAGCTTTAGGTTGAACTTACATGAGTAGTTGGTGGTCTGTTCCACAATCAGCCCCTGGCCCAGTTTTCACAGTTGATATTGAGCTTCTCCAGTGGTTCTTTCCTCAGATGTAATTGATCTGATTCCTATGAATACCGTCAGGTGAGATCCATGTGACTGACCTGCGTTTATATCTTAAAAAAATGTGTTTGCGATGAATAAGTCATTGATTGTGCAAAATTCAATCATTCTAACTCTAGCTCAATTTCTGTCACCGAGTCCATGTTTTCCAACTACTGATTCTTCTTCTCTGTTCCCAACTTTTTCATTCCAGTCACCCATTATTATCAATACATCTTGATTGCATGTTCGATCTATCTCTGACTGAAGAAGTTGGTAGAAATCTTCTATTGCCTCTTCTTTGGCTCTGGTTGTTGCTGCATATTTCTGAATGACAGTGGTATTCACTGGACTTCCTTGTATGCGTATAGATATTATCCTGTCACTCACAATATTGTACTTTAAGATGGATCTAGAGATGGCTTTTCTAACTATGAAAGCAACTCCGTTTTTCCTTACCTTTTCATCTCCGGAGTAGTATATCATATGATCATCAGACTCAAAATGCCCCATGCCAGTCCGTTTCTTTTCATCAAAGCCTAGTATGTCAATATTTATGCGTTCCATTTCCCCCTTAACAATGTCTAATTTTCCTACATTCATGGTTCTCACACTCCATGTTCCAATTACTAGTGTCTGCTTACAGCTGTTCCTCTTCCTTTGCATTTCCATACTCAGTTGCCCTTTCTATCATTCTACGTGTGTTCTGTTATACATGAGGTTTTCAGAGGTCTGCTATTTTGTCAGGAAATCTGGAGAACAACCACTTGGCCAACTGACTGGAGGAGATCTATATTTGTTCCCATTCCAAAGAAAGGTGACCCAACAGACTGTGGAAACTACAGAACAATATCGTTGATTTCACATTGCAAGCAAGATTCTGCTGAAAATTACCCAGAAATGACTGAAACAACACATCAGCAGAGAACTGCAAGAAGTCTAGGCTGGGTTTAGAAGGGGTCGTGGTACTAGGGTATTGTAGCTGATGTTAGATGGATCTTGGCTGAAAGCAGGGAGTACTAGAGGAATGTACATCTGTGTTTCATTGACTATGCAAAGGTGTTTGTTTGGATGATAACAAACTGTGGCTGACTCAGAAGAATGGGAATCCCAGAACACTTGATCATGCTAATGAGAAACCCATACTTGGACCAAGAGGCAGTCATCAGAACAGGGAAAGGAAACACCGCATGGTTCAAAATTGGGAAGGGCATACCCCGGGGATGTGTCCTGTCTCCATACCTTTCAACCTGTATGCAGAACAGATTATCTGGGAGGCTGGGCTCTGTGAGGAGAAATGCATCATCAGGATTGGTGGAAGATATCAACAATCTGCATTATGCAACCCTGCTTGCTAAAACTGAGGAGGACCTGAAGTGCTTGCCGCAGAGAATTAAGGACTGTAGCCTTCAATATGGATTGAGGCTCAATGTCAAGAAGACAAAGATTCTCACCACTGGACCAAATGGCAGCCTCAGGATGGTTGGTGAAGAGATTGATATTGTTCACAGCTTTTTTTCTTGGC
Source organism: Elephantulus edwardii (assembly GCF_000299155.1). Classification (NCBI taxonomy): domain Eukaryota; kingdom Metazoa; phylum Chordata; class Mammalia; order Macroscelidea; family Macroscelididae; genus Elephantulus; species Elephantulus edwardii. The sequence continues at coordinate 10,071,807 of NW_006399763.1, forward strand.
ACCAGCAGGCAGGAAATTAAAAGATGGTATTGCCATGGGAAAGTCTGCTGTTAGGGACCTCTCCAAAGAACTGAAGAGCAATGATGTCTCTCTGGAGACTAAGGTGCGTCTGATACAGGCCATGGTCTTTGCAATCACTTGTTATACATCAGAGAGTTGGACAATGACTAAGGAGGATAGAAGGAGAATTGATGCCTTTGAGCTTTAGTGTTGCAGAAGAGTATTGAGTGTACCATGGACTGCCAAGGAAATAAACAGATTTATCCTGAAGAAAGTTAAACCAGGCTGCTCCTTGGAGGCAAGGTTTCTGAGACTTTGTCTGACATACATTGATCATGTTGTAAGGAGAGACCCGTCCTTGGGGAAGGACATCACGCTTGGGAGGGTGGATGGACAGTGCAGGAGGGGAAGGCCCTCTATGAGGTGGATTGATTCTGTGACTGGGGTAATTGGGATGAGTGTGTCAGAGACAATGAAATTGGCACAGGACAGAGCAGAGTTTAGGGCTGTTGTATATAGGATCATTATGAGTCTCAAGCGATTCGACTGCACATAACAACAACAACAATAACAAATTAATATTGCACCCACTAAAACAAATATTTTAAAATATGGCCAGAATTTCAGAAAATAATAAAAATAAAATAATGAGGACATTCTTAAAAATTAGGTAATAGTTCATTGATTCTGTGAGATGTTGTTGTTTACTGTCCAGTCAAAAGTGACCTGTAGCTGACCCTCCAGCAGGTTTTCAGAGGCAGAAAATCACGTGGGAGGAGATTTCCCATCCTTCTCCCACAGAGCATCTGGTAGACATATATCATGGGATTGTACTGAAGCTTCTTAGCACTAGGTTATTAGGATCACTTGGAGAAATATTGGAAAACTATGCTGCATACAACCACAAAACAATTAATTAAAATTTTAGGGATAAGACTTGGCAAATGCTTTGTTATTGTGTTATTGTTTGTTTCCTGTAATATGTGTGTGTTAGTCCTACACATTCTAAATATGCAGCCAGGCTTGAAAACTTCTTTGGGGAGAATTAGCACATTTAATTTTAATTTATTGTGTGAATTTTGAAAAGTACTATGTCTGAGAAAGGATGTGTCATTTTATGAGACATTTTGTATTTGAATTAAAACTATTAAAATAAAGGACAGAGGTGCACATCATCTGTCATTGTATCACCTTGGTCATTACTCAAAGGCATTTTGAGTTATTTTAAAGCAATGGATCATGTAAGAAATGTTTTGACAAAATCACATTAATAATATGAGGTTGGTAAGCACTGATGAGAGCATAGCAGTACTAGCGTCTTGGAAATAGCTTCTCATTGATAAAAAAAATGGCTTTACCTATGTGTAATCATTTTATCTACTGCAACATATATATACTGCAATATATATATACTACAATATATATATCCCTGTTACCTATCTGACTTGTCAATCTCAACTCAGCAGCTTTCCCTTCAATGTTGCCCAAATTGGTTTCATTGATTATTCCTCAAACAAGCCATTCCGGTTGATTTTTTTCCCTCTACCTTAACCCTTTTCCCAAGTCACCATTTTTAATTAAACCTTACACTTCCATAAAGGCTTTGTTTTAATATCATCTCCTCAGAACAGGCAAACAAGCGTTTACCAGTAGTTAATATTGTTACTTCTATTTCTTTTGCTGGGATACCACTCAATTAAATTACTCATCACTTTCAAGACAGTATAATATCACCTTCTCATTGATGGCTGGATTTCCAGTATCCATTTTAAATTCCAGTTATGTTTCTATATACTTCTATTTCACAGCATTTATAGCCTTATATTGTATATAACCTTGATAATGTTTTCCTTGCTTAGAATGTAAAAAAAGGTGTATTTTTTGTGTGGTTCCTGGATTATATCATGCAACCTGATCAATATAAAATGCTTAGTATATACTTGTGTAAAAATACTTAAGATTTATATAAAAATGAAGTCTGAAGCTTTGAAAACATGTTCTAATTTTAATATATTACTATAATCTGTAGATTTAACCATGTCTTTCATTTTTCTTTACGTGTTTTAATGTGTATAACACTAATCATCCCATGTTGATTAATTTTTAGAACTAATTAATGCAAAATACTAATCTCAATGAATTCATGACTGTAAGTTGGTTTACAACAAAAACCAAATCGTATACACGTATACTGTGTATGTGTAAGTGAGTAAATGCATGTTTGTGTATCAACCTCAAATACACATCTGTAACAGTATATTCACCACAGTTTTTGCAATAGGGTTTTGGTTAAATACATTTCATTTGCAATCCATTCTGCAAAGACTAATAGGAGACTAGTTACTGCAGACTAGTGTCTAAAGAACCATGGTGGGCTAACAGTAAGAAACTGTGCTGCAAATCCAAAAGATATGTGATTTGAATCCACCACCAGACGCTTCACAGGAGAAAGATGTGCAATCTCCTTCAGCCGCTGAAACCTCACTCAATGGAAAATAACAACCACAAATTACTAAAAGATGGAAGTCAATAAGGTTCCAAATGCTTGACTTGCTGTACCGCTTCACAATTTCCAACATCCACAAGTTACTCCTCCTTAGTTCAATTCCCCACTCCTCTATGCCCATTGGGTTCTATGGCTTACTTGAAGATTATCAAAGAAATTAAAATCCATCAGAATAATGACTCACATGACTATGGGTGATACACGCTGGTGCTGAAGAGACTGGTGAGTGACGGGCCAAGATCCTATAGACTGTCAGTTGTGATATAGCTCGATTCTGGTGTCCCAGGAGAGTGGGCTACTCAACAGAATGTGAGCATTGGTATCTCAAATGATTGTAAGCATTGGGCTTCCAGGAGCTTATATAGGTCTCTAGTATGAGGGACTTTTATTCCACCCTAAACCTAACTTCTGATACAATAAATACTTCATCATAAAGTAAGTTAATCAATAGCTACAAAAGCCATTTTTAATAATAAACTCTTGACATCACAGACAACTCCCTGGCTTTTCTAGCTATTCATCTTCATGTTTAAAGAATTAATTTCCCCCTTATAATCACCTTAACAAGAATCACATTCATCCAAGTCTGTAAGACAGCTACTTCATGCCTCATGTTTTAACATCTCCAGTTTAGACAGACAATTGCTAATTTGTCCATCCCTATCAAAAAAGAAAATAAGCCTATTTCTATCTTTGAAAAATCTTTCATTCTTGTTGGAATAGTGAGCATCTGCATCTATAAACAAATTCAGTTTACAACAAGCATCAGGTTTTAGCAATCAGCACTAGTTCACAGCACAAAACATTTTATCTTCATCTGCTTCACCTCGTTGGGTTTTGGTCAACTCATCCCTACACATTTGTGGTTAGGGCCAAATGGGCATAAGCTGCACACTGTGCTCCAGACTGTCTGGTTCCTTCACTCAGTCTTAGCCCTTACATGGGACCAAGCCAAAAAGCTTCATAACTCTGTGATTCTCTAGTTAGGAATCCTTCTTCATCTTGTTTATCCATAAATCTGTTGACCAGGCTGGGTCAACAAAACTAAGAACATACATCCAAACTTAAGACATCCCTTCATTGTTGTGTCCCTGCTACTTCCACTCATTTCATGGAGCAAATTGACCACCTTAAAGGTGGTACACAAATATGTCCACTTGCTGATTCCAATCAACCTCTAATCCTGGGAGGGGGTTCTTCTGATGGACATCAGCATATTCAACTCTGATGTGCACCTTATATCCCAGAGTTCTTCCATAGGCCCATGGCATACACCAGTGTCCCTTTAACCATAGTTCCATCAGTGTTTGTAATAATTCAAACATGAACTCTCCCCATTATCCAATTCCTCGGTTATGACTAGGATGATATCAGATAGTTCAGTCCATTACGCTGATCTGTCCTTGACTTCCTCAATCGGTCTTCCGATTTACTGGTTTTATTGGGATGATTTTTCATATCACATGTCAATGTACCCTGGAAATGCCATCAGTGAGCCAATCAGCCTTCTGCTGATCAGCAGGAAGTTGTTTATAGGGCACCGTGCATATGGCAATGGACTCTGGCAGCCTCTCTAGATGTTCCAGGGTAGGACCAATAGGGAAGAGGCTACTTGCTCATGGATATACTGGGTGCCTTCCTGTGTTATCTTAGTGACTTCTTCCTGTATGAACCATTTTCATTTTATCACAGACCTGTTTTGGGCACCACATATTTATTAGAGTATTTCTCCAACGTCACCTTTGACATAACGGATATTTCTGATCTCATTATAATCTCGTGTCCCTCTGTTATTAAAGCAGTCTCAACTAATGTCCAATAAAAGGTGAGGAATTGTCTTTCAATGACATGTATCGTGCAGCAATATTAGGAAATATCCTTTTCCAGAATTCCAAAAGCTGCCACAGGCCAACATTCTAAGATTTTACTATAAGCTCCAATCTGCCTAAGCACAAGCTGGCAGATAATTTGAGAATGACATCTGAGTGTGGATCATAAGTACCTAGAGGCATTTCCTGTTGCTGTTTAGGATCCCATTAAAATGCAGGTTTTTTTCCAGTAACTTTATGGATGAAAGGTAATAATTTTCTAAGTTGTGGGATGTGAGTCTTCCAAAATCCAAATAGAGCAAACAAACACTGAGCCTTCAGTTTGATCTTGAGAATTTGTAGTGACAGCAACTTATACTTGGTTGCCTATAGAGTGTCATGGTTGATCCTACTCAGGTAAATCCCAAGAATTTTACTTTGGTCAATGCCCTCGGCTTTTGTTAGATTTAACTACCACCTTCTGTTGATCATGTGAGCAATTACTATTTTTGAATCATTCTTCCCCTGTTCTTCAGTGTTTTATGTTAACAGGATATCAACAATGCAATACACTGGATATCTGGACCAAATCCAAATGTCTTCTAACAAGGTTATAATAGTAGGCCAGTGAATGAAAATCACCCATAAACTGAGATTCTGTCCATGTGAAAGTAAATTTTAGTTGGTTCTTTTCTGAGATTGGAAAGAAGAAAATAGCATTTGCAAGATCCATCGCTGAGTACCAGTCTCTTTTGGTCTGCTTTACTTTCTATACCATTGATACCATGTATAGGATTGCTGAAGGCACTGGAACATGACTTTATTAGACTTCAATAGTCAACAGTTAAACTCCACTATATTTGGAC
>NW_006399763.1:10078794-10080329 GCF_000299155.1 Elephantulus edwardii
TTTGACTCATGAAGTATTTGAAGGTAAGAGTTTAAAACGAATAGGTTTCTGTTGAGGATAAGATTAACTTACAGTGATGTACAAACCTTGAAATGTCTAGTTGTGTGAGCTAGTTAGATGTATACACATGTTTAACTAACATCCTATCCAAGATACAGAACATTTCTATCTTTCTGGAAAGTTCTCTGGATGCATATAAGTGCTCCTTATCTACCTTTTTGTTTCTTGTTTCTAATTCTGTTACATTGAGAGCAGAGTCTGCAGTACTTATGCTATTAAATCTTAGACATTTGTGGGGGAAAATGTGTATTTTTTTTTACTCTACAATGACACATACTGCTGTGTTGCTCCCCAAATTGTCTCTTTTTCCTTTAAAAAGTACCTGGATTATTTTTGTTCGTATGAGTACTAAAAACACCACAAAAAACCCCAAAACCAAAAAGCTTCAACCACATGTCCCAGACCTCCTCACAGCCAAGGGAAGCTATGTATCCCAGTGATTATCAGTATAAGTGTATAAGAGTATAAGAGTCCCTGACTCTCTGGTTCCTGGGAATTCATTAAAAGGAGTAGTTTTGTTTAGCTTGATCCTCTATGTCTTTTTTTCTTCTAATATTTTTATTGATTTTATATACATTGTGCTTCATTCATGTACATTATGTTCCATACAGTCATTTATATTGCATTTCATAAAATCATTCATCTGTTGTATTCTATACAATTAATTAGTTGATTTATGTCAATTATATTGGAAGCAGGAGTGGCATTCAGTTCCTAAAGAACATGCCTCTGGAAACTCTATGAACTTTAATAACTGTTGATGGTTGTAGAGGTGCATTAGGCCTTCTGTTCATACGGTTGCTATGAATACTGCTTGACTCGAAGGCAATCAACAACAACAACAAGTCTTCTTTACAGGCTATATAGGATTGCTGTTGTTGTTGTTGTGTACCATAGAGTCAGAATTGACTCATAGCTGACCCGTTAGCAGATTCTCAGAGGCAGTTAATTACATGGAAGGAGACTGCCCATCCTTCTCCTGTGGACCAGCTGGTGGCCTTGAACTGTGTGTCTTCAAGATTGCAGCACAGCTTCTTACCACTAGGCCACACAGAAAACAATCCAGCCTTTTTTGTTGTTGTTGTTGTTAGTTGCTCTCAAGTACAGTTCTACCCACAGCCATCCTGTGAACAACAAACCAAAAAGTATCCTCTCCTGTAACATACTCATTATCTCTGACACCCTAAGAAGTATTGCTACAGTCGCTGTGTCAGTCCATCTCATGACAGGTCATCCCTTCTTTCACTGACCCTCTACATTTCCAAGCATTATGTCCCTTTCCAAAGAATAACCGGAACAACAATTTGCCTTCACCAACATGGCCAAAGTATGTGAGACACAGCTTCACCATCTTTACATCCAAAGAGTATGCTGGCTGTACTTTTTCCAAGACATAGAAGTCGTATTGTCAGTTCATGGACTGTTCCATACTTTTCTTCCACATCACAAGTCAAAGCCATTGATTTTTCTTTTGT